>NC_092597.1:5022763-5326842 GCF_047663525.1 Anas platyrhynchos | reverse complement strand
CTCGGCTTCATGGAAATGCCAAATCTAACACGTGTAAAGCTTCTGCCCTCAGCCTGCCCCTGCCCGGCTGTTTTTCCTGGCTCCCACCACCAGGCGGTTTCTTTACCAGAAGCGCGCTGGGGACGGAGAAATTTTTTCTGCATTTGTTTCTTTCTCCAGAGATTTTTCCTTTGTCGTTTGACCACCTCAGCTTCTCCCCCCCCGCTGCTAGAAGAAAACCCCCTCCCACCACCGCCCCCGCCAAAGCACCGTTGGGCTGAGGCAAAACCGAGGCCAATTCGAGCGAATTTCGCTCCGCCGCGCGCCTCGCACGGGAAAGGGGCGGGGCCTCCCCTCACGGCCCGCGGCCGCGAGCCCCGCCCGCCGCGAGCCGTTCCCGCCCAGCGCCGTTCCCGCCCAGCGCCGTTCCCGCCCAGCGCCGTTCCCGCCCAGCGCCGTTCCCGCCCAGCGCCGGCCCCGCCCGCCGCGCCCCTCCCGGCGCAGCGCCCCCTGGCGGCTCCGCGCCCGGAAGCGGGCTCCGAGGCGGGCGTGGCGTGGCGGCGGGCCGGGCCCTGGCTTCCTGGCGGCGCGGGGCACCATGAGCGAGGTTGTGGAGCGCACGCTGAGCGCGCTGCCCGCCCTGCTGGGCCCGCAGCACCCCGCGGGGCCCGGCCCCGGCCGCCCGTCGGTCGGCTCGCGGCTCGGCAGCCTGATCAGGAGCATCACGGCGCTCGGCTCCAAGCACGTACGCGCCGGGGCCTGCCTCCCTGCTCCTCCCCGCTCCTCCCCTCGCGCCCCGCAAGGGCCTCGGGTCCCCGGGGCCGCGGCTGGGGGGGCTCCGAGCCCGCTGGGTGCCCCCGCGCGGGGCTGGGTGTCCGCAGCGCTGCGGCGGGGAGCGGGGCTGTGCCCGCGGTGCTGAGCAGCCCGCCAGATCCGAGTAACCGAGTAACCAGTAGGTGCTTCGTGTCTCGCCTCCAGAGCCGCGCACGATTTAAAGTCAGGTTAATTTCTTTTCCCAGGAAGAAGAAAAGCTCATCCAGCAGGAGATAGCCAGTTTGAAAGCCATGGTTTCTGCCCCCACCACTACGCTTGTAAGTCCTGTTAGTCTGCAGGAGCAGCAGGCACAAAGTGAAGGGAGCAGCGTGCCCCACTCTTTTTGCCTAGTGAACGCGGTATCTGCAGCATAGACACGTAATCATCACCATTAAAAAGTACAGATGTCAGTGTATGTGGAGCCTGGTTAAAATAGTGAGGGTACTGTCCTGATCTCTATTAACAAACTGGGACAATATCGTATTCAGAGTCCAGTCATACTGTGCTCTCAAATAATGTAGGAAAAAAGTTGTGTGACGAAGTATTTCTATCAAATAGTGTTCTCTGCAGTCTGATGTTGTTCTTATAATTAATTTCTGCAATGTAAGAAGCTGTGCTTTGTCATATGTTCTGTTGCTCACGTCTGAGTTGTAGGACTTGATGTATATGTCTGGCTTGGGTTAATTAGTGCAGATCTGAAGGGGAAAATAAAGTCTTAACCTCATATATATGTGATAACCCATTCTAGGTCAGCGTAGCGACTGGTTAAAGATTGCGTTAATAGTGTGATATCTAACGCTTGAGATTACTTCATAATATTTTTTAAATTACTAATTTGGTGTTGATTATATGTATGGTAATCAAAATTAGATAACAACTTTGAGAGACCTATATGGAGAGTTCTGCTGTTGTGGTCAAAAATCATTATTGATTCACAAAAGAATGTTCATAACAACAAAAAAATCAGAAGCACTCTGATTTCGTGTATGTATATATAGGAAATTTCTATGAACCTGCATGTATTGCTGTCAAACTCCTCTACTCCATTAGAGCAGTGAAAAAGCACGTGAAACAAGGCTGACGGGAAAGCTTCAATAATTTATTTTTGGTATTTCAGAGACTGATGAAAGAATGTATGGTGAGGCTCATCTATTGTGAAATGCTGGGATACGAGTCTTCCTTTGGATATATCCATGCAATCAAGCTTGCACAGCAAGGAAATCTTTTGGAGAAAAGAGTTGGTATGTGTATGCGGTTGTAGCCCTGTCATATTTTCAGACAGCGTTCTTAAAGCTTCGTAGAACTTGTAACGCATGTAAAAATACAGCTTATTCAAAGTGTTCTTTCAAGATTTCATTTTGTAGTCTTTCCTCTTTTTGAAAATAACCAAGTCCCTAGTTTGTGAACTTTTAGAACAGAAGGCAAGGGAAAATATTTTAAGTCATCAGTTGTTCTTTCAGTGTTTTTGAAATGCAGCACTAATAAACAAGTAATTTGCAAGAAATACAATTAAAAACTAAATCCAAGCTGTATATGAGTTTCTGTCAGGATCTTACTTTGTTTTGAGCATTAGAATACAAAGTTAGAAGAAACTGTTGATGTCAGACAATTACCGCAAGCACAGCACTGGTTTTCCAGCATTTAACTTGCAGATATTTCTTTAGAATTTTTGTAATGAGCTTAAGGCCACGCTGCTAACAGCAATAAACGAAATATTTATATCTGTTTTGGTGATTGTAATGTTCTGTAAGAAATGAGTCAAACGGGGAGATCCTTAGAGCATAGGTGTAGAAGTTCTTGAGGAAATATGAAAGGCTATTTCAGATTTCTTTGAATTTTCATGGAGCTGATTTCCTTGCCTGCCCAGGTGGCTATAAAACCTTTTTGAGTAGATTTTGTTTGAAGTAGCTGTGAGCCTGTCTCGTCTGGAGGATTTATTGCAGTTGCTGGTTCAACTGCCTAGTGAAGACATTTCTTCTTGTTTGCAGAGAAAATGGTTTAACTCCAAGCAATACTATGTCTGCATACACAGAAGGAAGGCAGTGTCTTGCGGGATATGCTTGTTTGATATCCTTTGTTTGAATTTCATCTGGATCATCCCCTCAAGTATTGGAGTTTCTGAGAAAATGTGTTACAAGTGATGATTTAAAGTTGCTTTTTCCCCGAATAATGAAAGCCAGTGCACAGATGCTCTGGTAGTGACTAAGATTTTCAATCTTCACCAAACCTGGGAGGGCAGGTGGTAAGCTCTTTTGAAGAAAACTTTATATCTGACTTTGTAAGTGTCAAGAACCAGTGCGTCTTCTTATTAATCATTTTAATCAGTTTGAGACCTTTCCATGCTAGGGTTCCTTTTAAGTAGGTTTTGGTGAAGCAACATTTTTTTTTTTTTAATGAAGGGACTTAAAGTTCCCCAGACACAAAAAGCCCTTAAGCTTTGATCTGACAAAAAGATGTCATCAAGAGTGTATGTGGTTTGTTTCTTTATTTTGCTTTGCAGCTATGTATGATATATAAGATTGACCTTGTCTGTTCTTGGTGCCATATACCAAGGTCTTTAAGGAACCATTGTCAGTTGATTCAGTTAAGATATTAAGTTATTTTCTTACCCAATACTAGCCTCGATGAATCGAAGTGTACTACATTTTTACAGGTTTTCTGAACTGATCAAGTGTATTTCCACAAGCAGATAGGTTCAGATGTCTGATAGTCCAGACACTACAATTTAAGTTGTTCATTTTGATTTCCAAGTCCTAAAAGAGCCAAGCCTTTCCTGACTAAGATCCACCTCTAATACAAATAACTACAGTGTATGTCTGAGTGGTGACACACTCTCCTAGTCCCTGCTTTAACTCCCTTAGTTTGAAAGGAAGAGGATTTTCTTTCTCTGAAGAAAAAGGTTTCTGGCAGGCTTCTCTTCTGGGCTTTCGGAATTCTTTGTTAATAAATAACCAGGGAGGCTTTGGCATTGGGTGGTGGAATAATGTTATGTTCAACTTGGAGTGCAGAATTGTATTTGAAACTGAACTATATCTTTTGAAGAAAGAGAAACAAATATAAGGAAGTGCGTTTGATTAGGAATATACTTTTGTCAGCAGAGGAGACATTCACTATGCAGAAACTGATTTCTCACAATGTTCTTGACTGCTCTCTAGCTCCTAACAGTATCTTACTTCTCACAGCAAGTGGTTTCTTAGCCATTATTTATCGAGCTTTACTGCAACTTAAATACAGTAGGTTTGCTTGCGAAGAAAAGGAAGTCTTGATACTTAAAACATGAGCTACTGCCATCCATCAGTGGCTTTTTAACTACTTTTTTTTGTTGTTTAACTCTTCTTGTATTACAGACATGCTTAAGTTTTTTGTCTTGAAGTTGCTTATTGATTGTATGTATTAATGGAGGCTGCTTTCTTTTTTAGGTTACTTGGCTGTTTCTTTATTTCTCCATGAAAATCATGAACTGCTGCTTCTACTTGTCAACACAGTTGTGAAGGTACAGTGCTTTTGAAGGTTTGGAGGTTAACTAACCTTGACCAATTCTTCCATTTTAAGCCATGCATCTCAGCTATGTATTCACTAGTTATATCTCACTTTTCTGTTTAATCTTGGCATTCCTTTTATTTAATCAATATTTTCTTAAATTTTACCCAGGAGAAATACCATCAAACTTTGCTTATAGTTTTAAACTCCAGAAGGAGCCATGCATACATATTGGAATGAATTGCTTTTAGTTAACATAAAGTATCTGTTGGCTTCTTTGAGTTATTTTGGTAATTTTGATAGAAACTGAAAATATGCTTTGGAGTGACACTGAAAATCCATTACCTAATAATATTTCATAGGAGTCATCTTCTGTATTAGTACATGGAGCAATTGTAACTTACATCCCTTACATGTAGCGATTACTTTGATGTTACAGTAGTCACAGAAGCTTAAAGACTGAAAATGGTACTTGTTTGGCTGTTGTGATGGGAACCATTTGTAATCTTTAAAAATCTGTTTTGAAACTGGTGGGGTTATGGAAAGAAGTGAGAAATAAGAATCCTCAAACAGCTAAACCAAAACGAGCACTAAAACCTCACTGTGGCAAATGGCTGGAGTAAATATTGATGTGAGCCGGAAATCTTAAACATTTGATTTGTTTTGAAAAGTAATTCTAATCCTATTTCATGAATCCACCTATGCTTCCTTTGATGGTTACAATGAGCTGCATTTACTATTTTTAATTGTATTTGGGACAGATAGGAAATTTTTAAATTCTTCCTCATTTGTAGAGTATCACGTGTAATTTGCATTCTCTTTTTAGGGCATAGATAATATCTTAATTTAGTGTAAAAATATGTAATTGGTACTATTACTGAGCTTGCTCATCTTTTCTTTATAAATTGTTTGGGCTAGATCAAAGGTGCTAGAAAGAATGTTAACGTCAGTGTAAAGTGACTCATGTACTTCTCCAACTGGGGACTTGGTTTAGTTTTATAATCATCAAACTCTTTCAGTAAGCAAATGCTGATTGTAGCTCTCTGTTGATCTCACTTAAATTTAGAATACGAATGTAGTTCTGTAACGTGAGTGTGAGGAGTTGCTTGTTACTGTATGAAAGTAGGAAAGAGCCTGGTCATCTTAGTGAGAGATGACACTTCAAGTGTCACTTGACACTTCAAGTAGACAATATCATGGCTGGCAGCAGGATGCTTGCTGTAGGTGAGCTGGATCCAGCCTTCTTGCAAAAAAGTTTGGGCTATGTCGATACAAAATTGAAGTCTAAATGAAAACTGACTGTCTTATTTCAATGTTTGTAATAGGACTTACAGAGCACTAATCTTGTAGAGGTGTGCATGGCATTAACTGTTGTTAGTCAGATCTTTCCACGGGAGATGATTCCAGCTGTTCTTCCCTTAATAGAAGACAAGCTCCAACATTCGAAGTACGTATTAATTTACACAACTGCAAGTGGCCTTGTAAGGTTGAGTGTCTTAGGTTTGTAGGTGGTTTTAGTAAACTGATGTTTTTTCTCTGATTTGATCTTTCTTGTCATTACTTTCAGAAATTGTTCTTCTTAGTTTCTCTTGTATTCTTGTCTCATTTATTTGCACCCTTGACTGAGCACTGAACAGGTATTATTTTTGTTAATAACCACTTTTGATAGGTAAATGTAATTTACCTTGTCTGCTGGAGTCCTTTAACATGGAGTCCTTTTAATATGTAGGTATTTGTAGAGTAAGTGGAGAATGGGAACCTTTCAATGCTTGCTTTTTTTTTTTTTTTAAAAAAAAAACAACCTCTTTCTATAAACCTTATTGGTTAAAGTATATTTACAGTTATGCATAACCTTAGTTTGATTATTTATGTAATCTCATACCTAGCGGATAACATACTATTAATAAGTTTACTGTAGAAATAACAAGTGCAAGTTGTTTTGCTAAGTCAGGTACATAAAGGACACAATATCTTGATTTTGTTTTGTGTAAATCTCATTTTTCTTCAGGGAAATTATCCGAAGAAAGGCTGTTCAAGCTTTATATAAATTCTATCTCATTGCTCCTAACCAAGTCCAGCATATTCATGATAAGTTCCGGAAAGCCTTATGTGACAGGGATGTTGGTGTCATGGCTGCTTCTTTGCATATTTATCTTGAAATGATTAAGGTAGGCAAAGAATTAGAAGAACATCTGAACCCTAGCAGTTATTCATACGTTTCTTTATTTGAAGCACATTGTACTGTACAGAAGCTTTTTAGCAAGGTCTTGCTACAAAAATATACTTGTTAGACAAGTTAACTTACCTGATTGTGGATATGTTGTATTTGTTCACACTAGCTCTCAATCTAGTTTGACAGATTTGGATTATGCAAGAAGTCAGTGTCATTTGTATCCTTAACTAGAGACCAAGTTTAACTTCTGCATTATGTTAATGTGTTCACTGAAATTTGACTAATTTTTTTTCCGTTGCCTTGAAGTTAAATTCACTCTTTTTTTGTTGCAAAAGTGCAAGAAACAAATGCTTTAAAATAAGGAGCTTGTAGATATTCAGGGATGAGAGTAGAAAGAGATTTAAAGAAATAAAATAGTGGCCACTTCCGATTGTATTCAATTTATATATTGTACTTTGAGTTGTTACGTTAAAGTATTTCAATTGCATTTCTTTCTTATGTAGGAAAACTCATCTGGATATAAGGACTTGACAGAGAGTTTTGTAATGATCCTGAAACAGGTAGTGGGAGGAAAGCTTCCTATTGACTTCAACTATCACAGTGTGCCAGCGCCATGGTTACAAATTCAGCTTTTAAGAATATTAGGGCTGTTAGGAAAAGATGATCCAAGGTAACCAGGTCTTTCTCTGTAATAATACTCTGAATGCACAAAGAATATAGTTATGAACAGTATCTCATAGACAACCTTTCTGTCTTTTTGTAAAAGGATTTCAGAGTTGTACTTTTTATGCATTAATTCATTATTAACCATTGAGAAGATACTTTTCAAATAGAGAAATTAATTTCTCAGCTTCTGGATTGGCTAAGCAATTAATTAAGGAATATTATTGAAATATATTTTCTGAAAATTATGTTACTAGGTTATGAGACAACTGGGTAAAATTCCACAGTAAAGATAACTTAAAAAATGGTATAATTTTGTGAGTACCTAGTTATCTATGATCTTTTCCTTTTTTTTTTTTCTTGTGATATGGTAGAATGGAAGCGTTTTTCTTGTTATATGGTAAATGTTCCTTTTGAAAGCTGCAAACATTGTTGGATGTCGTATAGAGATAGAGTTCTAACTTCTTAAACTGAATCTATAGATACAAATAATTTGCATTGCAGATTTTAATGTTGGTGTTTGGGCTGTTTGGAAGTTAAGACTACATGCTGCAAATAAGAATTTTAAATATTTCTTGTTAAACAGGACAAGCGAATTGATGTATGATGTTCTGGATGAATCTTTAAGAAGAGCAGAAATAAATCATAATATTACATATGGTGGGTGAGGGTCTTTTATCTAATTACCAGTATTTGGAAAGGTTGAATGAGCACTTGATCACACTAAATGAGCATATGCAGCACTTCTGGAAAATCCAGTTGTTCTTACTGTACAAGAAATGTATTCTTAGGTATTTGACTAGTAAATTGTAGAACAAGTGATATATTTCTGAACAGCAAAGTTTCTTATTACTGAAGTAAAACAGACTTATTATTTAGAGGGAATTCATCTTGACTGAAAAGCCTTTATCTTATGTTTGTGTTGCCCTTGCCTGTAAATACAGGAAGTTAGCTTCTTCATGAAAGCTCTCAACATTGTCCAAGCTGAAGTAAATAGTAAAAGAAAAATCCTAGTGATACAGTCCTGTTTATGAGAAATGCTTAGATCTTCAGCCATTGATATTTTCTCTGCTCTAGGAAAGGCAGTACGTGTGCAAGTGACAGCATTGGCTCTTTACAGCTGTGTATGGCTTTTTCTCTAGCAACAGTTAATTCTGGAAGTGCTGTTTTTATTCAGTGATAGCAGTGCATGTGAAAATATGTTTTTGGCACACATCGCAGTTTAGAATTTTTAAAACTATGTTAATTTCATTATCCTTTCTGCAGGGAAAGCTGTATTTGTTGCTAGAACAAAATCAAAAGGAATAATTGCATTGTTAAGGCTTTCTAATAAGAAGCGGAGTAATTTATTTGGATTTTGCTTTGCCTTCCCTTCTGCAAGACTTCAGTGCATCTAAGCACCCAGATCTGATGTTCTAGAGTCCTACACCTGAGAGCTGCTTCACAGTACATTAAGGACCAAAAAAGCTCCATCCCGTTACTTTATTGTTAAAGTAAAGCCCAATAGGTGATGCTACAGCAGCTGTGCTGATGGGATGGAGAGGAAATCAAGACATGTTTTATAACTGACTTTAAAAGGGAAATGTGGACCAGAGCTCTAGATCTAGCGTAATGCCTGCTTTGTACCTATTTTCTGAATACTGTGTAAGCATTACTTCCACCAAAAACAAGGGTAGGGAGGAAATTATTACCTTGTAGTAAATAATACGTGAGAAAGTACCTGTCATATGTTCTGTATATTTGGTTTATTGCTTCTATGAGACAAGAACATACACGATACTGGGAAGAATGTTTCCTTATAATACAGACAGTTTGCACTTGGAGTTAGTAACTGTAGACTTGTGCTAAGTGCTTAAGGGGCCAAAGTGAGCAGTTTATCGTGATTTATTCAAAGACAGAATTTAGATATGTAACTCTTGTTCACGTGTAATCAACTCTTTATAAAATATTTCTCAGTGATAAGATATCAAAGAAGATTATAACTGATTATTCTTTTTTTACACAAAGTCCTTAGTTATTGTATGTTTTTTACTTATTGTAGGTGGTTAACTTAGGTTAATTTTTTTTTTTTGTGCATCATTAAGCTCACTTCTACCTTTTTCTCAGCTGTGCCAAGTTTTTAAACTCAGGAACAGCATTTCTCTTCTTGCAATGATTTAGGTTTACTGCCGTAACTAAGAAATCATGAATTACTGAAAAACATTTTGCCTCAAATCTTTCATCTAAAGACTGTCACAGTCTGCTCATTTGAGCTACTATAGGAGACTTCAAGGTTGGAAGAACTTCTAAAGATGAAGTTGTACGTGGAGTGGCAAAGACTGATCAAATTAATCAGTGTCTGTGTGTATGTATTTGTGTGTATACATACCACAAATAATATTGATTTAACAATATTAATTTAATTATATGATAAAACAAGAACGAAGAAATATTAATAGATATAACAATCACTATAGTAACATTTAGGTATTAAATGAAAATATTTTAAAATATATCTATATGTATATAAAAGGAGATGGTCTTTCATCCTGTTATTACATAGGCAGGTACTCTGCAGTTCAGTTCAGTACTGCAGTTCCCTGTTACAGTCAATGAGCTAAAACAGATCCAAATGCAAGGTGAAGGAAATATGTAATCATTTAAATTATTCAAATGCTTTTGTACACTGTAACTAAAATGTTGCATTAATTTTGTTTTCTTTTTTGATTCTGTAAGAATTTAATCTCTTCTGTGGGCTTCAGACACCCAGTAAAAGTTGAGGTGTGTGTTGCTTTTGTGCAAAAAATTTTGATTCAACATAAACCTGAACTGGTCCTCATGCCATTTTATATTCTACTTTGTTCTCAGTTTGTTTTTGTTGTTTTTTCTTTGAGTAATGACAAATTGTTTACCAGACTCTTCTTGCTTCCCTGCATGCGTGTGGCAATATTTCAGCCACCTAAACCAGAATAACCTAAAACCTAAACCAGAATTTGCTCTTTTATGTCTTATGTTAGTGGATTATCAGAAAAGGAATATGTCTGCTGTTAGGATATGTAATTAAAGCTGTACTACAGTGTTAGCTGTGTATTTCTAAGTTGAATGGAGTATGTAGGGTGAGAATATCATTTGTTTGCAAAAAGGAAATGTATTTGTGTACAAAGTATCTGCTTAAAAGCTGAAATTATGGGTTACCCAGCTCTTTGGAAGTAGACACTTGAGTAAGGTACAAGACTGCTTTAAAATATTAAATGGACTGCATTCAGTCTCATAATTTTATCGTACTAGTGTGTATGTCTGTTTGCTTGTTAAGTTTTACATAATAGAATTATTTAATACATATTATTTGCTTTTTTTTCCCCTAGCCATCTTGTTTGAATGTGTCCAAACAATTTATACAATTCACCCCAAATCTGAACTACTTGAAAAGGCTGCCAAGTGTATTGGAAAATTTGTTTTGTCACCCAAAATTAATTTGAAATACTTAGGTAAGGATGATTTCATTAACAAGTTTTCAGTTTTGCCATAATGGTGCATATTCTTGTATATAATTTTCAATTGCTTATATTCTAGGTTTAAAGGCTCTGACCTGTGTTATTCAGCAGGATCCTAATCTGGCACTTCAGCACCAGATGACAATAATTGAATGTCTGGACCACCCAGATCCTATTATTAAAAGGGAGGTCAGTGAATTTTTCAAAAAACAACCAATGAAGTTACTGTATAAGATGGGTGGTAAGTTTTCTAAAACAAATATTGTAAGAAGCATATTGTGTCACATTAATACTGTTTATAACTGCTCTCTCTATCAGTACTTGAGATAAACTGTGCAGGTAAGAAGCATGCTTCATTTAAGACTTGCCAAGTAAAGACAGTTGCTCAGTTTGGCAATTGTGCTAAGGTGTTATTGTTTTGACTGATTACTGTTTTGAATCATCAGAACCAATCAAATCTCTTTTGCTTTCTCTTTCAGACTTTAGAGATTCTTTATAGAATTACAAATGGACAGAATGTGATAGTCATAGTTCAGAAGATGCTTGACTACTTAAAAGAATGCAAGGAAGAATATGCTATCATCACCTTATCTGGCAAAGTAGCAGAACTTGCTGAGAAATATCCTTTTATTTTTAGAAGCCTTGAGTCGGAGCTCAGCCAATCGTTACTTTTGTACCTTTCAAAGCATCTTTCATGATCTTTTTAATCAAGTTGTTATATCTGCGGTTTCCACTTTCAAATGCAAAAATAAGCAAAAGAAAACTTGTATAAAAATGACTAGAACGTTGTATTTTTCTGGGAGTAATAGCACTCAACATTCTTCGTTTTGGCTTTGGGGTTTAATATTTAAACCTTGTATTTGTAATTTAAAATTTGGAAGTCCTGTGCTACTGTATAGAGAGATGTCTCATTGCTGAATTGCATGCTGTTCTGTAATTGTGAGAATGATCTCCCTGCTAGGTAACTCTTGGTTTATAGATTTGAAGATAACATTTTCATGGAAATAAAGATCGATCAACTGTGCTTGAAAGATAAATGATAGTTAGACATCCGGTATATGGTGGGTATCACTGCAAGACTTGCCATTGCTTGATTCTCTGTGTGTATTTTTGTCTGATATTTGGGTTTTAAGCTGTTTGTAGTGGGGAAGTACCTTACTGTTCCATTTGTATGCTGCGTGGCACAGGCAGTAGTACAAAAACAAAACAGCCAGCAAACAAACAAGCTGTACTCACTTTTCTCTACGGTTGAAAATTTCCATTCAGTGGAAATTCATTCATTCATTTTCAGGGTTTGTTTGAGGATAGGCAAAAATGTTTCCTAACCTCCAGAGTTAGGCTGTTCAAATTTTAAGTATATAAAAAGCAACATTGCTTTCTGTGGAGTACTTCTAAATATTTATTTTTCTTCAGTAAAACAACAGAAAAATGCTGCTGCAAAGAGCCAATCTATCATTGATCAAATAATACTTGATAAACTCAAAGAAAAAATATTCTAGAAAGCTACCATGGGACAAGTGTGAGCTTGAAATACAATAGAGCATGTTTTCAGAACTAAGTCCTTGTGTGAATGTCTCCCTGCTGCATGAAGTCTGCTTAAACCATTCTTTTTCACTCTATTGTTTATTTATTCATTTACAACTTAAGATGTATTGATTAGCAAACTAAAAAGGAAAAAAAAAAGTTATGCCTTAGCACTTCATTCCTTAACATCTGGACAGGTATGCCCCTGACAATGGGTGGTTCATCCAAACAATGAATGCAGTGTTTTCAGTTGGAGGTGATGCTCTGCATCCTGACATCCCAAACAACTTTCTGAGGCTTTTGGCTGAAGGTAACTCACCAAGTGCTCTGAAGAATTATATCTGTTACTTAATTGCCTGGCTTGCTTTCTTAAAATACACTTTGACATAATAGTTGATACAGGTGGCATTTGTGTTTCAAGCAAAATACACTTTGTTTTCCTCTCTAGGATTTGATGATAGAAAAGAAGATGAACAGCTGCGAACGTATGCAGTACGGTCTTATTTAACATTACTTGAAGAGGAAAATACATTCTATCCACAGAAATTCCTACAAGTCATGAGTTGGGTAAGGTAGACACATGGTGAAAATTGAGTACATAGATGTGAACAAACTGTCAAAGGTGGTGATGTTTTTAATTGTTTTATTTTAATAATGATTATTGTATTTTTACTCGAAGATGAGATAATACACTGAAATATAATGACCTCTTGTATGACAAACAAACTATTTAGTTTGTCATAGTTTATCAAAAAGCTGATATGCTCCCTTTCAAGGCAGTTTACTACTGGAATGGCTTAGCAGCCAACTAATCTGCCTGCATGCTGAGAGCCTTTCTGTTTTTATCAGAGTTAGGCCAGATGTGGTTATGAAAAGCAGCTTTAGCCTTGTAGTTAACTGTCTGAGTCCTGTGATAGTATTGTTTGACACTTGTTTAATATTCAGCTACCGTCCAAGGAAGATGCTGCAGTATGAACAAACCATTTTTTGTAAGGGCCTAATCGCTGTTTAGCTTTCTTTTTGAACAACTATTTGATCTTCAAGAAACTAAGAGTTCGAAACTACAGAGATAAACACAAAGATCGCCTCAAGCATTTGCCATGATAGAGAAATCACTTAGTACACGTTTTAGACCTTATCTCATTCAAGCAGTTTGGAGACAGTTTAGTCAATTGTGTAGGCTTGATAGAGCTGTCTTCCTGCAGTAGGACTGGAATGCCTTCGTGATACGCAGTTGGGTGTTCAGATTTTCTTATGCTACTGAAAGCAGTTACGACCTTCATACACCAGTGATTAAACCAGTAGCAGACTGGAGCAGTTGGAGCCAGCATGGTGGTACTGCCTACTGTACTGTTATGTGTCGGTTACTTAGTGTAGGCAGCTTTAAAGTGAAAAAGATGTTAAAAAATAAATAAATGCTAGGAGTCCAAATCTGGTAGAGAGGTATTCCCTTACGCAGAATCTCTTGCTTTCATTTTATTTGAATAGAAAGTTCTAAGATCTTAGTTATTCCAGCATCTGTGATACTTTTTTGAATGTGAGGTGGATTTTGTGTTACTATTTGTTCCTACATACTAACATAAAAACTGAATGCGCTGCCGTGTCTAAGTGTGTATTTTCTCTGTTCATTGTGCATAGGTTTTGGGGGAATATTCCAGCCTTGCTACAGATGTTGATCCAGAAATCATTTTGACAAGGCTACACAGCTTGCTGAAGAAGACTTTCGTTACCTCTGACACTAAAGCGTGGATAATGGCTGCAGTCACCAAGATAGCATCACACACCTCCTGCTCTAAAACGATTGACAAACTAATCAAAGAGTTCAGTAGCTCTCTAGATACTTGCATGAGACAACATGCCTTTGAATTGAAGCATCTGTGTGAAGATAAAGTATTGATGAAAAACTTGCTTCCGTTTGATGCTAGTTGCAATGACATGGTGGTAAGATAACAGCAGTGTGTGTTGTTCCTGAACTAATTTGTAGTTCTAGGGGGTTAAGTACTCGACAGAAAGTGTTTTCAAAATAAATTATTTGACAGTTCTGAGCAGTGTCACTGTTTAGTCTCCTTAAAGTGGGTTTTGAGAAATACACTTTTTCCGACGTGATGAATCTTTGGCTCTGTTAATCAGTATAGAACACGGTATTTAGTAAGCTGAAGTACCTTTAACAAAATTACAACTGCATACGCTGATTTTTTTTATATGTAGACCTGTTTTACTGATACGGTACAGCTTCCTAATTAAAAGGTTTTGCTTCCCATTTAGAAACTAGTAAAATTTGCACTGGAATGTCCATAGTTAATGAGGGAAAATAGTATTGATATTGCTGGTGTTTTAGAGTAGGTCTCTTTTTTTCTGTTTTTGGCTTCAATATTTTCATATAATGGTGGGTCAACCATTTTGAGAACTCCCCTCTGTGCTTTTTTATTTTTTTAGACAAAAAGTCAATATTGGAAGAGCTAATTTAAGTTACATATCTTTTTCAACATACTTGCTTAATAATTTCTGTACATATACATTTTCACAAGCCTGAGGAATACAGCAGCTTTACTAGTAGGTATGGGAAGTAAGACAGAAGATCCTAATCTTGCTGATAAGACAGTTTTCTTCTGGTAATGTCAGGCGTGTGTACAGGAAATATATTCATTGCTTATTTTTCTTAATTCTGCATAGGTAGATGCATCCTTATCTTTTCTGGATGGGTTTGTCGCTGAGGGACTTAGCCGTGGTGCAGCGCCGTATAAGCCTCATCACCAGAGACAAGAGGAGAAGCTTTCTCAGGAAAAAGGTGACTGCAGAACTTCCATTTTACAGTCCAGTGTTTTCAGTGTTCTTACATTTTTGCAGTGAAAACATTGTAAGAACTAGATTGGATTGCTGTTTTTCCTCAATAATCACAAGTGTTGATTAGCATTTTCCACTGGTTTAGAAATCTAGGAGGTAAGATAGAGGTTAGGAAGAATGTTCACAAATGTTCTGGAAGATGACTTTGCAAGTTTATTTTGACGTTCTTTATAGTTAACCAATTTTTACAGGTTGGTAGTGTTTGAATCTGAATATGGCTGCTGATTATCACGAAGTCCCTTGTATCCATTCCTTCCTGCTTTGTTTATGTAACAGGACACTTCCTTAGTACTGTCTCCTCCTTTGTCGGGAGACCTCTCTCATCCCAGATGCACAGCAGTTCTGCTTTATTTCTTTATTTGGGAAGAAGAAAGAGTAAGGCTGAGTGGAGATGAGAGAAAGGGACTGTGCACCCATTAGTAGTCTTAGGGCTGTAGTGAAGAGTCTTTGCTCTGCTTCTTACATAACAATGACTGTTTATGTTGAGTTATAGTCCAAAACAATTTTTAGAAGGTATTCAGACTACATTTTGATTGGTAAAGCATGGATAAGGTGGGTGGTCCTGCATCCTGATTTTCCAGTCTTATTGAAAGCAAGTTATCACCCAAGGTGCCAAGAATGTTTGCAAAACAGATAGTGATACATGGACATGCTGTTGTGGACTCAAAAATGTGTTACACAGGTGCATGAACAAATAGAAAAGCTTATTTATTTAGATCTGGTGCAGTATTTCGCTCTACAAATAGTAAGGATAAGCAGTTGTTTTAATGATGCTCCATAAAGTCGCTTGTTCTTTATAATTGTAGTAATTAAAATGGTAAAATTTAAAATTAAGTGCTACCAAATCAATACGTGTTTTTAGATACATTCTTTTGTGTCTAAGTGGAAGTTACTTCAGAGCGGACACATCTGTTTTTAATGAGGATAGGATCCTGACTGGGAAGCTTGAGACATGTAGTAATACAGCATATCAATTTTCAGGAAAAAATAAAATCTTACCTTTTTGTGCCTTACTATAATTCTAAAAGACTGTCTTACAGCTCTGAATTTTGAACCGTATGGATTATCATTTGCTTCAAGTGTGTCCTCATCTGGCATCACTGGTAGACAATCCCCCACTGGTTTATCTTTTGGGTCTGATACGTCGGGTAACAGTGCTGAGACTGGGCACAAAGAGTGAGTTACTTTGCATTTTAATTGAAGTACATTTGAACTTATGTCCTTGTCATTATCATATGCCTTTGCTTCCTCTTTGCTTCATTAAATGGAATTAAAGAATACAGTTTAACATGGAAGCTTCTATCATGTAAGAAGAAATGCAGGATAGCATCTTCATTGAAATACCTAGAAAATAGGCTAACACAGTTAAACTGTTTTTTCATGTTCCTCACGAGCAACAGTTTAAATGATAATGCAGTAAAATTGAGACAGGATTATCTGATGATTAAATTGAGTATTTTTTCTAGATTCTTTCAGGTTTTTTATAGGCCACATTTGCTTTTTATGGACTTAATTTAATGTGCCTTTTAAGGAAACCTTCTTGGATCAAAATAAGGCTAAGATTTGCAGTGTAAGATACTCCTAAGTTTTAGAACAGTACAAATAAATTCTATATTTGTAGTTCCATAAAAATTAGTTACATCATTTATACCCTGGTAGATGGGCATACAAGAAACCATGAAAGCTTTCTTGAGTTTTTCAACCAGCTTGTGTAAAAAAAAAAAAAAAAAAGTGAGGCTTTTAGGTGAAAGAGTTGCAGCCTGTGTCTGAATTTACCTCTATTGGAGTTCAGGATGTACAAGAACTTGAACACATCTTACAGGAAATACTTTCTAAGTCTCATAACTTTCAGCCTCTTATATTAACTTACATTGTTTTTAA
Source organism: Anas platyrhynchos (assembly GCF_047663525.1). Taxonomy (NCBI): domain Eukaryota; kingdom Metazoa; phylum Chordata; class Aves; order Anseriformes; family Anatidae; genus Anas; species Anas platyrhynchos. The sequence goes on along the minus strand of NC_092597.1, from coordinate 5,310,012 downwards.
AGAACCAGCAGTGGAACTATTTAAAGAAACGTAGAGATTCCCACAGTTTTTCTCCTGGAGAGAAATAAAGATACTGTGTTTATATTCACTCTGAAAATGTTTTTCAGATTACTTTTATAACATGCTTGAATCTCTGAGTTGACAAATGTAGTCTACTACTGGCTGAAGTTATCTATGCTTACTTTATAGCCTACTTTGCATTTGCTGGATGCTTTAAGTGATGAATGACATTATCAACATAGAACTTTATGCAGATAGAAAAACATTAGTATTCCACTGCTCCCTGTGTATATCAAAGTATCAAACCTGCAGATGGTGTTTAGAGCAGAGTGCTGGCATGCTTTTATGAAAATGTTCGCAGTCCTGTTTTATTTGCTTTTTTTATTTTTTTTTTAAAGGACAAATACTCTGAAACTTGAGGGAATAAGGAAGTTGTGGGGCAAAGAAGGCTATCTTCCAAAGAAAGAAAGCAAAGCTGGGAAACCAGATGAGCCACAGGCTGCTTCTTGTGGCAACTTATTAGCAGGACAGGTGATTGATCCTCCTGCATCTCAGTCTGATCAAGTTTCCAGCCTCTCCGAGGAAGAAAAAGAAAAGCAGCAGTTAGCATCGACATTGTTTGTTGGGCTAGGATCAAATGCTGGTGTCAGTCTGGTAAGTGATTCTTCTGTGACTTAACAGCCTGAAGTTCATATTTAACATTATTTACAATTAAAAATACTTTTATGCAAAGAGAGATCAAATCAGCATTTTGAAAGCTAGGTGAATGATCCATGTAATTGAAAAACTATATGAAATGACCTTTGTAATCTGGTAACTTGTTATGAATGTGAAACTGGTTGGATACTACTTGATCAAACAACCTCTGAAGTAGATCTCAGTGACTAGAACTTCCTTCTGTTTACCTTCAGGTTTTGTTTTCAGTTTTCACTAACAACTGTTCATTTGGCATCCTATTTCAACGCCCTTTTTATTTATGTACGATAACAATGTGAAAGATTGAAGAATTCAGCATAAAGTAATCTCTATCAGACTAGCATTATCAAATTCTTTCACTCGTGTTTTGGTATTTATTTATTGTTTTAACCAGAAAATGTTTACCTGTAGCTGCTTTTAATAAGAACTGTCAGTTTGTTGTGGAGAACCTAAGCATCATTCTTGCATTATAGGCTAATCCAACACCCCTTAAGAAATTTAACAAAAGCCTGTTACTAAATCCATTAACATGTTTGCAATCTATTTGTATTTGTCATCTAAACTGATTTGTTGGTCATTATTTGCCTTTGCTGCTTCTGTTTCATTGTTAAGTTACACAGCATATTGCTGGAAGCTCTCTCCATCGCCATTTTTTTCTTTTTCAGATGGGGAAAATGGATGTGGCTACTCAAAAGTTCAAAAGAAAATCAAAGATAAATGAAACCCAAACCAGTGAAGAGGCATCAGACATCCAAAACAGTGCTGCTTCAACTTTTGGTCCCTTACTTGATACAGTGCCTGTTAACAAGGAAGACTGTGATGGAAATAAACACACAAGACTAAGAAAACCTTCTCTGTGTTCTTCAGATACTGTGGAAGATAAGTTAGCATTTGAAACACCTCAGTCCCTTAAAAAGCCTGGGCTGGATGACAGACTTTCAGATAGTAGGCTATCACCGTTGTCTTTGTTTGCTGACAGTAATATTGAAATTTTTCAGCCTTCTCCAAGTGCTTTGTGTGAAAGTGCCAACAAAACATTGTCGGTCCCTTCCTTACCAAAAGAACTAGAAGAGCTTCCTCATTCCGAAGTAGTGGAACTTTGTCAGAGTGATGCCTTAGCTCTGTATTTATGTAAGGTGTGGAAAGATGACTCTTTGTTGCTCGCTGTGTTTGCTTCAAATAAAAAGAGTTCTGCACTTAATACTGTAAACTTAGTGTTTGAACAAGCAGAACACTTTCAGGTAAGAAACTTAGTTTCCATTATTTCAAATTTACTTGGAGTTTTATTGTTTTTGTTTGCATTTCAGTGTGTCATATTTAGTTTAATATAATAGATGTGCCTTTTTCCCTAAACGTGTCCTTAAAACCTGTGGTATGTCTCTTACTTACCTCCTAAAGGGTAATGAAAGAAGTCTCGGTACCTAATCTTAAAATGTCATTTGATTTAGCATCTCAGTTTTCTTATTCACTTTGGTTTCATTTCCTATTGTTTGCTTCTCTATAACAAACACGTATGATTCTTCAGTTCTGAATTCAGCTTCTTCATTCAGTGTGAAACTGAATGCAAGTCTAACCAGAAGCACTCAGAATGGTATGACCTGAGTTGCCAGAAAAATCACTAACTTTATTGCTGTGGCTATTGGGCTTGTGCGGTCGTTATTGTATTTATCTGGTAGGCAGACTTGTGAAGGAAAAAAATGCATCATAAAATTGTGAAGCTTTGGTTTTCTTCAGTTATAACAGACCTCAGTTATATTTCATTCTTGTTCTTATGCATGTGGTTGATGTTGGAGAGGAGTCAGTTTATTTTCGAGATAAGCTGCACCTGGGATTTAAATCCAGCTGGTAAAAGCATGTGATTGCCTTGAATGAAACTTTTTAAAAGTTGTTTAAGAAACATATTGGCATGACTCCGTGAATTTTACTGGAAGGACAGAATTATAAAACCTTCTGTAGACACTCAGCAAGTGATAACAGGACAAGAATTAAGTCAAATGTTTGGTTTATAGTTGACTTAACCAATCAGCAGTTTTCAGTTATGAAGCCTTTTTCCTTCTGATTTCTAGCTTACATCAAATCTGCCATAGCATTGATAGGAAATAAACATCTAGTGTTTGCTTTTTTTTCCTAGTAATTCGTTTAATATCCCACGTATCTATGGTTGTGCTCTGTGTTGTTTGTTTGGAGAGGCCAAGGACTGCTGAGCAGCCTTGAAGTTATTGGGGATGATTTCTCAACATTCTCAATATTGGGGATGATTTCTCAACATTCTACTTTTATTACACAATTGAAGCTGTTTCGGCTATGTTGCAATGCTTCTTGGTCTTATATATTAGTTTAGTTTGGGACTGAACTACAGAATTCAGGTTCTGCCTCTCAGAGCAATCACTCAGGGGAAAAAAAAAAGGGGGGGGGGCAAATAGCAAAAAGAGATCAATTTCCTCAGTTTTAATTCTCATAATGTTTTTATAGATGCTAATGATTATCCTTGATGAGAACTGAAGAATGGTAGCTCTGTTTGCTGGCCACAGTAGTCCAAGAAAAATCAATGGAAATAAAAAGCACTTACAAAGTTCTATAGCTGTACCTTAGCCCTTGCCACAACTTGACAAGCAGTACTGATATATTCTACATTCCTTTTGAAAATGCAGATTTTGGAGAGTCCTGCCCACCAGTTCTCTGTAATTGAAGCTCAGAGTGTGGAACGTTGCCAGAAATGTGTTTGGATGGACAAAATCTGTACACAGGGAATTCTTCCTGGCTCCATTAGTTACCAGTCAGAGATGGAACCTTGCCTTGAATTTTCAGTAACTTTGTCATTGTTGGATTTCATCAGGTAAATAAGCTGCAGTTTTTAAAAAAATGTCTATTCAAATAAGTATTAGACAAGTGTAGGATGGTTTGTGTATTGACTATGAAAATACAAGGCTTCATCTTGAGCAGCTAATTTAAATCCAACAGAAATTGCTGCTGCTAATAATAGTAATTTGTTATTTTCATACTTTAAAAAAAGAAAAAGGGGGGGAGGGTGGTGGTCCAGGAAGAAGTACGAACCTAGAAAGAATGCTGACTGTAGCTGCAGGTTGGAATAGTCTTGAAAGGTGGAATGTGGTTTTGAGAACTAAATGAACAGGAGGGTAAAAAGGGCATGATGTTTTAAAATCAAAATATAAATGCGTCTACTCAAATCACTTAGTTCAGTTAAAGTCCCATACATTATGTGAGAAAGTAGACAACTTTTGCGTGGGGGGGGAAGTCTTATTTTCAGTAGGCTTTTTGCTAGATGAACTTTTTCAGCGGGCAGGTATCTCAAGGTCATTCACTTTGGTCTTTCACTTATACAGAATAATCTATTCCTTGCTTTAGATTTCTAAATGAAAAAAAAAATATATAGAAACTTTTTAACAATAAGATGAGAAGAGCAGTGGTTTCCTTAAACTAATCTGCATTTGTTTGTTATTTGCTCTGTTCAGTTGCTTTTGGAAATGGAATTTATTTTTAGGAGACCAAACTTATTCCGAAGAATTTTTATTTTACTATGATTTGTGCTGAACTTTAGGCCGATGGAAATGACTACAGAAGACTTTGGGAAGCTGTGGTTGTCCCTTTCCAATGATGTGAAACAGAATATAAAAATGTCGCCTTCTCAAGATTCCCTCTCAACAGCTCTGAGTACGCTGCAGCAGAAGCTGAAACTCCACATAGTAGATATTATAGGTGAGTGAAAATACACCGTAAGTTTGCTCACAACCACTTTTCCTAGGAAAATAGATATATGGAAGCAGGTACCTTACAGTTCAAGGTAGTGAACATTGGGGTGTATGGTAAATGCAGGGATGCTCTCCTAAGGACTTTATTGGCCTTACTCAGACATTTGTGAAGGGTGGTAGCAAGGTACAAGCGTGCAGCAAACAACAGATTTTACAAGGGAGCAAACTATTCCACTGAAGAGTTTTGGATGGGACAGAAATGTGGGAATGAAACAATTAGATGAATCTGGAATTACATGCAGGAGGCATACATTTTTGGTGATGAAGAACGGGGATGAGAGTAGAAGATAACAGAAGGTTGAGAGAAAAATAGTGTTTGTGAACTATACCTATATCTAATTGTTCTTTCATTTTTTTTTCTATAACCTCTGTTGTTTTAAGGTAATGAGGGAATACTGGCATGCCGGCTGCTTCCATCCGTGCCCTGTCTGCTGCACTGTCGTACGTACTCAGGGATGCTGGCCTTGTGGTTCAGATCACCTTGTTCAGCTCTTTCAGATGGTCTGCTCTATCAGTGTCAAAAGGTGATGGAAGAATCTTAATAACAATAGTGCCTGCCTTAACTTAATTGGTTTTTGAAAAGCAAATGAAAGGTTTCTATAGTTGCACTGATAATTACCAAAGCTAAGTTAAGATACTGCTCTTCAGAAGTATTAAATTTTCTTCCAAATGGTGTATGTCATATGGACTTGTGGGGGAAGAATGATGACCTGACATATGCCTGCAAAAATGTGCTCAGGACTGTACAGTGACTAAGGAGTAATCCATTAAAGTATTGTTACCTGTTTGAGTGTAATGTGCGTTTCTTAATTTTATTGTAAATGACTGAAAGTATTACGCAGCTTTTGTAGATGTCAACTCTAATTTCTCATAGCAACTACTTAAATATAAAGAAAATAAATCTATTATGTGCTCAGACTTGAACACTTACCAGGATTACCTGATTATTTTGAGAACTTTTCTAAAATTGTTTTTAAACATTGCTGGCAACAAGGCACCTAACAACACACAAGTGACTTATGCAGCAACAAAATCATGCTTTAAAAATAAAATTTGAGTAACACCTCATGACCTTTGCTTCCCATTTAAGTGTTGACATCTAAGTAGGGTCTTGGTAGGAGGCGGGCATGTGAAATTGTATGGAAGCACGTTGGATATGATCTGAGGCTCTTCCTGTTTGCAGTTCTTCCTGCATCATGTTTCAGTCACACTGTTTCTTCATGGCTCTGCAGCGGTCAATGAATCTTGAGTGTGTCCAGAGATGGGTTGTGCAGATCAAGCCTGAGAGCAGTGAGCTGGAGTAGTTGGCTTGTGGATGTGTTCCCTGCCTGTCACTCTTAATCATGTGTATTTAATCTGGCTTGTATCTCCATTCATGAAGATTTATGTGGAGGGAACTCTCATTTTTATTTTCTAATTATTAATAGCTTGAGTATGACTGAGAATGACAGATGTGTGTTTACTAGCTGCAGTAAGGAATAAGAGATCTAAATCAGTCCAGCAATCATGATAAATGTTTGGATTGTCTCCTTTTCTTCCTGAAAAAACTTCAGTCTTGAAAATCCAGCAATCTTTATTTAGATGTTAAAGATCTTTAGTACTTTAAAATATTTATAATTGCTTATGTTTTTATTTTAAAACTTGAAAGGTTGTACAGACAGCACAGATGTGGTGTAAACGCATTCTACAGTAGAATTGTCTCCTTCATGTATACTAACATGAAATTGAATGCTAACAAGGAAATTCTTTTGTTATCTTTCAGTTTTATTGATTCTCACCCAATAAGCACTGGCTGTAAAGGAAAATAAAGTATTGTTTGGTAGTGTTTTGGTAAATGTTCATGAAATCACCGTAAGAATGTTAGTGTGCGCTGATGGTTTCTTTTTTGTTTAAGTCAAGCCACTTGTGTTATTACAATCAAAGCTCCTTTTTATTGCTGTTTCAGTAGTTCCTTGTTGAGAAATCTGAAGTGCGCTGATCCTGTAAAAATACTTAATGTTCTGCGTACTTTAATGTTTACTTGACACTTCGAGACAGTTTATATAAATGAAAACTGATTTATAGTGGAATAACTTCCAGCAAACTGTTTCTCTGCTGGTAAATCAGACTTATGTTACGCAATTAGACTTTTGTAATTACATGAACTGTAATGGAAGTACCTGTTTCTGGCCTTATGCATTTAAACCATTTCAGCACAGAGTTGTTCAATGCCCTACTGTTTAAAAAGTAAAAAAAAGCCTTCTGTAACTCATGTAAATGCTCTCTATGACCTTTTCCACTGGATGAATACTGTATGTTAAGCTGTAAATATTCAGTTCTAAATGTTGTGTGTACATCACATAAAGGGTTTTGCAGGATTTGTACCTGTACTAGTCTTTATTTCTAGAGTGTCCAGCACATAATTTTCTTAATCTATCACCATCTTTACCTTTCTTGTAGTTTCATAAAACTCAGTTTAATAAAACAAAAACCACACACGCACAAAAGAAGCTTGATAGTCATTAAACATTTTTGAAGTTCCTGACAATCTTTTTATTACTTTTTCTTCATACTTCTCATACTTTTCTACCAGCTGTGGGAGAGCCTGTCCCATAGCCACCTGTGGTGTAATTGCCTGAAGTAACTAGAAAATAAAAATGAAAGATGTACAGCATTGAAGGGGCTTTCAGGGTAGGGCATAGCTGCATTACCTGAGCGTTCCCTAGGCTTCCAACCTTAGATGCTATTGTACTGGGGAAACTTGGTGTGCTAGCTCTAAGGAACTGTACGGAGCGTAGTGTGGAGTAGAGACACCACAGCTAGGCTCTGTAGCCAGGTGGGGACTCGATTGTTCTCGTGCACACTGAGACCGTTAAGCTGCACTTTCTGCTACCCTGAGCCAAGGACCTGTCTTGTTTTAACAAATGCTGTACCCTAGTGTACTTTTTGCTCGTTATAATACCAAAACACACTTCCATCCCAAAAGATACATGCCTCCAAGGTCCGATCACCCCTCACTGAGCATGTGCTCTGAATTTCTGGGAGCCTATTACTTTAAATGGAGACGGGAGAACTTTTTACCAATCATAACTGAGATATGCTTGACTAGAGCCACTCAAGCTCCACCTAGAAGATAGAAAATAATATAAATTGGCCTAAGAGAGAGGGGATGTTAGGGAAGATACCACCGTCAGGGGAGATACCATCCTGAGGGAATACAACATCGTTACGACATCCTGACTCCTGGGACCGGTCGATGGGCTGAGCCTCTCTTCCCCCCCCCTCCCATTGGGATGCCTTTGGGTGAGATTTGAACACTTGGTGATAAATCTCTCTAGAGTCTTTGATCCTTCTAATGCGTTAATTTCTAGGTTGTGCACCTGTAACGCCTGTGTATTTCATGCATGCTAGCTTGCTTTTGCAGACAGTCACTATCGCCGGCAATCCAAAGAACCTGTGTACCTGTTGCTGTAATAAATCGCACTTGATTGCATTGTTATAGCTCTCATTAAATGTGACCAGGGTAAGTGTGGTTATACGTTATTGGTGAATCCCTGACTGTGATAGTTCACTGTTCTGAATCCAACCAGACCCCAAACGGTTAGCACATTATAGGTGAATATCCGACCGGACCCCAGATGGTTAATGCATTATTGGTGAATCCAACTGGACCCCTAACGGTTAATGCGTTATTAGTGAAATCTGCAATTGTGGTAGTTCAGTACCCTAAATCCGACCAGGCTCATAACAGTTAATCAGCTACACCCCCTTAACACGGCACCACCCGAGGCTGGCCCCCAGGCCCTGGGATGGCTGCCACCGGCACCCATGCTGCCTGAGGCCAGCCCCCTGGGCACGTGGATGGCCAGACCCCCAGGCCCCGGGATGGCCGGCCCTCGTGCCAGCTGAGGCTGGCCTTCCAGGCCCATTTTAACATGGCACCGCAGGGGCCCATTTCTCATGTAGAGCTAATGAGCAGCTGAGGTAAAGGAGCTGGGAGAAGAGAGGCATTGCACAGCGGTTTGTTGCATCAGTAGTAGTCAGCATTGCGGAGGAGGTGGGCATCAGGGCCGGCACGCTAGGGAATGTTGGTGCACTGTTTTTGCAGATGATGATGAGCCTGGCAATTGACTAAGATGTCTCTCAGTGCCTGTGCATTTCTCAAGGTGGAGAGACTTTACCATCCAGCAATCTGAGAGCTAAGTTGAGCGGCAGCTGGTATTTGCCTATCTGGGGTGGCTGCTGGGAGCCAGAGCAGCGTGAAGCCAGCTGGCTGAATGTACTTCTTGCCACGGTGAGGGCGGTTCAGGGTGGGTCACCCTCAGGCTGCTTGAGGCCGGGTCACCAGGCTAATAGAAGGAGAAGGGGGTATTTTGTAGCGTGAGTGTGTGCCAGGCAGGACGGTTCCCTTCTGTTCATCTGTCTTGTAGTGTTGCTCCTGCAGCGTGTGGCCTGAGCTATGTGCTCCCTGGGGCTTGATATCCTCCCTGCTTTTTGCACTGGACTGACTAGACAGGTGACTTGGCACAGCTACCAAAGGTCCTAAATGCTAGTTTTGTCATCATGGGTCTGATGCGAGCACTTCTTGTCTTGCAGTCGCTGCTTAAGGTGGAGATCTGTTTCAGGTCTTTTGCATCATATTTGGTTTGAGATCGCGTCTGTTTCCATCCTCACTCTTGCAGAAGTCATCTGGGTCGCATCAGGAGCTGTTGCTTGGGAATTCATTTCCTAAGTGTCTTCTTACGGGGTTTTCACTGCACGTTCTTCTGGTCTCTTGTCTTGAAGGCAGGCTTTTTATGCCTCCATCATCCCAGTTCTGGCAGTTGCTTCCAGTCGCGTGTGGTGACATTTGAGTCTCTCCCTGGGTCTGCTGCAGAGCACCTGTTCTGACTTGCTGTTGCCGTAGGACTTCCCTCCGGGGGTCACTTTTTCTTGTGCCTTGTGTTCTGTGTTGTGTTTGTAACGTTTGTAGAGTGCCTGTGTGTGTATGTGTTTGGTCTGGAGCTGTCGTGCCTGGCAGTGAGTGATGACAGCTAAGGTGGCAGTCCATACTAATACATTATCCGGACTGTTTTGGCAAAGACACCCGGTGTTCCTCTGGGCGCGTACTGAAGGGCAGCTGGCACAGTCATCTCTGTGGTGTTTGCAGATGTGGGGGTGGGAGAGTTGAGCTGCTTGTGAGCAGCTGTTTGCATAGTGCTTGAATGGTGTGCTGGAGGAGGTTTGTTGAATCTTGAAAGCTTACAGATACGGGGTTTTGAAACTTTTATTTATTTCCCCTCCCCTGTAGAGTACAAACGTTAGGAGGAACCAGTCACAGGAAGGAGCTCCTGGGACTGTCCAGCACTCGGTAGGCAGCTCGGTGACTGGCTTGGTCTACTTCTGAGGTGCTGAGGCAAGGGGGCTGCTGTTTTGAAATGATAATATTGTAAATGGGGTCGCTTGTGTTGTTGAGGGATGGGTGCTACTGCTGGCAGCTGAATTATTATCTTCCAACTGTTTTCATTTATTAAAGCTGAAACACGGTGTACAACATGGGACATCACACCCAGAGCTGCCTCTGGCAAGGTGAGCATGAGCAGAGGTAGCAGTTACTTTAGGGGTGTGACTGTCACTGCAGTTACTTAACTACACAAAATACAGTAAAAATCCTGTTTATATTTCAGAGGTGTTGTAGCTGGCATAAGAGCAGATGGAAGCATCTGCCTCGAGGGCAGGTGAGGGGGCAGAGGTAAGGCAGCAGATGAGAGTAACTGTCCCAGCTGTGCTGTGGCTTTGGGTGCTGCCTCAGCCTATGCTTTTCTTTTTCTTTTGCAGGTGTTTCACACAGGCTCAGAGGAGCCAAGCTGCACTCTGAAGAGCAGCACGAGAAGGGCGGGGTGGTTGTGAGCTGGGTTGGAGCAGAACGGCCAAGTAGCACAAGGTGACTCTGAAAGGTGTCTGTCTCGCTTTGCGGGTGCTGTGGCAGGCTCCCCACAGAACTGGCTGAGGATTTGAGATAAGGCCAGAGAGCGACAAGGAGCAGCACGTGCAGGGATGGTTTCCAAGCCATGCAGTGGCTTTCTCTTCTGTTCATCAGGTGCCACAGGCAAGGTGGGCTGTGACATTAGTCGTTAGAATAGGAACAAAGCATGTCACTTGCATGCCGCAGGGCATCTGAGAAGGGTGTTTTAGCAGAAAAAGCTTGTGTGGCATGGCAGTGCCTGATGGCAGTGTGTTTCCTCAGGTGAAGAGGCGCCTGAAGCCCCATCCTATCCAGCCTGCGCACACTTATCTGAGAATGACAGCTGCTTTCCAGTAATTCAGAAAGCCACGTTACGTCTCAGCCTTGAGCATCTGGGGCTTGTGCCTGGGCTTTTGGGTCTGTCTGTAACATTTGGCACCAGCGCTAATACTTTTTTTGGTGTATGTTTAGTGTTTGGGGCATGTGTCTGGGATTTGGGACCTGTCTGGAGGCATTGGGGCTTTGTCATGGGTTTTGGAGTCTGCCTGTAGAGTTCAGGGCCTGTGATGAGGCTTTTGGGGTCTGCATGTGGTGGGGGGTTGGGGCCAGTGTCTGGGGGCGTGGGAGCTGCTTGTACACCTTTGGGATGTGCCTCTGTTGTCGACGGAAGGAAGACACAAGCACTCAATATGAGTGATCAGTATGCTTCAACTTTACTAGATAGCTCAGTCGATATATATTCGGTACAAGATAATTAGCTCATACATGTTACAAAAGCTAAGCTCATGATTGATTATTGCTATATCCTGTTAGTGCAGACAGCTATAACCACAAGTTCTCTTTTTAGAGCTAACTATAGCCCCAAGGACACTGTATTCCTTGCTCCAAGGACACTGTTCTTCTATCCCTTTTACAGCTGTCAGCTGCAAGCCTTATGCTTTACGGTTAGCCTAATCTTATACTAGCGGTGTGCGGTATTTGAGCAATTAGATGAGGACGATCTTGCCAATGTTTAGGTGACCTCTACCCTCAAGCCATTCCTCTACAATTCCCCCGTTTTTATTTTGGATCAGAAAAACCTCCGATAGCTGTTCAAGCTTTCTGGTTAAGCAACTAAAGATTATTTTCGCGGCAATTATGATTAGTATGATTATTAGCAAGATGCGTAAACCTTCTCTGATCAGTCCCATAAACCAACCTCCGATATTGCCGAATAACCTCCTAAATATATCTTCAAACCAGTCATTCTCTATCGTAACCTTCTGAGTGTGAACCTTTAGCCACTTTAGCTGGTCATGGATTGATTGGCCATGATCCGAAAGATTAAAGCAACACATTCCCTCAAAGTCTTCACATCCGTGTCCTTGTGCTAATAGCAAAAATCAATAGCAGCTCTATTTTGCAGTACGGCATGCCGCAAGCTGTCCATGTCTTGTGACAATTCAGTAATTATTTCTGTTGTAACATTTGATTGCTTAACAGCCCAGCAAGCAAGCTTTCCTAAATTAGTCATAGCGTGAGCAACTGCTACTCCTGGCGCTAAAGCCGCAGCGAAAATCCTTTTTGCAGGGCCCCACAACTGCACATCATCTTTACAGTCAGACCCTAATGTCGTTAGACTACGCTTGGATCGTTTATAAATCTGCATTGCTCGAGTTAAATTTAACCATTGTTGATCGTGTAGATTAGGAGCGAAAAGTGTTAGTCGGCCTATGTAACAGGGACCCCCCATTGGGTTAGCTGGTACTCCCTGCCATGCCCTGTCCCCGCAAATTAAGAATATTCCCGGGGGTAATGCCTTAGGTCCCCGAAGACCAACCCGAGCGGTTACCCCGGCCCCGAACACAGTGACATTGTCGCTGCTGTCATTATACCCACAGTATGGTCCCTCTGGATCAAACCCATATGTCTTGCTTGTAATATTGGTCCACTGTCCTCGCTGGCCTCCAGTCCTTAGTATAAAACATGTTCGAGTCCAGTTTTGGCTGCTATTACCAACAGCCACCGAACCCAAAAGGTCTAATTCTTGCAGGTCCCAGGGCAACGTTTTATGTAATCTTTTTAGTAGTGTCACCACATTGTTTGCTGTCGAATCATTCTTACAAATCAGATTCTCAATTGTTCCATCTCCGGTAAACTTAGTGCCATTACAATAATAGTAAAAGGAACCCGCGCTTACATTAACATATTCTTTGAACAATGATTGTAACTCCGTAGGATCTCCAATGGGGACCCCAAAAAGACAGGTTCAGAAGGGGTCTCTGGCAGTAGCCAGGGACAGACAAAATGCCGATTGACCTGTTTGATTAGCCCAAGTGACCCACATATTGTCATGTGGACTGATCTTTGTTATGGTGTGTACTCTGGTGGCCATTAGTATCAAGCCCAGCATCGTCGCACTGATCATTCTTCTCTCGATCATGTTGGGGTCCTCTTTCTGCTGTTCCTTCTTCGACGGCGGGTCTCACGAAGCGGCTAGGGACCCAGACAGGACCTGTGGGGGAAGAGACACACACATAACCCCTACCTATATAAATTACGTCGACTGGCCCTAGCCATTGACCTGTTTTCATGTCTCGATATCTAACTCTCATGCTTTGATTATTATTCTTTCGGTCCACCAAGTGGTGACGAATTGCAGGTGGCTCATCATCCTCACCAAATATGCACAGGTAGTTTAATACAAATAATACTTTGTCTATCCTTTCCCTAGCATCTGTGATCTCCTTAAATTTCTCTAAATATTGTTTTAGCGTTCCATTGGCTCTTTCTACAATGGCCTGTCCTGTTGGAGAATATGGTATGCCCGTAATATGTTTGATATTCCATAAGTCCATAAAATTTTTGGTCGCTCCACTTGTATATGCAGGTCCGTTATCTGTCTTTATTGTTTCAGGCACACCCATCACAGCAAAACAGCTCGTAAGGTGTCTGCGCACGTCCCTAGCTCTTTCCCCTGATTGCGGGGTAGCCCAAATCATATGGCTATAGGTATCAATTGTAACATGTAAGTATTTTAATCTTCCGAAGCTGGCAATGTGTGTAACATCCATTTGCCAAACTTCGTTAACCTTTAGTCCTCGGGGGTTCACCCCTGTTCCCAACCCTGCTCCTGCATTATGGTGGCTGCATATTGGGCAGGACTTTACTATAGCTTGCGCATCGGCTCTTGATATTCGATACGCTTTGGCTAGCCCTTTGGCATTTTGGTGGTATTCTTTTCGGTAATCTTTTCGGTATTACCAACCAATTTTGATTTTGCATCCATGCTAGTGTTGTTGATGGTAATGGTTTTGCTATTATCTCTGCTCCATCCTGTAGCAATGCTGCTTGTAAGTCCGAGGAATTTCGTAGAAACCATTCCAAGTCATTAGGCTTGATAGGTAGCCAGATAGCATTCGGTGGGGCACCATCTATTTGTAGTATACGTTCTCTTCCCCTTTTTATTAATTCTGCTAGGGTCAAAATTTTTTCTTGGATTGTTCTTCTTGGCTGTAATGGCGGTGCTATCCATTCTAGCACTCTTACCACTGGCCCCTTTTCCCCCGCTTTTATTTTTTGTTGCGTTATAGCTCCCATTAGGTATTGAGGTCCGCATAGTATTGTGAGGTCAAGGGGCTGATTTTCTATGCGTCGATGGGTGACATGCGTTGTAATCATAGATGCAATATCCTGTATGATTTTCTGTTGATCCTCTGACACCGTAACGGATGTCGCTGGGTCTGTGCCCCTTAGCAAAGGTCTTAATGCGTTTAGCAGTTCATTCGGAATTCCAACGACTGGTCGTAGCCACTGTAAATCCCCCATTAGTTTTTGGGCATCGTTGAGAGTTCTAATGTCCGCTGTGAGTGTTAATTTTTGTGGTTGAATTTTTGTTTCAGTGATCTGCCAGCCCAGGTATTTCCATGGGCTTGATTCCTGTATCTTTTCCGGGGCTATTACCAATCCGGCCCGTTTTAACTGTTCTGTCAGTTTGGATTTTTGCTGCAACGTAAACGGCGATGGTTGTGCTAGCAATATATCATCCATGTAATGGTATATTATCGTCTTATCCCATTGTTTACGTATTGGTTGGAGAGCTGCATCCACATATAACTGACACAGCGTGGGCGAATTTCGCATCCCTTGTGGTAATACAGTCCATTCAAATCGCTGGTCCGGCCCTTCTCGATTTATAGCAGGCAGTGTAAATGCAAATCTCTGCTTGTCGCTCTCGTGGAGTTTAATAGTGAAAAAGCAGTCCTTCAAGTCTATGATTAACAATCGCCATCCTTCAGGAATCATGGCAGGATTAGGTAGTCCTGGTTGCAGTGCGCCCATGTTATACATTTGTTTATTAACTGCACGTAAGTCATGTAACAGTCTGTACTTTCCGGATTTCTTCTTTATTACAAAAATCGGAGTATTCCAGGGGCTGGTAGATAATTGTAAGTGTCCTTGCAGGTACTGCTCCTTTATCAGTTCATGTGCCTGTATCAGACTTTCCCTTTTTAAAGGCCACTGCTCCACCCAAACAGGCTCCTCAGTTTTCCACCTGATAGGGATCGGGAAAGTCCAAGCAATGGCCGCATCTATAAAGGGCAGGCATTCATGTGATCAGTGGTTAACACCACTCCCATTTGTGCTAGGATGTCGCGACCTACCAGGGCATGCACTCCATCCGGGAGCGGTAATATAGAGACTGTACATTCCACTGTTTTGTCCCCCAGTGTCCATTGTAGGGGTGGGGATCGAGCAAAAGTCATTCCGCCGACCCCGCTGATGGTTGTACTTGTCTCGACTGTTGGCCAGTGCTGAGGCCAGTTCTCTGTGCTGATGATTGATATATCAGCCCCAGTATCCAATAGGGCGTTGACTCTTATAGTTTCCCCATTGTATTTAAGGGTGACAGGCCTTCGTGGTCTTTGCTGTAGTCCCACCGTTAGCATGGCCATTCCACCTGTGGATCCAAATGCTCCTTTGTTGCGCGGCGCTTCTCTTGCAGGTGGAACGCTGGCCGCTAGATGGGGTAGTGGTATTAGCTGTGCTATGCGCGTCTCCTTTGGAATAAATACCGGCGGAAACATAGCCGAAACAATTATTTGTATATCCCCAGTATAATCTTTATCGATTAGTCCTGTTAGCACTTGTATTCCATTTAAAGTGGCAGATGATCTTCCGATAAGCAAGGCACCCACGGGCTCGCCGTTAATTTTCACGGGTCCTATCACACCGGAGTTAACTCTTGTTGGTTTAGAGTCCCATAATGTAAGATTTACTGCCGTTGCCAAGTCCAGTCCCAGGCTCCCGCTTGTGGCTGGCTGGAGACAAAAGGGTTCGTTGCTCCGATTGGTGCTGCTGTTGTCGCTGCCGTGGTGGGGAAAGCCGCTTTTTGTGTCGTTGCGGGGCGACTCTTCCCGCTGGCTTTCCCGTTTCCCTGTCCTCCTTTGCGGCATGCGGATTCATTATGCGTATTCGAGCGGCATGACGGACACCAAACGTTTGCCGTTTTGCACTGTCGTTTCATGTGTCCCGCAATCCCGCATCTATAGCATCGTAATGCTTGGCGTCCTGATGCATGGGGTCCCATCGGTTTTTGCAAGGGAGCAAGGGCAGCGAAAACTTGTTCCTGATTCTGTTTCAATCCCTTGGAGATACTCTCCCCTACTTGTTTAATAGCCTCAATTAACATAGCTTGTGGTCCTACCGGCACTTGTGCCATTCTCTCAAGTCCCTCTTCTATTGTCCATGTACTCGGCAGTGTAGCCAGTATATTACGCGTAGATGGGTTACAATTTTGCAATGCACATTGTTTAAGAATCGTGCCTTTGAGATAATCTGGCACCCCTGCCGCTTGTATGGCATTCGCAACCCGATCAATAAACAGCCCAAAAGGCTCCTCCCTACCTTGTTTGATTCCCATGTACGATGGAATTCCCCCTGGTTCTTTGATTTGATCCAAGGCCCTCCTTGCTAGCCCCATGGATTCTTTAGCTTTATCGGGGCCCAGCAAAGCCTGCGCTTCAAGACGAAAGTAGGGTCCCAGGCCCATAAGCTCTTCTAAGGTTACCCCATGTAGTGGATCCCCTGGTTGTCGTACCACAGCAACAGACTCCTGGCATACCGAGTGCCAGTGTGCATTAAACAATAGCTGCTGATGTTGTGTCAATATTAATTTCATAATGCTACGTATATCTCCTGGCAGCAGTATATTCGTTCCCCAAATATAGTCCAACATCTGTCGTGTAGGTTCTCCCTTTATTCCAAAATCACTCACTGTAGAGCGCAATTGGGTTAATAATTTCCAGTCTAAATTGGTCATATTAACAGTTACATTACCCTGCGCATCGGGGGGAGAATAGACTACAGGGAACGCCGGAGTTAATTGTGCCGCTGTCTCATAATTACCCTCCTGCATGGCTTCTTCTGCTATTTTTGCCCATAGTCCCTCTCTACCTCGTCCTTGCACGTCGTCTACAAATGGATTCATGCTCGTTTTCTTTTCTAAACCCTCTGCTTCAGGGGCTTCTGGCGGAGGTGGAGGTGCACTGGGCACTGACCCACCTTGTTGGGTTATTGTAAATGTTCTCACTGAAGGTGGAAGCGGGTACTGACTAATTTCCAGTTCTTTCTGACTGTTAGTTCCCCCTAAGCGCTCTGCCGCAGCAGCAGCAACCTTTTGTTCTGCTTTATGTATCGCTAATGCATTTATCACAGCCCTCCATGGCTTCATTAATTTCTTAGCTGCCTTCTGCTCATTAATCACATCCTCAAACGACTTATCCCCGAACTTTCGCCACTCCGCTTGTTCAAACACTGTGTCAGGATTGATAAAGCAACCCTTTGCCACCCCGTATGCTAACAATCCAGGTAATTCTTTTGGACAATCTATATCTAACATTTTATGATTTTCTAAAAAGCATTTAAGTAAATCATAAGCCGCTTGTCTCTCCATTTTACTCACGGTACCGTTGCTCCTTTGCAAAACTTCTGGCAGACCTGTTGCGGCGTTCCGGCGGGACCCACTATGGGTTCGTCCCGGGTGATCCTCTCTTCGTCACCTCCTGTACAGTTCTTTTATAAATTCGAGTACTCCTTAAATTCTTCAATCAGGACCGGCTTTCCCTTTGTTTTCCGTTGACATATAATTCCGGCTTACTCGTACTGAGTCCCCGTCCGGCAGGGTCCCTGTTCGGGCGCCATTTGTTGTCGACGGAAGGAAGACACAAGCACTCAATATGAGTGATCAGTATGCTTCAACTTTACTAGATAGCTCAGTCGATATATATTCGGTACAAGGTAATTAGCTCATACATGTTACAAAAGCTAAGCTCATGATTGATTATTGCTATATCCTGTTAGTGCAGACAGCTATAACCACAAGTTCTCTTTTTAGATCTAACTATAGCCCCAAGGACACTGTATTCCTTGCTCCAAGGACACTGTTCTTCTATCCCTTTTACAGCTGTCAGCTGCAAGCCTTATGTTTTACGGTTAGCCTAATCTTATACTAGTGGTGTGCGGTATTTGGCAAGATCGTCCTCATCTAATTGCTCAATGTTTAGGTGACCTCTACCCTCAAGCCATTCCTCTACATGCCTCTGGGTGTCTGTGTCTGGGGGGGGGGGGGGTGGTATTAGTAGCTGCTTGTACACTGTAGGGGCCTTGGTCTTGGGGGAGGGTTGGGGCTGTTTGTACACCTTTGGGGCTTGTGTCACAGAGCACAGAATGATTTGCACAGTTACATTGTTTAGAGGGAAGGAATGTGGTATTGAAATATGCTTGCACTGATAAGAAAGCTTAACACAGACCTTGGAAAACGCAGACGATCAGCATCCTTAGAGCAATTAGGTGGAAATCACTGTCTAAGAAACATCACCACCTCAAAGAGTAAAGAAGTCAAAAGAAATTTGACTTGTAACAGGCCGGCAACTGAAAGCCATGTATTGTCTGTGAAGCACTGGATATGAACCCGGAATGTCTGTGAACCTGGAATACCCAATCAATGGGGAAATGGGAGGGTCCTGGATGGCAAGAAAGAAAGTACATAAACTGTACTCTGTCACTAGTAGGTGCGCTCCTAGTTGTGGGATGCCCACCATTGAAATCGCAAAAAAAAATCACTGAAATCCTCACCCGAACCTATAGGTGTAGGGGTGTGCAAGGAGGGGGGCTGTTTCTCAGGTTAGGGGTGGGCAACAAGGGTGAGGGGGGGTGTTTCTGGGGCAGTGTGCAACAAGGGGGGGCTGTTTTTGGGGGTAGGGGTGCGCAATGGGGGGGTGGTTCTGGGGGTGGGGGTGCACAATGAGGGGGGGATCTCTAAGGGTAGGTGGGCACATCAAGGGGCGGTGTTTCTGGGGGTAGGGGCGTGCAAGAAGGGGTGGGTGGTGTGTGTGTTTCTGTGAATAGCGCTTTGCAACAGGAGGGTGTGTTTCTGTTTCTGGGGGTTGAGGTGCGTAACAAGGGGTGTGTGTGTGTGTGTTTCTGGGGATAGGGATGTGCAACAATGTGGTGGGTGTTTCTGGGGTTGTTCCTAGTATCTTCTTTGTCCCTGGAAAAGATGAGTTAGCCGGAGGTGGGCTAATGGACTACCAAACCAAAAACAGCGCCTGTTTTCCAACTTTTCTCCACTCACCTTCCCTATCCAGGCTCACCACTTCCATTCACTGTGCTGAGCCAAGGTCACGGGGCTTAGACCAAGGAGAAAGAACAGACAAATGTGACAATCCACAGAACAGTCTATACCCACTTCTCTTCTTTCCTTTTCTAGCCAAGAGGCCCCAGACCCACATCCCCCAACCCAGTATCACCGCTTTGCTCACCCAACATCCCAAAGAGATGCATCACGCTCCCTGCTCCTGTGTACCATCTGATGTCATGCTAAACAACAGATAGGGGCGGCTGGTTGGGGTGGGAGGGCCGATTACTCAGGGTTAGGCTGGGCATCGGTCAGAAGGTGGTGAGCAATTGCATTGTGCATCACTTGTTTCGTGTTTTCCAGCTTAGTCCATGCCTATGACCTAGGCTACAAGAAACAAAGTGGTCGTGTGTGATGGACACGCAAACAGATGTTAGGAAGAACTTCTTTACTGAAAGGGTTGTTAAACACTGGAACAGGCTGCCCAGGGAGGTGGTGGAGTCACCATCCCTGGAAGTCTTTAAAAGACGCTTAGATGTAGAGCTTAGGGATATGGTTTAGTGGGGACTGTTAGTGTTAGGTCAGAGGTTGGACTCGATGATCTTGAGGTCTCTTCCAACCTAGATGACTCTGTGTGGGGACTAGAGCTGGGGACCACATCAGGGGACCAGGTCTGGGGAGCAGCCCTGGGGACCCAGTCCAGGGACCAGGTGTGGGGACAAGGTCTTGGGACCAGATCTGCAGACCAGGTATTGGGACCAGCTCTGGGGACTGGGTTTGGGACCAGGTGCGAGGACTAGACTTGGGGATGAGGTGTGGGGACCAGATCTGGGAACCAGGTTTGCGGACCAGGTCTGGGGACCAGATGTGGGAACCCGATCTAGGGATCGGCCCTGGGGATCAACTGTGGGGAGCAGGTCTGGGGACAAGTTCTGGGGACCAGGTGTGGGGACTAGATCTGGGGATCAGAACTGGGGACGAGATCAAGGGACCAGACTTGGGCCCAGCTCTGAAAACTATGTCTGGGGACCAGGTCTGGGGACCAGGTCTGGGGACCAGATCTGCAGAACAGGTGTAGGAAGCAGGTCTGGGGAGCAGGCTCCCTTGTGGAGCCTTTATGCAACCCCCCCACACACAACAGGATGCTATGCCTTCTCTCTTTCCAAACAACCCTAAATGTAACCCTAACCGGAACACTGTGCTGAACCCTAATTAGGACCATAAAAAACATGTACGGTGCCACATTCAGGGTAGGGGCTACATGGTCGAAGGTCCGGGGTTGGGGCTTGGAGTTCATAGGTTGGGCCTCAGGGTCGAGCCTAGTTCTGGGGGTCGGGGTCGGGGGCTCTGGAGTCAGGTCCCGGTTGGAGGCTCTGGGGTCATGTATCCAAGTTTGGAGTTGAGGGTGCAGGGTTGGGGCTCAGGTTTGGGGCTTGGGGCTAGCTCCAGGTTCAGGGTCAGCTCTGGGGTCAGGGACTCAGGGTTGGGGCTCGGGGCTGGGGCTCAAGGTTGGGGCTTGGGATTGAGCCCAGTTCTAGGGGTGGGGGTCAGGGGTTGTGTTTCCAGGATCAAGGGTTTGGGGTCGAGGGTGCGGGGTTGGGGTTGGGGCTCAGGTGTGGGGCTCAGGGTTAGCTTCAGGTCTGGGGTCAGCTCCAGGTCCAGTGTCAGCTCCGGGGTCGGGGGCTCGAGGTTGGGGCTCAGAGTCGGGGCTCTGGGTCTGGGCTCTGTTCCGAGGGTTGGAGGCTTGGGGTCAGCTCCTTGGTCAGAATTCAGGGTCAGCTTCAGAGTCTGGGGCTCAGGTCCCTGCCTCAGGGTCAGGTCCAGGGCTTGGGCTTGGGTTTGAGGCTCGGGGCTGGAGCTTGTGTCTTGGGGTTGGGGCTCAGCATCCAGGGTCATGGGTTGAGTGTCTGGGATCGAGGGGCTGGGGCTGGGGCTCAGGGTTAGCTCTGGCTCCGGGTTCTGTTCTGGGGGTCACGGGTCGGGGTTATCTCCGGGGTCACAGTCAGCTATGGGGTCAGCAGCTTGTGGTCAAGGGCTCGGGGTTGGGGTCTGGCTTTGGGGCACTGGGTCCAGTGTCTGTTCTGAGGCTCAGGGTCAGCTTCTGGTTTGGGTCTTGGGGTCAGCTCCAGGGTGGTGGCTACGGGGTCAGGGGTCCAGGGTCAGTCGTCCCAGGTTGAGTCAATGGGGCTCAGGCTCAGGGTTTGGGCTCAGTGTGGGGAATTGGGGTTAGCTCGGTCTGGGGTCCATTCTGGGTGCTGGGGCTCTGGGCTCAAGGGTCCAGGATTGGGCTCAGGCTTGAGACTCAGGATTAGCTCTGGGTTCAGGTCTGAAGGCCATTTCGGTGGTTGGGGTCAGCTCCAGCTTGGTCTGAGGCTCAGGCTCAGCTCCAGGTCCGGGGCTTGTGCTCAGCTTCGGAGTTGAGGGTCCAGGGCTTGGGCTTGGGACTGCAGCACAGGGTTGGTGCTTAGGGTCAGTTCCGGGTCCAGGTCCTTGGGCCAGGTCTGGGTCCAGGGCTCAAGGACAGATCCCAGGTGGGGCTCCAGGTCAACTATGGAGTTGGGTCTTGGGGTTAGCTACGGGGGCCAGGACTTGGGTCCAAGGCTCAGATTTAGCTCCAGGTTGGGGCTCAGTGTTGGGCCAGGTCCAGTTCCAGGGCTCAGCTCCAGGGTCAGGCTTTGACTGTGTTGGAGGTTCCGAGATCATGTTTCCATGGTCAAGGGTCCGGGGTTGTGGGCATGGGGTTGGGGCTCAGGTTTCAGGCTTGGGGTTAGCTCCGGGTTCAAGGGCAGGGTCAGCTCCAGGGATGGGGAGCTCAGCATCAGGACTTTGGGCTGGGGCTTGGGGTTGGGGCTCAGGGTCAGTTCCAGTCATGGGTTCAGCACTGGGGCTCGGGTCCAGGTCCAGGGCTCAGTATCTGGTCCAGGTGTGGGTCTGGATCTCAAGTCCGGGTCTGGGCCATGGGCTCAAGGCCAAATACAGGGGTCAGCTCTCAGTCCAGGTCTTTGGGTTGAATTTGGGTTCAGGGCTCAGGGTCAGGTCTGGAGTAGGGCCTGGGGTTGGCACTCAGGGATGGGGCTTGGGGTTAGATATGTGTCAGCTCCATGGTCCAGGGCTCATAGCTAGCTCTGGAGTGGGGACTCCAGAGTCTGGGGTCAGTTCTAGGGTCAGGGGCTCAGAGTTGGGGCTTGTGGTCAGGGCAAACTCTTGGGTCCAGGGTCCTGGGCGGTGGCAGGGGTCCAGGTCTGGCGCTCAGGGTCAGAATGAGGACTGGGGCTTTAGGGTTGGATCTGGGGCTCCAGAGACAGGCGCAGAGTGGGGTCTCCAGGGTCTGGTCTGAGGCAGGGGCTCTGGTGTTGGGTCCAGGTTGGTGGCTTAGAGGTCAAGGGTCACTCATCGTTTCTCACAGTGATGATAGCAAATTACATCCAAAGACAATCAAGAACAGCCAAGCAATCATCCCTAAACAACAGCTTTGATTATTTTTTTTCCTCTAACATTACCACGTTTAGTTAACTTGTAATAAAACTTCATAACTATTCCTCCCTGGAATTTAGCACTATTAAATTATGCTTACTTTTGCTGGTACAATAAGGTTAAGAGAATTTATTAGTCTCAAACAATAATTGTCCATACAGAGTGGAAATTACAGAAGCAAGTAGTAGTCCACTATGGTGGGACCATACAAGGAGCTAGCCCTACATGTTTGAGTCCCAAGTTGCCATATTACAGGGTAACTTGGAACATAGCATGACACTACGTATTCTTCACAAAGCTATTCCAGGAGATAAAAGGACATATTAGGTTGTGAACAATCAAGATATCTTCTCAATACTGACTACAGGTTTAAGCAAAAGTATTAAATAGTCAGTAAAGCCTACCAGGGGCATCACAAGGTAAGACAGAGAGTGTTTAAAATAACAGCTACTCCCTGCCACCCCTTTATCTTTAAAAAACAAAACAAAACAAAAACAAACAAAAACAAAAAAAAAAAACACAGATACAGTGATGAGACTCTGGCAGACTACATATAAAAGACTTAATCCTATAACACTTGTAAGCTACTTTATTTTTGACTACAAAAAGATACCATAAAAATTCCATCAAGTCACAGCAGTTAATATTGCATTGCCACATCACAGTGTTGGTGTAAGTTTGTCACAGCTTACAAAGATGGATTAAAAGGTTTGACCCTTTGGTGTCATTTGCTGTTTTCAACTTGACTGGAATAAAATAAACAAGAAGCCCCGACAACAAAAAACCACCCCACACTGAAGTAACAACCTGCATAGAGCAGTTGTCAGAGACTTGATAGAAAATTGTGCTCTCTAGTGGAGAAATGTGATTTTGCACAATAAAGTTTCAAACCATGCTGATTCACCCACCTGACCAACGTATCTTCAGTGCAGAGAAGAATACCAAGATTTGGACAACATGAAAAGAGTTCAAGTACCTCATTCAACAGATTTATTGTAACTCAGTATAAACCTATCTAGGTTATATGACAGACCAGAGCTAAATAAGGGTTCTAATTATACAAAGAAAATACCTGAGACACGCTTTTATGCTTGTTTACATTATATAAAAAAAGAACAGGGCACATAATGCAATAGCAAAACTTTTTTTTTTTTTTAATAACATGACTACTTGGTTAATTTTAATGTAGTCCTAGATAATACTGTATATTCTGTATACTGTATATTTACACTAGGTAATGCTGTTTGATTTACAGAATAAGAAGTAGGATTTTTCTACAAATAAGCTGAAAAACAGAATTATCTCTGTTGATTTATTTATAGGAAGAATAACTATCCTGATCCCCAACTTATTTGTAGTCATGCATGCAGCACTCTATTCTTAAATATACTGAATGAGTCTTCAGGAAATACTAACTCTCTAGCTTTTCTTGTAGTGTTAAGAAAAATATAACCCATTTTCTTTATCACTGCTGTCCTATGAAAGATGTGGGACATTAGATTTTTCTTTTACTCTTTTATGTGGTTGCTGAATGCGATGATCAGCTGTTGACTATTACAGAAAGTAGCATTCTCTTCCTCTTTGGCCCTTAAAGATGAAATATGGGAAGGAAGCATGGGTAAAATGTTTCTTTTTATAATATAGAAACCTACTTTTCATGTTTTAAGTTACCTAATATACTCAGAATAGGCAGACTAAGACTTAAGCAAAGCCAATTTGAAAAGTATCAGAAGCCACAAACATAATCATAGAAGTTAAAAAAAAAATCTGTCTTCCAAAAATCTATCTGGCAAAACTTTTTGTTCCTTTTTTTTTTTTTTTTTCATTAAAAATAAGGATGATCTTATGCCTAGAGCAAGAAAGGGAGAGTTGCACTGACTTGGGCTGTAACTGGTGCTGATTTGGCAGTAATTTAAACAAGTGTAGTTAGTTAATCCCACGACAGCAAACTTAAAGTTTCTGCACTGGCAGTCATTCATAATTTTAAGTCAGAGAACAGTTGTCAGTGATGTGATAAAAAGAAAATCTCTATTTCAGCAGTTTTGTCAGTTCTTACTAATGGTATAAGAAAGAAACTGTAGTTTGGGTATGGCTAAATATTCATATTTTTGAAGTGCTGAAACTCTAAGAGACAGTTTCCATTTAATATTCTCCCAGCTCTATCATAGTTAATTTAACCCATATAATTTAAAATCATATATAAGAAAGACTTCAGTTCATCTAAGAAAATGGTTTTGAAATTAAGGAGACAGAAGCAAGAGATACCCCTTCCAGTTCTGTGCAGTTATCATTACAGATAGGTAATGCAGAGAGATCTTAAATGTAGTTAGCTTGAAGTTCCCTAGAATTCATGCAAAATTAGCATGAAGTTTTGAGCATGTTGTAGCACTTCAAATTAACTGATACCTAATATGATTAGTTTTGCTGTATTAATACCTGTCAGTTATACTAGTGCACATAAAAAGGAGAGGCAGACTAGTAACAGAGAAATGCTTGTTTTTCTAAGCCTCATTTGGGAGTGGGCAGGTCTGTAAAACCTGCCTTTTTAGCTACAAAAGTGTTATCACAGCAAGGCAGAAGTTTCACTGGGTTTTGCAGACTCAGCTAGTTACATCATATTAGAGTTGGTTCGCTATTGAAAGTCACAGAGAAAAATACTGAAGTATAGCTCAGTAAATTAACACCTTAATTGTAAGCCATCCAAAAATTAGGTAACGTGTTATAGGCTACACGATCCTACTTAGAAATTCATTTTAGCCCACATACAAAGTGCAAATATGTTACCTTCCAATTAAAAAAAAAATAAAAATAAAAAAAATCAGTCTTGCTTCCTGAGGGGAAGAGAGAGACCAAAACCCCAGACAATTCATGTCAGCTTCCAATCCCATCCTACAAGACAACTTTGAGGTTTTTGGAACAGCCAGGAAGTCATCCAGTGACAAATTACTGTTGCTACTACAACACTACCGCAACAGACCATTTTCAGGATAATTTCCAGTAACTCCTTCAGAATGCTATTGTGCAAAGAACGCAAACGCTCACACTGACCTATTATAATTCAAGTACTCTCTCTACTTCATGATAAAGAGGCTTTAGAGAAGATGAAAGCACAGCCCAGGAGATCTTCTTAAGACAGGGCAAATGTCAAAATTCTTTCAATTTCCTATAGCTCAGCAGTTGCAGAAGTGCCATTTGTATAACCACCGTTAGACTTCATGTGGTCCTGAATTGATGCAGTCTAGACAAAGAAGGGGTAGAGTGAGTTAGAATTAGAACATTCATCTTACAAAGTCTGGTTGTCAGAGCAATTTCCAAAAGCATAAATTTGAAGAAGCAGACAGTGCTGGGTTCCAACAGCAATGAGGAGAAATAGCAACTAAAAAAAAAAAAAAAAAAAAAAAAAAGAAAAAAACAACCTGGAAGTTCTGTGTTAAGTCAGTGTTCAAAATGGATATTGCTGTCCAAAATCCAACTATTCTTACATCTCTTACCTCGGGACAACCTTGATTTTGGGTGACGTGAAATCTGGACCTAGTATCAAGTGCTTCCACCCACAGAATCATTATCCCAAAGGTTCTCTTCACATGTAAAGACACTGGGGACTGGATGGACTGTTTTGTAGAACATATCTTCTACAGTATTTTATGCTTACAGACCAAGGGGCAATTCTGTTCTGAAGCAATTCGGGATGGGGGGAGGTAGGGTGAACATGAAGACAGATGTTTTTTTATTTTATGATATTATCTAGTATTTCAGTATTTAGTGGCTCTACAGGCTACTGAGCTGAGATTCCTGCTTATTCGAGAGTGCACACTTACTGATGAAGAGTCACTACTCATCTCTCTTGTCCCAAAATGAGCATTGTGGGCAAAGTTCATTGGCTCCCCTATCATGTTCCAGTCCAGTCTCCGACACCTCTTCTATAAGAAGAAAGATGTGTTTCTACTCAGAAAATATGAGGCAGCTTTCAGACAGAAACAAGGAGTGGCAAACAAATTAAAAATACAGTCAGTTCTGCCCCCCAGTGACTCTTTGGGGCAACCAGGCTGAAGCTTCACACTGGTCACACTATGAGAGGGTCAAACTCACCTTTCTTACTGCTACTTGATTTTTAGCAAAAGCTTTCCTGAATTTTGAAAAAGTCAGTCCCCCTACATATAGGGTCTGAGAACTGCAAACAATCATACAGGCAAAGTTTTGGGAAAAAACATATAGAGCTTAAACACAGCATAACACGTCCATTCTTAGCTTTTCCATTATCTAGTCTAATTTAATCAAAACAACATGATAGTGAAAGTGTTTTATATTATAACCAAGAGATAAAATGACAAATGTGATAAAAGATAGAAGTTGTGCATCTACCTACCAGCTGTTGTTGTTCACCATTGCACCAGTAAAAACAAACCAGGAATTCAGTCATTATGTTTTCAGTAGGTTATACAATCTTGTTACTTAATTATTTCTCTGGGAGTTAAAGCAGTACAAGGACCAAGATGTGGTTCCTAAAGTGAATTTAGGAAAGAATTGCTTGAGCAGATTCACAGAAAAAGATCATAGAAAGCATCTGATGAGTATACCTAGAAATAAATTGTTTAATTTATACTAAAATATTGGTAATAGTTAGTAATATACTAAAATTTTGGTAACAGTTATTGAGCACCAGACATCTCAACAAGACTGAAACAAGTCTGTAAGAGAACTGTTTCAGACATACTTACATAGAGCAGCAGTATCAATTTAAAAATCAGTATGTTCACATCAGAAAACAGCATGAAGAAGCATGCATATTTATTCCCAGACAGAAAGTAGAATATATTCTAGTTTCTGTAAGGAAGTGTAATTAAAGCAATACAAGAACTAAACTAAGTCTTGTTTAACAGCCAATGACCCTGTTGTAACTAGAGCTGGCCAAAGCTTCTCAACTATTTAGTATTTCCGGAAAGAACAGTTTAGAAGCACAAGGGACTGAATGCTTAAGCTTCACAAATATTGGCAAAACAAAGTATTCTTATGTCTTACATAGCTGCTCTTCACAGA
Organism: Anas platyrhynchos; assembly: GCF_047663525.1. Taxonomy (NCBI): domain Eukaryota; kingdom Metazoa; phylum Chordata; class Aves; order Anseriformes; family Anatidae; genus Anas; species Anas platyrhynchos. The sequence continues at coordinate 5,282,495 of NC_092597.1, read as the reverse complement.
CACATAGAGCTCTTTTTACTTTGAACTTCTTTAACTCCAAAAAGCCATTAAACCAGAAAAAAAGAGCTTTTTATACTGGCAATAGAACCAGGTCCTCAGACAGAGCCCAGACATTCCCATAAACTCCCCCTATCATAGGCATTTCTTATGTAGCCCCACAATTACATAATTAGCACATCAATTTCTTTCACCGTTGTAGCTTTATTTCGCTTTATCACTTCTCACACTTCAAGCAGATTTTTTAAATTTCTGCCATTTATCTTTCAAAGTGTTTGTGACATCTGCGTCCTAGCTTTAGGTGATATGATACATTATTGCAGAAATGAAAACTTCCATTTTATCCTGTGTGGTTTTAATACACTCACTATCTGCCAAAATTACCATTTTTCACCCTACTTCATCCTCTCACAAAGGCCTTTATCACCCCTAATGCCTTGTATGGGTGCAGCAAAGAAGGGACAGTGGTCCCCACAACCGCGAGAACATGCAGAAACCAAAGCTTTTGCCCACACTTCACAGAAGTTGCAGACTATTTGGGTTTATTGCACGTTAAGATGATTATCAAAGCTAAGATTTTCTTAAAAATCACAAAGTGTGTCACTGTCCCCTAATAACCTATTTTGAAAGCAGACTTACTGGGGGTGAAATGAGTTTACCAGAGTCAAATTAGACATGGGAACATCCCCATCCCAAAATAGTGGCCGTACGCCTGCTCTCCTCCTGCTGTACCCTGCAGCCTTCAGCCTCAGCAGCACATACCTGCATGTCACCCGTGGCTTCAGGTGTCCTGCTGGGTGCCACCTCCTCATTCAAGCACTGGCAAGCAGCCAGCTCCTGCCTTGGCAACCCCAACACATTTGCAGTTGATATTCCTTGATTATAATCCTGACAGCTAAGCTAGACCACTTTGGTGTGAATCTGCACCCCGGGATGATTCCTTTGCTTGGTAACTTGCTGCAGAAGTCTATCTGGCAGTGCACTTTATGCTTACCTACAGGTGTCAGAAAAGGAGAATGGAAGCCAAAATGGCGCTCTGGTTTGGCAAGAGATTTGTACAGCAATGCAGTTTTCTCAGCGCTACTCATCCAGTCCGTGGCTCACTTCCACTCCTGCAGCAGCCCTGCAGGTGTCATCCTGGCAAAGAGTAGTGCTAAATGTCTTCCTGTTGTGCTCTGCAACAGGGCTCTTCTTTTCCTCTGCATGAGTCAGGGTGTCATCCTCCAGAACACGAATGTCCGCACAAGGGCACGGGACACCGCCTTCCTCCTGGAGACTCAAGGTTTCCACAGTAACTGGAAGAATTTAAAAAACATCTTAATGTGCTCAGGCTCGCCCAAGACTAATAAACGCCAACAAGAATCCCAAAACTGAGAAAACAACGTTTTGTAACTGTTGGCACACAGACCAGAACCAGACAATATCCTGTTGTTCTTTTTCTCTGTTTTTCCCCATAGCAGCAACAGCATCAAGAAGAGAGGGACAACGGGCCAGGGAAATGGCTAGCACACACAGACACAGATGTTGAATGTGATGGGCAGGATACACAGCCATGCTGCAGTCTGTGGAGTTAAAGTGCCCCAGAGCTTTATGAACGTTAAGATATATTTTGATATATTTCACTGAATGTAACAGTCCCACCATTGCTATGCATTAAAAAGTATTGAAAATATTTCTGTGTTTTACTTATACTATATTACTAATACGATATACTAATTCTATATGAAGTGTAGAACGTTCTCCTGAATGAAAATAAAAGGATCTCCCCTTTCCATTGACGAGCACCATAATCTTAATAACAGACTAAATGCATCTATTCTCCACAATTGCCCTACAGACTCAATGTCTGGTCATGGCGAATCCTTGACTCAAGCTGCTGGTGAAAGGCAACGAGTGCAAAGTCAGCAGCTGATACCTCACCGCAGCTGCAGGCTGGTTTCCCCCGTGACTCGCGGGAAGCGGACTCCACAATCAATCCCCTTGTACAGTAGGGCTGTTTATTCAGCGCTGGGCAGCACGGGGGTAGTCCCACCAAAGTCGTGTGCACCTGATGCAGCAGTTTGCCATGATTACATGCAGCAAAGAGTTACATATGCGTGAAGTTTCACAATGTGCCTATACATATTGACAACCTATCCCTGCTTCATATTAAAACTAGTTCCAAGGAGTCATTTCCATAAACTCCTCCGTCTGCGCTTGCACAGTGTATGTGGTGGGGGTCGTGGGGATGAAGATTGATGACTCTTCCTCGTCACTGCTAGTTGACCTCTTGTCTCTGCGCAGACTCAGTTGCTCCTTGGCCCTTGTCCATCTGCAGGACCAGTTTCTGCCACTTCCTTAAGATAGGCTCACGCTCCTAATAGGAGACTGACCTTGGTGAGGGGCCCAGGGCTTCTTGCTGTAGTTAATTTGCACAATGCACCGTGGTTGGCAAGGACACGAACTAGCATCCTGGTTTAATGCCGTCAGCGCTCTATCTCTGTTCGATAAGATTCTCCTCACTCCCTCTCTCCCTTGCCCTGCCCACACCGAGCTGCTCAATCCTGGCACCTTCTGAGCCCAATTGTCCTTTGCATCCCTCCGGCTCTGTCAGCACTGGGTTGACGGGGAGAGCAGTGCTTCAGGCTGGCTGCCCTTCAAGATCTCCTTGTTCTGCGCCTGGAATTTGTGCATTATCCTGACATTATCCTGACTTTGCTCGTTTTACTTATATTGTGCTAAAATCCTGAAATGTCTGTGTGGTTACAGAGCTGACTGGCATGGTCTGGGATAATAAAATAAAATAAAATAAAATAAAATAAAATAAAATAAAATAAAATAAAATGAAGTAAAATAAAATGAAGTAAAATAAAATGAAGTAAAATAAAATGAAGTAAAATAAAATGAAGTAAAATAAAATGAAGTAAAATAAATAAAATAAAATAAAATAAAATAAAATAAAATAAAATAAAATAAAATAAATAATAAAATGGGAAGTGGAACTTGTGGATAAAACTTGCTTTAACTAGCTTTGAGCATGGCGTGAAACTTGCGGTGCCTCCAAGGCAGCTCGCTCGATGCCAGGCCCGATGACCGACCCGGCAGACCCGGCCCAGCAGCGCCCCGCCCTTGGCAGGGCCCCGGGCCGCCGAAGCCCGGGCGCAGGCCCCGCGGGGCGGCCCCGCCTCAGCTCCCTGCGGGCCCCTCGGCACAGCCAGGGGCAGGGCGTCCCGCGGGCCGAACCACCGCAGCGCCTGAGGGGGGCCCCTGGGCCGCACCCCCCGGGTTTCCTCCCCCCCCCGCTGTTAGGGCGCGTTGGTGCAGCCCCAGGCGCGGCCACCTCCCCTCCAATGAACGCCGCCGAGCGGCCGAGCCGCGGCCCTATCGGGCGCGAGTCGAGCGCTCCTCGCCCAATGGGCGCGAGCCTCCCCGCGCCGCGCCGCTCCCCATTGGCCGCGGCGGGGCGGAGGCCGCCCAATGGGCGCGCGGGCGGAGGAGGGGAGCCGCGTGCAGCGGGGGCTCGCGGTCCTTTGCGGAGCGCTGCGGCGCGGCGCGCACCGGCCCTGCTGCTCCCCGCTGCCGCCATGGCGCGGCCCCGCAGCTGACGGCGGGCGCCCGGCGCTCTCCTCCCTTCTCCTCCTCCTCCTCCCCCGGGCCCCAGCTCGGGCACCGAGGTGGCCGCTCCCGGCCGCGCCGGCTTCCCCAGCCCCGACCCCTTCAGGCTTCGGAAGCCGGGACGGGCGGCTCCCGGCCGCGCCATGAGCATCGTCATCGGCATCGGCGGGTGAGCGGCGCTGGGGCGGGCGGCGCCGTGTGGCGGCCGGGCCGGGGCGGGTTGGGGCGGGGGCGGCCCGGGGCTGAGCTGCCCCCATCGCGCTCCCTCAGGGTCACCAACGGCGGCAAGACCACGCTCACCCGCAAGCTGATGCAGGCCCTGCCCAACTGCAGCGTGGTGCACCAGGACGACTTCTTCAAGGTGAGGCGGGGCGCGGGAGGCGCAGGCGAGCGGCCGTGTCGGTGGGAGGCTGCAGAGCGGTTATCTGGGACTCCTGCTTGTTATCTGCGTGCAGGGAAGCCTGGTGGAGGGTTAAGATTTCTGGTTTTTAGCTTCACGCTTCAGTTCTTCTGTTTTTGGTTTTTCTTGCTTTGAAATGGGGATCTAGCTCCCTGGTAGCTGTGCTGACCAAGCAGGTGTTTTCTTATCGCTGTTTCAGCCTCAAGATGAAATAGAAGTTGAAGATGGGTTTAAACAGTATGATGGTAAGGCTTTGTTATGGTGTTATCAAACAAAGTGTAACTCAAAAACTTTAAGTACTTTAATCCTTTACGTGCATTTTTCTGTGTACTGACTTTGTTGCTAGATGATGTTTAATTGCTTGTTAATGGCAGTTGTGTGTTTTGTCTTAGTGATTAGCGCATTAGATATGGAGGCTATGATGAATACCATCAATGCTTGGGTAAGAAACCCAGTCAAGTTCGAACGTTCTCATGGGATCAACAACACGCTGGATGCCCAAATCTCACCAGACAGGGAGGGAGGAGATAAAACAATCCACATTCTTATTGTTGAAGGCTTCCTACTTTACACCTACAGGTAATCAAGTTATGATTTCATATATCTTGATTTTTATATTAATTATGTGACTTAACACAATAAAGTGTTGTTCTAAACCAAGAGTTAGCAGCTGATATTGACTAATGGTGTCACTAGCCTGAAGACAGCTCCAGAGAACATGGATGTAGTGTTACCTTTCTGTTTCTTGCTAGTAATGAAACAGATTAGCTGCAACCAGATGTGTCTCTTTCAGGCCACTGATTGATATTTTCCACCATCGGTACTTTCTTTCCATTCCATATGAAGAGTGTAAAAGGAGAAGAAGGTAAGTTTATCTGTGTAAGTTCCTTTGCTGCCTTTCCTACCTGTCTTATGCAGCTCAAGACTTTCTTTCTCCTTAAAGTTTTTTTTAGATATGAAAGGATTAACACTAATGCAGCTACTGTATTGAAAAACTGTAGCTTCTTCCACTGGACAAGCCCAAAAGGTTTCTAACAAACTATTGTGTACATGAGACCAGTGCTCAGTGTAAGATCAGTCTTTTATTGGAATCCTTTCTATGTCTTGCATGCTTTGGACCAGCCCATCAAACTCCAACTTTTTTTTTTCAGTATCTCTGCAGCTGTATCTGTTTTCAGCTGATGCTAAAGAGATGCTAAAGACTAACTTTTAAGCTCATAAACTACACTGAATGCAACAGATTCAGGCTAGGGTGTAGAAAAAATGAGTACATGATATGTCATTTGCCTAAACAGTAACTAGACTACTCTTGAATAATAATGTCTTAATTTACAGTTCGAGGAATTATACTGTACCAGATCCACCTGGATTGTTTGATGGCCACGTTTGGCCTATGTACGTGAAGCACAGGAAGATAATGGAAGATCTTGGTGTTGACGTGGGTAAGCCTTCAATAACAAAAGTACTTTTGTAAGATTGTTTGAGGGAAATGTTTGTCAAGTTTAGGATATACATGCTAGTTAAGTGTAAGAGAAGAGTTGAAACTGTTGCATGGAGTGTATTTTTCTAGGAAGTCAGGTGCATGCCCTATTAAATCAGGATCTGTCAGGCTTACAGAAGCATGATTCTATTATAGCTCTCTTATTTTACATTAAGTGCACTTGAATGGAACAAAATCAAGGGAGGAGCTGTTCAATGAGGTGTATGGACAGATCCAAAATAAGATTGAAGAATTACTTAACATGCAGGTACGTGTTCATGCTTGTAATTGGAACTCAAAAGCAACCCTTTAAATGGCTATGTTTAAAACCGTGAAGCTATAACTTCAAATACATTCATGTCTGTATTCCTGTTTAGAAATAAGTTGCTTGGGATTGAAGATGATTCCTGTTTGCTCTGAGCTGTCTACCTGACTGCTACTAAAGTTCCAGCTTCTGTGAAGACTCAGTTATTGGATTTGACTTTTTGTTCAATTTCCCCTGAAACCGAGCTAGACATGGTCATAATAAAAAAAAGTATTTCCCCCTCAGCTGTTGTCTTAATTTGTGCTTCAACCTAGTACATGTCCTCAGCTGATTTGTCTTTTCACAATCTCCTGTCTATTGAGAATTCTATTTATGTTCATAAACTATAGTAGTAAGACATAACAAAGGTGATGCTAGTTGGCACAACACTGCTAATGTACATAATACATATTTACGTGACACAGGTATATGTAAAACACAAAGCTTTATATGGGGAATTAGCGTGTAGGAGATTTTTATGAACACATCTGCTTACATTAGTTGGAGAAACAAGTTCCTGTAATTGATAGGGTAAGAGAGAAGCTGAATAGTGCAACTATGCTGAGTCTGATCTGAGGAAAAAGGTTGGGGTTATAGTGATGTATCTAAACAAATCTGGAAAAGTAAGATTTATTTTCCTTTCATTAATCTGCACTAATTTCTATAGTCCATCTGCAATGTTTTTTGCTGAAGAAATTTGGACTGAGGCTCCTCAAAAATGAGAGAGCGAGTTGGTTTTACTAGTGTGCAGAGTCACTGAAAAACTGTTCCATTATATAAATTTATAGTCAATGATTGCTGTAGAAATGTCAGTAGCATTCTGTAGTTTAAGGCAACCTCAAACTTAACTTCAACTTCCAGTGTACATACAGAATCAGCTTAAGGCTTTGGTTTACATAGAAGAGCACTGAGTGTATAGTAAGGCTTAACCCCTAGTAGATAGAAAGTGAATTTGGTATAAAAGCTGCTTCCTTTAAAAAAGTCTATTAAGTGGTTGTCCAAGAGGGAGTATGAGTACTTGTGCAGTATGGCCACTCCTTTTGTTCCAAGAGTTTTGGCTGTTATCTGTTACTTTACTTCAAGCCCAGATGCATTAGCTTCCTGATAGGAGCTGGTCCTCCCCAGTATCCCCTAGAAAGGGAGAAAGTTGTTTCGTCACATCAAAGTCATATCTGCATGTGTAAGGGGGGTGGGGGGAGAGAGATGTTTTACTCCCTTATGATACTTCCATTTACTAAGAGAGGAATGCTAGGGGTTTGTCTTGGAGAATCAGTTTTGCTTTAGCTAGGTTGTTTCAACTGGGCCAACGGTTGTCCTTTTGTAAAATTCAGTATTGTTCTTGCACAAGCCCCCTGTTACTAGCAAAGAATGCTCGAAGTTGAAGTTCACTGTACAATTACTGTTCTTAAAAGAGCTTGTTATCCAGAACAGGTACTGGTACCTGTACCTGGCTTTCTTCTGCATGATCACACCATCTATGCCTCCTCAGACTTAAAATACTTACTTGAGTAGTGCATTCCAATAGAGAAAGGGCATCATATCAGCTTTCATATGGTACATGGTTATCCTCTCCTTACTCTGGTCAATGGGGAAGGTCTCCAAAGGCTGAGCATCGTAGTCAAACTCTGCTAGAATGACCTTGTTATAGCCTGTTACTAGCGGGCAGGAAGTATATCCATCATACTGGAAGGAAGAATACACCATTTATGTTCATCTGAGTAAAGGCTAGATGCTTAAGTATTGCAAGTTAATGATTAACGTTAATATACCAAAGTAAGGTTCTAGGAGGTTTCTGCACTTAGTGTTAATTCTAGCAGGCTTAAAAGGCTGACAATTAAGAGTTGATAATCATCATAACCAAGCTATTTTCTTTCAGTTGCAGATTGTATATTTACATAATGACACTACTTACATTAGAATGTACCTAAACAATTGCCTAAAGGGCTTTGTGTCATTAATTGCTGGCTATTACTGTAACCAGCAGAAAAGATGACCAGTAGATAAGGACAAGAGCTGGTGCTGGCTTTAACGGACAGAATATAAACAGGTTCTTAAATATAGTCTTAATAATTTCCAAGGGTTCACTGCAGTATGGATTGATACTCAGGTCAGTACCCCAGGAATATTAACTGAGGAGCTGTGCCTAAAATGAGAGCTCTCTCAGAGAAAGAAAAAAAAAAAAAGACAGCCACAGGCTTAACAGCTTCTGGAGTACAAGACCTTCCACTTAACTCCTTCGAACATGATCTTATGTTCTGAACATGTGAGACAAGCTGAACAGATATAATAGGGTTTGTGAGGGTTTTCTTGGAGTAGGGATTATACTAGCCAACACTCTTACTCCAATTAAGTCCACCTGCATTGTCAATGAACTCAGCCCAATCAGCTTTTCAACTTCTTCCAAATCAGAAGGAAGGAAATAGATCATGCTTTTAAAGACAATACCACAAATATGAATTGTGCTATGAAATTACTACTTTGACATCAGTATTTAGCCGTTTAGCACCTCTACTGCTGTCATGAAGCCCTTTCTGTCTTCAGTTCATGCAGTTTAACTGACTGTCTTAGCAGAAATTCCTGCATGAGGGTGGGTGTAACATTCAAGACAACTTCCCCCTAAGACAAAAGCTGTAGATACCTTTTTAGTTGGCAACTGGTTCTTCATTACCAGGGAAATAGTTTTATCAAGCACTCCAGACTGGGCAGCTAGATAAGGAAGAGAAGAAAAAAAAGTGTATTAAGGCTTTGCTTTACACAGTAATTACTGTTGTTCTACTTTAGACAAATTGCTTTAGACAGCAATTACTGTCATACTGCTAAGCAAACAGTAGTAGCTCGTAGCATTAGACAACTGAGCTGTAATTGAACATATATGTCAAATCAGTCTGCAAATTGTACAGTCCCACATAAAGGAAAAAAAAATCGTACTTGCAGTAACATTTTGGCCTCATTGTTTCCAACTGCGAAGGCTTAACAAAACCTGAGCTATATGTTTTTAGCCTATACCCATTCTGCCATGCTGAATTATACTTGTCAAGTCTTCCCAAACACTGAAGATTCTGGCACACTGAAGTTTGCTGCAAGAGTTGCCTATACCACTCTTCACATTACTCTATAGACCCTTGGATTTGATTTTCTTTCTTTTAAAGTTACAAGACCATACAAAGCATTTTTATATTGGACGCTGTGACTCCAAGAACGAACACGTGATTCCTCAGTAGACTTATCAGCTGACACATATGCATGAGCTGCTAAGATAGAGTAGAAAGTCTGGGTACTGAAAAATGACAATGCAAGAGTAGCACGTTCATTTTATGTCATTCTGTGACCACAGAAAATAGGATTAGTCAAGCTGTCAGGCATCTAAAATGAGAACTGGGGGGTTAATGGCATCGGTACAGTCTTCAGCTCATCAGTTGGCCCAGGAGACTTAAGTCTTTTAGAAAGATAGAAGAAAATTGAAGTTCAGGCCTAAAGAGTAACAAACAAAACAACCGTCTGATTTAAAAGCTTACTGTCACTCCCACACTTCCCACTGCACACACAAACACGCACAGGCCTTTACCTACAGCTGCAGCAGTTTTTGATGTTGGCAGGTTGGTGCAGTCTCCAATGCCAAAAACATTAGGATACTTTTTATGTTGTAGAGTTTCCTTATTTACATCTACCCAGCCGATTTCATCCGAGACAGGGCTGTTGATGAGTACATCAGGTGGCCCCATTGGAGGTGTGACATGAAGCATCTCATACTAGACAGACAGAAAAGGCACTAAATGTCTAGTTTATCAGAGCAAATCATACTTGTATTGATGTAAGGAATTAAAAACAGTATGAAGAATTATTTTTTATTTTAAACACGGGTATATAGAGTGTAACTTTGATCACAAATTTGAAGTGCATCCTTTCCAAATTCTTTATTAACATGAACCTTATCAGGCAACTCCATGTAAACTGGCCTAACAGAAGTTTTCTTTCCTCCATATATATGCCTGAGACATTCCCAAATTATACTAACAAGGCATACAGGACTTCAGGCATGGTTTATTAAGTCATCCACCCTGCCCCCGCTTCTTTCCACCTTAGTTTCAAACTTGAATCTTCTGAAATTAAACGACAAGGTACTACAAGGAGGAAATGGCAGTACCAATAGAGCAACAGATTACATTGTTATACTGTGGCAGTTACATTACAGTACATACAAAGAAGAAGGACCAAGCCAGAGGCCTGAAAGCTTCTCACCTGATGAACTTCAGTCACTCCAGGTTTGTCCAGGTTTTCAAACACAGCTTCCTGCTTGTCTGCTCGAACTTCAACAAGGTTCCGTTTATAGTTAACAGTAATATTTCTCTCCTTTATTATTTCTGTCAACGCATCAGCATACTTTTTAACACCAAATATGACACCGAGTGAAGTGTTGAACAGTATGTTTGCTTTGGGTCGTTTTCCTGTCTGCACAGAAAAATCAAGTGAGCCTTTTGTATTTGCAAAGATAAGCTAGCAGAAGCAAGAGAACAATGCCACAGTCCTGAGAAGTTAATAGAACAGTGCAGTTCAATAATTAATGTAGTAGTAACATTAGAACTTTTCAGACACAGTATTTCACAGCATGTTAGAAGCCAGACAGGATACATCCTTGTACCTTAATTCCTATGATTCTTTACCCCTTCAGAGTAAGATACTGATGATGTCCCCCACAGAAATTGCTAGGGAAAAGAGATGGCTGCAATTTGTTGAACAATGCTGTATGCAGGTTAAACATCTGTAGTAGCATTCTGAAACCGTCAGTTCTATGCATCATTCAGATACCCAGTAGGTTGATCATGTAATTTTAAAACATATACGGAGCCTGACACTTCTACTTGAAGCTCCACTAAGCTTGCTTTATTTAGCCACTAAGCTTGCTTTAGTAGGCACTGGCTACTTAAAGCAACAAGAATGACACTATCAGCCAGCGTGATTTTAGTGTACCACCTGGAGTTAGGCTGAGAACAGTTGTATCAGTAGCTCACCAGAAGCAGGTTAAGCAGTTCATTCCGTATGAATTCTGAATTCTGCAAGTTTCTCCAGTAATAAATAAATGCAAAATGCTTACGCACAATTCAGTTAGCTCCATTTAGTAAACATTAATAACAGAAAAGGCAACTTGGTCACTTTCATTTAATAATCCTGAGTCTTATTTCTCCCATGTGTTTTTTTTTATTTGTTTTACAGATGATAAAAACCTCTTAGCAAAAGCCTTCCATATCTGGTAAGAGACATTATCAGAGAGAGGAAAATACTTACTTTCCTCAAGTAGGCCTCTGATAAATACATGATTTTCTGAGGAGCCCCTGCACATTTCACTGGAGTGTTTGGGAAAGTGAAGATAGCATTTCCTTCCTTGAAATCTTGCAAAGCTTTCCATGTTTTCTCTACCGTATGAACTGAATAATTGGAACCTATTTTAGGGTGATGAAAACCCTCAGGCAAGCCTTTGATCTAAGGAAAAGAAAACAAAGGTTTAAATTACAGACAGCAAGAATTTTGTCTTCATCATCAAGTATTAAATGGAGACTTAAGAAACAGATATTTAAGGAAAAAAGAAAGCTAATATAAACCTACTAGTTGGTATTTTTGAAAATAAGAATCACAGAATTTCTAGATTGGAAGAGACCTCCAAGATCATCGAGTCCATCCTCTGACCTAACACTAACAGTCCCCACTAAACCATATCACTAAGCTCTACATCTAAACGTCTTTTAAAGACCTCCAGGGATGGTGACTCCACCACTTCCCTGGGCAGCCTAACAACCCTTGTTTCTTTGTGTATGCATTAGGAGCTACTCAAAAAGAGAGTCAAATACATTATTAGTTACTACGTCATATGTTGGGCAGGTTAAAGCCAGGAGAGTCAAATCACTCCAACACCTTGCCTTTGTGTTTTCCTCTTCCTATGCAGTGCTATGATTATTCTGGTGCCATACCATGAGTTTGAGTGCCACTGCAGAAAATGTACAAGAAAACTAATAGATGGGAAGGGTCCAAAGGCCTATTCACACACAGATGTAACAGCTGGTTCCTTTTGAAGTGTACCCTTTAAAAAAGGTGGTAGAGAGGGGTCAAATTGATTCTTCAAGACACATTTTACTAACTGCTGTGTGTTCCTCATTTCTGCTTACATTAGAGATGCCTCAGACTGCAGTCTGCATATCTCATTGTCTCATTACAGACTATACTTGATGTTCACATTTAACTTGCTGTCCCATCACCTGGTGTTGCCATAGAGGTGCCACAAAGCTACCCTAAAAGACCTCGCCATGGGTAATTTGACTTTTTACATAGAAATATGTGGAGGGACACACTTAATACATTAGGCTGCCTTCTGGCTCTTTGATTCATACTAGCATTGTAGTATCCTGCGGTAAAAAAAAAAAAAAAAAAAAAAAGTATACTGAAAAAAACATTTACATTAGTGAATCATGAAGGCATATAATGCCATTAAAACTAGTAAAAACATGATAACTATAAAAGAAGTACCTTTTCGTAATGCAGACTAATCCCAAGGGCAATTATCAGATACTTGTAAGATACCTGTTGTAGAGAGGGAAAAAAAAATATTTTAGAGAAGAACAAAACCAACAAACAAAACATTATCTCAAAGAAAATTTAAGATGTCTGACAGCAATAGAGTCATAAAGCCAGGCATTATGAAAGTAAATGTTAAGCTGTAATAATAATTTATCATTAAAATGCTAACTGCATTAAGAGTTCTACACACTATTTTGCTATACAGGAAACCAAGTGTTTTGAGCAAACTATTCCACCTTTTGTATTCAGTTCTCCATAAAGAGGAAGAAGACTCATGATGATGATGTCTTAAGTTGAGGTTATTCTAACCTAGTTACCTGTAATAATTATTAGAAATAGATTTTAGGATCAAGTACTTCTCATAAGACTAAGCAAATTTCCTAGCCTCCTCAGTGCTTGGGAAGGTTTTGCTCCATAGGTAGTTCCAAGGAGATCTGCAAGTGACGGACAAACACTGAATAAGTGACTGAGACTAACGTTTTTGTGATGTTATTACCTTGACATCATTCTCTAGCCTGATGCAGTTCTTATCTGGATCCAGTGCCATAACTCGAGACTTAATCCACTCAACACCTTTAGGCATTACACTTTCTGTTGGACGTGCAGACGTTTCCAGCTGCTTTGCACCAGCACCAACCAGGGTCCACAATGGCTGATAGTAATGAGTCTGAAAGAAATGTTTAAATGACTATTTAAGAACAGTTTAATTGACCAGTATTTAAGAACAGTTTAATTGATGCAGGTACATCACTTCAAATAGGTAGTAATGTGCTATTCTCAACCAAAGAGCTGTATAAATAACCAAGAGTTTTGCCTGACAAAGCTGAACGGATGCACGCATCTCTATGATGGAGCAACAAATTTCATGTGAAGCTTACTGAAGGCAGGTTAGTTGGCTTCCTCTCCACAGTTCAAAATATGTGGGGCTGAAGAAGGATAAGAACCGGATCAAACTGGTCACATATATAAAATGCTTATTGCTTTCAATGTGAGAAGTCTTACCTTACTTGGTTCAACAACAGCTACATTTTCTGCCCCCACTTTCCTCTTCATCCGAGCACTCATGCTGATTCCACCACAGCCTCCACCCAGAACAAGTACTTCATAATAATCCTTGGCAGCACACCTGGCAGCTGTATGTAAACCAAGGGAGCTCATTGTATGTGCTCCTGGTTTCAGCAGCCATACGCCAGGACGGAGACAGGAACAGGAGAGCGCTACTCCAATTGCTGCCATCTTTCAGTAAGCAGGAAGCTGCAAGATATGGAAAGGTACCAGTTAATGACAGAAGGCAGAGTTCCTATTTATTTATATGGCTAGATGAGTCTCCAAGGCAAGAATTGTAATACTAAACCTCTGTTACAGCCAAGATACTAAGTTTGCAGACTGATTGCAAGCAATTTGGGAAAAACATAAAAATTAATCATGGCCTCTGCCAGGAAATTAAAATTTCCTACAAGCAAATTAATTCTAACAAAGGGTAATAAATTTTTCAGCTTATTTTGGCAAGAAAGTGCATCTGATGCTATAGCATAGCTGATGCATTTGCTTTAACATTTATTGTTACACCAGCTGTAATATCACTACACCCTGAAGAGATGAGTGCCACAAGAAATAAAAGGATTTCCTAGATTGCAGTGTGGTGTAGTTGTAGGATTTAATGTTGAAGATCACTGAAATACTGAACAAGCAAGTTGTGTAAACATACCAAGTGCCATTCCACTGTTGGAAAGTAAATCATTACATTTGTATTTGAATGCCAACGTAGACCAGCATATGCACACAGTGGACATTCCCCTTCTCCCCACCTCTCAGGGATGCAAGCCATGATGGCAAGCATGCCAAGTTTTCCAGTGCTACATGCAAGGGCATGTGTACTAATTTGCTGTTGCAGGAGAAGGAGCCTTAGGCTTGACAGGAAAACAAAGTTCAATGAAACAAGAGTTTACATCTTCCAAGATTTGGGATCTTTAAGTACGCCTAAAATAGGTGTACTCTGTCCATGATCACCTCTTAGCATTTGTATCAGTAAAGCAGCTGGAAGCAAAGGTCAGAAATCCATCCTTATACTTGCTAGAGCTGCACCTTTTCACGTGACAAGGAAGAGTCAGAACCAGGAGGCGGTGGAATCTTGACAACTGCAGTCAAGGGGATAGTGCAACCGTTTTACCTAAATGTCAGTTAATGTTAATCTCCAAACATGTTTCTCTCCCTGTGCTAGAGTAAAAAAGAACTATCCCTCTTCTGAATACATTGCCTGCACATGTTGAATATCAGTTTTTAGCTTTTCAGCAATAAAACAAGTATAAACTCATTTTAATTCATTTCCTTATTGCTGCATTGCCAATAAAGAATGAATAAGCATTATAACCTGAAAATCAACTTATGACAAGATTTTCATGTGTACTTTCACCTGCCCGACTTTGTTTAATCCCTTGAATCACCAGGCAAGAACTGCAGCTTTTTCACTTCTAAAGGGTAAAACTCCTTTATGGCATTTATAGAGAGGAGTTTGAAATCTAGAACAGAAATTTCAAATATTAAAAAATAAATAAAATCCAAGGACAACTCCAAGAACTCTCTGCTACACTAGACATAGTTGACCAATTCATTCTGCACCTTCTGTGTTATATTAGCCTCACCTCTGTATACCCTAAATTCTTTAAGAAGTCCCATTATTACCTCTCAGAGTATAATTAGTTTGGGAAGGAGAGAGTAAACATGGGAGGTGTCCTCTGCAAAAACAATTTTATTCACTTTGTTTTAAAGAAAGTTTCCAAGATACAGACATTCTTCTCATCCTCTTCCCTGTACAAAAACAGCAACTCTCGAGTGAGTTAGTTTCACTTTAGAAGGCTGTTTATTGTTTATCTCGTGCAGGCTGTTCTTTAAAGACGTGGACAACCTGCTCAAGCATGCAGAGGAAGTTGTAGCCCTAGAAGTAAAAGTTAGCTGGTGTTAGATGTGTCGTGCTCTCTTCGAGTCAGAAAGGGGAATTTTTGCGACGAGTAATTTACGCAACTTCCATTTGTGACACAGTTTGTAGAAGTACATCCTGTTTCCCCAAGCTCATGAACGCAGCAGGGTTTTGGTTTGGTTTTATTAAACCAGCAGAACAGGCACTGTGGCCTGCTGGTTGACAATACACAGCATGTCCAGAAGAAAACTTCATGTTTGTAGTGCTAAGTAAGGAATAATTATTCTCTCTGACCAAACAGATCTTGAAGTAAGCATGTTTGTAAGCATACCTTACAAACACACAAAGACGTACCCTAACTACAAGCAGTCTAACAGATGATAATGCAGCAGTATGTTGCTTTTAAGTTGTTTTAGAGCACACAAACAATCTGAAGTGCCATTTGCAGACAGGTGTTTAAAAACAAACAGCAAAATACTTCATATTAAACTCTCAAATTAACAGGTATATCAACAACACACCAGTCCTCTAGTTTGGGTACTCTAATTTGAGAGCTCCATATTACCTGGTGCTTGCATGCCATCGAGCAGGTTAAAGCAGTATCAATAGAATCCTGACTTCCCAGTTAAAAACTAACAAATACAGGAAGCACCCCTACAGAATTAGTGACCTATGTACCTTTAAAAGACCAAGAAAGCAAAACACAAGAACTATCTTCATTAAGCTGCTCTTAAAAAGCAAACAAATAACATTTCTACAAGCATCATGGAGGGAACAATTGCCAGGTTTTTGTTGTTGTTGTTTTAATTTGCTTTAAAGAGAAACCTTACTAAAAACGGGCTTATTAACTGATGCATTATAACCGAATATTTTTGTGCATTTTAGCCAATTGCCATCTCCACCCAACACGGCAGACTCAGCAGAACAGGACAAGCGCTCCCCAGTTCTGTGCAGAACCCAACGCAGAGCAGCCACAACCCACCCACACGCACTGAAGTTTCGGCTCCAGCCTCAACCTCCCCCCAAACAACGAACAAGCTCCGAGGGTGAAAGTTGTCTTGGGTTACGGCTCTGCACGTATCAATGGCTGCGATTAAATAAAGCCAACCTCTAATGGATAAAGACACGTCCAGAACAAGGCTGGTAACCGCAGCCAGAGCGGCTAACGAGGGGCACCGCGGCTCAGAGGTGCGTCCTCACCTCCCAGCCGCGGGTGAATCCCCGAGCCCCGGCCAACGCGGCCCGGGCCTCACAAGCCGGTCGCCCGGCAGCCGTGCGGGCTCGCCCAGAAGCCAAGGGGCCAGCAGCCCGGCAGCTGTCAGCCGCGATGGCCCGGAGGGGGGGACGGGAGGGGGACACGCCGCACCCCCACCTCCCCCTCCCCACCGTTCTCGCCCACCCCCCCAGCCCCGCACTCGCCTGCCTGGTGCGCAGCCAGCCGGGCCCTGCGGGGAGGGAGGCGGGGAGGGAGGCAGGGAGGGAGACCGGGCGGGAGGGGGGCCGGGCCGGGCCGGCCCTGCGCGATAAGCGGCGCCTGCTGCCCGGCCGGAGCCAGCCCGCTCTTACAGCTCGCCACACGTAAGGCTGCAGTCGCAGCACGTTAAATATATGTGAAAATACAAAGCGAAGTGCCGCTGGGGAAGCAGGCGGTAGCTCACCTGCACGCGTGAGGGAAGAGGAGCCTCCCAGTGCCAGTGCCAGGCTGCTCCTGCTCTGCCAGCTGCAGCACGCTGCTGAGCCAGACCTCAAAATGCTTCTCCCTTTGATTTATGGCCTGCTGACAGGGTGAAGGAATAACAGTTATTAATCCACTAAATCATATTTGTCAAACCAAGAAAACCCATGCAAAGATTAGAGCTGACAGTAAATACACAGGCAAAGGTACTTATGCCGAATCACGATAGGCACTGAGCAACCAGTAGATCCAAAGCACGTGTAAGGCCATTTCCTTCTCAGGCTTGACCTTCCCCTCTTGGCACAAAGTTTCTGCATAAGCAAAGCAGCTCGGCTGATAAATAAGCTACTGTAGAAAGATACAAAGAACGGGAAATTTTACCCATTGTGGAGGAGTTCAACTGAAAAATACCACAAAGATTTTCTACTGTCTGCAAGTAAAAAGCAGAAGATGGGGATGAGGCAGTCTGCAGAGTGCTAATTTGAAAAGCATTGTGTGTCCGTCTCCTGGAGCATCCAGGCACATGCACTGCAATCAGATCCCACGCAGCAGTGTAGGAACAGTTTCTGTCTCTGTTCCCCAGTTGTCATTCACCCAACACAATCACATCCACCCCTCCTCGTGGCCAACCAGTAGCAAACACCCTTCATTTGCTTGAACTGCTTGTCCATGCTCTGTGTTATTTTGTGTGCTTTGTTACTTCTGCTTCTAGGAAAGCAACTTCAGTTGCTTTGCTCAGCTTACAGCTGAAGGCTGATAAGCGTAATGTCAATTTACCTCTGTTCTCAGAGATGTTCCTTGCCAGGCAGGAAGGGTGTTGGAGGTGAGGCTGCAGTACTTTAGCACCTGAAACAGAACAACTCCTTCTGCTTGCTTGTGAAAATCCCCACCATTAAACCTGGTCAGTGGCTGCTCCCACATAAATACACAGAATAAAGCCAAAAAGCCCGTCTAGCCAAAAGATATTAATTTCAACAGGACAGCAAACACCTTTTCACGGGTTTTGACAAACACACACTTGCACGGATGCTACTGAAGGGAAAGCATACTGGGAGAGCACACAGTTGGTGTCTTTACAAAAGATGTTCACCAGCAAGTTTTCCACCTGACTTTACACACTGGAAAACTAGCAACTTCCATTATGCTGCTAGAGGACAGAAGCATTGTTTTCAGGTGGGGAGGTGACAAAGGGCTCAGATTAACTGTCCTATAATTACTGTGGTAGGCTGTATTTACACAGGATATTAAACTTTACACGAGTTACAGGTGACAGGGAAAAAAAGTGTTGCTCATCACAGCAATAAGCTGCATTGTTAATTTACAGGCATAGCGTTCTCTTTACCAATGTACACATGGCCTTGCTTTCACAGCTGTGCTGGGGTCATTCATTTCACCACGTGAAACAAAATAGCTCAACCTTATATATTGTCTGACATAGCCATGTTAATGACAGTGCACAATTAATTCCTTCTTTACATTACTATCTTAGAAACTAATACCTTTGAATGTGTACAGATTTTGAAATTATTCTATATCAAGCTTTAAAGTGATTTGCTGCATTAAGTTGCAAGCCTGTGAAAGCTGAAGTCTGCTGCAACTTTTCTACAGACTGCTCCCCACACTGCTGTTCACATTTGCCAAGCAGCGTGTTTGATTTCCTTTCTTAAGCCCCATGGCTTGACATCATAGAAATAAATGGAAGCACAAACTAGAATGAACAGAAACCCTGAGTTAACAGGTGCGGCCAACATCTATGCTTTAAAGCTACGTGGCATATCATGAGCAGCACTTCAATATACAGACTGGAGGTGGACTCGTTATCCCCCAGATGTCACTGCCAACAGTTACGACTGGAAGGAAAACAGTTTCTTCACACGAGCACTGTTGTGACACTGTCAGGTACCAGTAGCACAGATCTTCCCCATCACTTTTAGTCATTTCAGATATTCTTCATGTAGAGTATCAAATCACATCACATCATAGAGTTGCGGACTGCCTTGGTATCACAAAGGACTGGTTAGAAGACGTATTACCATAGTGGCAGGGATGGGGGCATCAGGTTTTGGCGTCTGTGATTCTACAAATAGCTTAACTGAGGGCTGAGGCAAGTGAAATACATACATGTACTGATTGTCAGAAATTTGAAGTGCACTACTTGTGCCAAAACTGCTAGGATTTCAGCTGACACTTTGATTTAAACAAAAAAACAACAACAAAAAAATATATATATCTTTGCTACCTTGGCGTACTGTCTTACTGAAATTTAGTGCATACTACTTTGCCTAGAATCAATAGCCATATTAATATTCATGCTGTTATATTGTGGTCCTACAGTTTTACATCACTAAACCCCAGTTCTTCAATATATAGCATTCACACAACTAACCCAAATAAAAGGAAAAAATAAATCAATTAGACTACTTAGATATAATGGAATTTTAAAAATACTCCTGCAGGTCAGGGCATTAGAAAGCCAAGCTTAAAATTAAAATAAAGGGAGAAGAGCAGTGCTGCAAAGCAACAGTAGGTGGCAGAAAGCATCTATTAAAGCATAGTTGGGAATAAATAAGCCAGGGAACTGTCTCAGATGCAAGAATCCCAACAGCATAGCTAGAGAAATGACCTTCGTATTATTTACGCTGTTATCACTCAGGTCGTGATACAGCCTAAAAACAGATCAAATATTCTGTTGCCATGTTCCAAAGGAAACATACGTCTTATTAACATGGCAGAGTTACTACTGCCAATGAAAAAGCCAGATTTCACTGAATTAAAAAAATTATCTAACATGAACCTGAACGATGATGGAAGGGGGTACCCAAATTAAGTATCCAGGTTAACAATACTAATGATAGAAGCCCAGGAAACCAAGATTTCCCAATCAGCACTGATCATCCACATATTAATCCACTCAGAAAGCGGAAATTCAAAGCAATACTGCACATTTAAGTATGAATTCCACCACAGTGACTTGATAACTTAAAAATAAGTCGTATACGAAGTATTAAACAGTACAATGAGATTGTTTTAGAGCTGTAATTTTATGTTTCTCTAAACAATACATTTAGCTGTAACTCTTCACCCGGATTAAAAAAAAAAAACAAACAGTAAGAAAGTGTCCAACACTACATTTATCTAACTGATAAATCATTTTTTTCCTAAAGCCAAGCAAGACTAAATGCATACAGTAATAAGATTATTCAATCTAGCTGTACATGTATTAGATGCCAGCACACTGTGGTTATATTAATCCAACATGGCATTTACTTACGCATTAAGACATAAAAGTAGCATTTGAAAGACTGGTATCTAATGGAGATAACAAATTATAGCTTTAACTGACATAATTAAGAGTTTGCTGAATTAATAAAGACGTTACATAAGCTGCCCAAACTTTCCCCAATTTGTTTTTCCCCCCTTTAATTTTAATAAAATCTCTCTAAACGTTTCTTATTCATACAAGAACAGAACTTAATACAATTTTAAGGGAAAACTATCAACTATATTTTTACGTGTTTGTGATTCCTCAGGCAAGCATTGCAAGCTTTTCTTCATTTGATCAGGAATTCCAAAGAAATGCTGAAACATGCAATTGCAAAAGCATCAATTTCTACGCTTAGAATTCTACATTTTCAGTAAAAGTGGACATGATTTTTTTTTTTTTGAAAAAAAAAACTCCAAAAGAAACAAGAAAAAAAAAAGAAAAAGAAAAAAAACAGAATACAGAGACTCCAACTTGAAAAGGTAAATTGAATACTACATGAGGCAACAGAAAACAAGAAATATTAATGGAAATTAGTTCTGATTAGTATACTTCACTGAGGTATCTAACTCCATATTATACTTTAATAAGAACAGTTTAAATTCCTAGAATCTAGTTTTGAAGTTACATTACAAAATAAAAAAAAAATGTAAACAGTATTTATGTACATTCTGCTCCAAAAATGGACTGTAGAAATTCTTTACATTTCTTTTAGAAATACACATAAACCACAGCATACATCAACAATCCACTGGCAATTAAGACAAGACAAATTCAACCTAAAGAAAGTACATGCGTGGAAAGTTTTAATCTATTACTACTTCGGTAATAGCATTTCATGTCCCTTCAGACTACTTTAAGGAATTTGTTCTTGCTCCAACACATCAATGCGGTTGACTTTCTGTGTTGGATGACTACTTGTTACAGTAGGTCTTTCACAGAAAAAGATGAATATTAGCAGTGGGAAATTAGGACTTCAGAAGTTATGAGTCCCGGCATATATACAACATGTAAATCAACTAAAACTGAAGAAAAATAAAAAACAAGGCACCCCTCTGGCGCCTTACCATACGTGTTTCATGGAAAGTTTCACACAGCCTACCCTTTGTCTTACTTCAATACATGGCATTTACATTACCAAAAAATAGCAGACACAACACAACTAGTTTCTTAGACTGTAGGACCGAACGGTTTAAAGCTCTTTTGCCAGTCTAAATGGGAACTCACACCAGGTGCTGCAAGTAACTAAACTCACAGAAATGGATATCAACCTCCATACAACATTTATCATCAGTATTCACTAATAATAATTTGTTATGCTGCCCTCACACAGATTATCTCACAGAGACCCGAAGCACACATGAATAATTTGTTTAGGAAAAAAGTTAAATGCAGTAGTTTTTCCTACAGACAAATACATTTCACACGAACTAGAAGCTGTTTAGTTTTGGTTATGCTCCAATTAGTTACACAACGTGAAGAAACTACAACTTTCAGTCCTATAGAAATCTGCCCAGACCAGAGTCTTCCTGTTGAACCATTACAGAAGCAACAGCTCACGCATCTTTGTAGAAGCTCACAGTCAATAATGTTTGTATTGTGCACACATCAATTCTGAGAATCTTGTGTTCTGCTTATTTATTTATTTATTTATTTTTACTTTTTTAATGATTGCTCCCCAACTCATTCAGCTGTAAAGTGATTCAAAAGTTACTTTGAAGCGGTTCTTAAGTTACCTGACAACAACATAAAAAAAAGCTGCTTCAGTAAGGTGATCTTTCAGGCAAATACACCAGAAATCTCATCAGATCCGTGGCATTGAAAGGAGACCACAATTTCCTGAATCAAAGCAGTTTCAGTGAAACAGTCAGGCTCTCAGTCTGGGGACCAGAACTGAACTTTAACAACTACTGTTCTGTATTTTGTCTGAAAATCATGGATGCCAGACACCAAACAACTCTTAAGAGTTCTCAGTACCAAAAGAACAGATGGAAAAGTTAGAGGTATTCAAAGAACTGTGATTATTAGGTTCTCCTATATATATACATATATATATACATATATATATATATACATACATATATATATATAAGATATATATATATATATATTTAAAAAAAAAAAGAACTTACATTATAATAGTATCAAACTGCATAGCATTACAAAAGAAGGCAACTTGAATGGCTGAAATGAAAAATGTCAATCTTTCTAACTGATTATGAACATTCCGGAATTTATAATAGCAGAGTAGACTGTTGCTAGTAATAACTATAGCCCAATCAAAGTCTGCCTTCATTCCAGAGAATGCAAAAATGATTAATTTGTACAAGTTATTGCATGTTCTGCTTTCATGTCCTCCTAGCAGGTTTTGCTGTTAATTGCTTCTCTCTTTCAAGTTCCTTCTCACGTTGTTGTTCTTGTTCTAGTTCTTCTTTCTGCCTCTTTTGTTGCAGCTTAAGTGCTCTTTTCTAAACAGAAAATAAAAGTTTTATGGCTGTATTTAATTTGGAACTGTAAACAGCATCCCTCCCATTCTCTTAACATTCTCTTCTCCAAAAGCAGTAAGTGAAAAAAGCAGTAAGTGAAAGTTTAAAAACATACATGGTTTGGTGCTACCAAAAACATGGGAAAAACATTTTAAGAATGGAATTTAACATAGATTCTATTTTCATCAGAACTGTGAGCATGCATCCAAAATAAAAGTTGAGTCAATATTACGTAATTTAAAAGCTATGTTACAAAGTAGAAAAGTTACCCCACTCACTTTTAACTTGGATGTCTTCTCATGGAGCATCATCATTTCGTTTCTAATACTCACTAACTTGCTGTGATAGTGTTTAGCTTCTGAAAACTTTAAAAACATAACAGTTAAGGTAGTGACTGTCAAGTTGGAATAGTTTGGATTTTTTAATAAAGCTACACATGAAAACAGCAATCACAAACATAGCAATTACCACAACAATTTGATAATGGATTAAACATATTCAAATTTTTATATACAGTTTACGTGCATCAATACAGAAAGCCACCGTATCCCAACAGGTACACCTGGTAACCTACTGAATTAATATTCACTAGAACAGAAAAAAAGTCTTGCCAATTTATGCTCCACACAACAGTGTCTCAAGCATCCTTCCTGCTAGTCTGGAGATGTGCACAAAGCTCACCTCAGTCCTGCTGGAAAAAATGCATTTGCTTTGGCTATTGGATTTGAACTAGACTTACTACCACTGGCAGACTGAGTTTGTTCTTTCCTCCCAGTGCCTTTTCTATTTAATGAAATCATGCTGGTTCTGCACCCATCTCTAGGAGGAATTTATCTCGTATCTGCACTGGTTGGTAACCTTCCTGTAGGTCATTAAGAACAATAAAAATATAAAAATATACAAGCTGCTCCTTGGGTAGGAGGAGAATCCATACTAGTAGAGATTTAGAAAAGCATTTATAGTACTTACCAAGGCATCGACATCAAGAATGTAGTTACATTCTTTGAATTTTGTAATTTCTTGTTCTAATGTTTCTAGTAATACTACTTGGTTCTGTCTGAAACAAGAAAAGATCCATAAAACCAGAGTAAAGCAGCAGAGACAAAGGAATGTAAGGATATACTGCGTAAGACAAATTTTCAGAGCACTTATTTCTAGCTCAGTAAATCAGTAACTTCCATGATGGCAAGCTCTTGTAGCATTATACAAAATTCTCTCTAAAGTTTAAGTATTTTTTTTCAACTAGTCCTTTAAATAAATACTGGCTTTGATCATAGAGGCATAAATACATGCTTCTCAGTATCAGACTCTTATGGATTGCCAGCTGATTTCAGTAACAATACAAGTCAATGTTTTTTGCAAAACCCCAGTCAAGCACACACAAAATCACCTTTTTGCTACCTAACATTATACAGGATGATAAGAAAACCAGGATGAACATCTGAAAACCCTGGATGATATAGGCACTAGGCAGGCTGCAGTGACTAAACAACCCTTTGGGAGGTGAGGTTGAATGTGGGGAGAACCTATTAGCTCTTGACTTTCCACTCAGTTGCCTCTGAGTCATGCTGCAGAATGAAGTTATTTCTGTATGGAACTTGTGTGGATCCATGGTGCTTATTAAAAATCTTCTAGCCCACACAAATCAGCTAAATTCTTCTCAGACACAGGCTGTCCTTGACAGGCGCACATTATGCATCAGGAAACTCAAATCAATGTACCCTAAAGACCTGAGATGGCTCTATGTAAAGCCTTCTCCAGCAACATTGCCCCTATGGCAGGTCCAGTCTGCATTTGAAATAAGCTGCTCTCAATTATCAGCGAGATACCAATATACAAAACATCCCTATCAGCTTAGCGACTTAACTGTGTTTTCTTGGTGCATCTTTTGCAACACAGTTTAAAGACTGGACAACAAGCAATATATAGCACAAGCTACTTTCAATATGAAGGTCATCACGGCAAACAAAGTTTATATTTTTTGGCAGACTTTCCACTATAGAAGTGAACAACTACATAAGATACTTGCACGTCTTCTACTATGTCTGGCTCAGAGGATTTTGGTGTCATATGTTCTTCAGTCAGATTTCCAATAGGCAACATCACTACTTATACACCTGCGAGTACTCCTGCATATCACTTAACTATCCAGAACATCACAGTTGGAATACCACAGTGCTACTACCAAATATTTCAATTAAGGACTGCTAGAACATTGCACTGAAAAAAAAAAAAGGCAAACCAGTATGTTTGGAGCTGCTTTTAAAAACTTGCTTACGTAAGTTCATGTAGAGCTGATTTTGATCGCTGAAGATCAGGCAAATAATGAGAAATCAATCCTTCAGTTAACTGCTCCACAGCTTTCTCATCTATTATAGGCAGATCTTCTACTACTCCTTCATCTGGAGATGCATCACTGGAACCTACACAGGGAGGAACAAGGGTGAATGGGGTAAGTCAGCATTTACTGTTTCACCTACAGCAATTGCATTTTCCTGGTTAAGAATTAAAGGCATTTCAGCCTCAAGTTGTAGCTCTTCACCCTTTATCTGCTGAATGGTGCTTCTTGTTCCCTCCCTTTTCCCTTCCTTTTTAACCTCCCGTTGTTCACAGCCCTGTATCACAAGCTTCCTGGTGTGTGGTTATCCCACAGCTGAACAGTGAGAAAATGGGCAGAGGGAATGAGAATATTCCAAAAACACGTTGTTAAACAGTGTTAAATACTAAAACGTACTGAGGAAAACAGAGAGGGACTGCATCAATTATTTGGGCTATGTACGAAGAATAACCTAAACAGGAATGCACGTCTTGCCCTCAAGGTTAGCGAGCAAACCTATATCTATATCTCTATATATATTATTTTTTTTTTCAGAACTGCCTTCCTAAAAGCCCCCTGTAGACATCACTCCCGGACCCGCAGCCCAGGCCCCTACATCACCGCCGCCTAGCTCCTTCTCCGGGCCGCCCGGGGCCGGTGGCCGTGCCGGAGCTGCGGGTGGGTGGGCGAGCTCCCGGCCCCGCCGCCCCCCTCACGTACCCAGCGGCCGCTCGGGGCCGCCGGCGGCCGCCACCGCCGCCTCCTCCCGGGGCCACCCCGCGCCGCTCATGGCTGCCGCACCATAGAGTCTGCACAGCTCCGCCCGCCTACAAAGGCCGCACCATAGAGTCTCCGCAGCCGCGCTGGGCTAGAGGGGCCGCGCGGGGCCGGGCTGAGAGGAGCCGTCCCCTCAGCGAGGCGGCGCAGCGCGCTGGTAGCGGCGTGCGTCTCAGAATCACACAGAATCACAGAATTTCTAGGTTGGAAGAGACCTCAAGATCATCGAGTCCAACCTCTGACCTAACGCTAACAGTCCCCACTAAACCATATCCCTCGTCAGGGTCTCGTCAGGGTCGTGTTCACCTTTGTAGCGCGATGGCAACTGTGGCGCTGCCACCTGATTAAAAACACACCTGCTTTCCCTTCTTGTTCCGTTTTTGTCTCTTGTTCTGTGTGCACATTAAAAAATAAACATGGCCCGAAGTCGGGCTGCACCCACGGGACACTGCCGTTGAGCCTGAACCAGCTCGTTAGGTCAGCCTGCTTAGCAGTGTTACTTACAGGTGTTTGTCAGTGGGAAAAAAGAAACTTTCATGGCAAGTTTCTCAGCTCGCAGAAGTGATTCCTAGGAAGAACAAGTGAGATCATCATCCCGAAACAGGCACACGTGAGGCGTGGGAGTTTCAGATTTGTGCTGTTGCTTTGCCTGTTCCAGGCCTCCCACACCTCACAGAAATAGACTGACGATTGGAATTTAAAACTGGTATCTGTGTCTACAGCACTTAAAATGTAGCTAGTTATCAAACCAAATACTGCAGAATCAAAGCACTGGAAATTCTGTTACAAGTTTTGGGGCAGGAAGTAATAGCTTCCCAGGTTTGTTACCAAGTTCATTATCCTGTGAAGGGCTAATGAGGATTTCTTCTAATAGATAACGATATTTGAAAAGGAAGCTAAGTGAAACC
Source organism: Anas platyrhynchos (assembly GCF_047663525.1). Taxonomy (NCBI): domain Eukaryota; kingdom Metazoa; phylum Chordata; class Aves; order Anseriformes; family Anatidae; genus Anas; species Anas platyrhynchos. The sequence continues at coordinate 5,255,811 of NC_092597.1, read as the reverse complement.
TATAATGAAGAACATAAATGGTTGGTTGAAAATGTGATACATGGAGTAATAATTCGTGTCAAGAAAATGGTTGATAATGAAAAAGAGTTTAGAGGGAGCAAAGAAGGGGTATTCAGGAGACGCCATGCCCTCTGGGGTTGCTTGTTCTCCAGCCGTTAAGGCATGGAAGTTGCTGGGTGTTTGCTGTTGCCGGGCAAAGTTGTGTGACCGATGATAAGTTGTTTTGAAAAGGACTGCTGTGGGGTGAAGGGTATAAGAGGGGAGCCTGTCCTTGAGGTGCAAAAAGGCAACAAGATATAATGGAAATTATGTCATCAATAAAGAAGTAGAAAAAAGGAAAGAACAGGGACAGGCTAGCAGAACAGAGACCAGGAGGGGAACAGGGACATTGATTGCCTCATGAAGACAGGTTCGGCCAAACTCAGCAAACTGCTCAAAGAAGCTTGTACAGAAAATTGCTGGAAATAGGCACTGGAGCTGGGAAGAAGCTCAAGCTGAGAGAAGCGGAGCCGCACACACAACTGCCCCTCACTGGTAAGCAGTTGCGCATTATGGGGAATCATACGTCCTTAGGAACAAAGACTGTCCTGGCAACCTTACAGCTTATTCTCTTTATTAACAATCAGTCAGTTTATGATCCTGAAATATGGGGCCAAACTGAGGTCAAGGTGTGGGACTTGTTATAAGTTGCCCCCTTAATTAATTTTCAGAGAGCATTGCATTAATAATAGAAAGGAATTTATTGAGTAAGCAACAGCAAGCAAAACAGCGCTGGGCGGCCGGGGAGTCTCGGCTCCACCAACGGCACGCACCTCACCCCCGCCAGGGTCCCTTTTTATATCTTGGTAATTCCAGGATTACGCAGCACATGCTGGTATATTCTGCGACTGCGCGCACTGTTGCTAGGGGGTCGTCTCTGTCCCTCTGGTGGTCGTGAAGATGAAGGCCGTAGTCTTCCTCGGCGTTGTGGTTCAACTTCTTTTTTTTATTTGGTCACGTTGGCCCAGCGTGAGACAGGAAGGCAGGATGTTGATACACTAGTTGAGCAACTTATCAGGAGATGGTTACACGAGCTTTGCAGCAGTGTCTTTGAACAAAAGAGGCAACTGAGATGCAGAAGGAGAGAGGGGGGGGGGGGCGTTCTCTTTTTTGTTACATTAAGCAAAAGAATTTTCATAGTGTCTAGCCAAGCATTATACAGCTTCTTATTTCAGCAGGGAGCTTTCGCAACTCCCGCTCCTCAAACGGAACTCCTTGTTTTTATAATACAAAAGACAATGAACAAACATTTATTGTGTATTACAGGACTCTGCTACTAAAAACGACAAGGTTGTGGTGGGATTGCTCAGCACCTGGAGAGCAGTCTCTGAGGCCTTAAAGAGCCATATGGGGCCACAGTCAGACACGTGCGGTTTGCCAAACAGTGAGGGAGCTGCAGGCTCATTTACTGATCCGACAGCTATGCCATCGGCCCCCCCGCTGCTGCCATCACAGGCCTTTGCTGTTATGCCCCCTGTTGACCTGGACGTGCCTTTTGACCCAGGCCCTATTGGCCTTGAAAAGGAGATGGAAGTGTTTCCCTTCAATCTGGGAAGAACAGGATACATAAGGCCCGAAGGCCGAATTACTTAACAACTTAACGCGAGACGTTGTTCCCACGACTAGCCCTGGAATTCTCCGGTGTTTGTAATCAAGAAAAGGGATGGAAAATGGAGACTGTTAAGTCATGGAAGATATGGGAGCACTTCAACCAGTGTTATCAACTCCAACTATGCTCCCCCAGTCATGGACATGTTTTAATTGATACCTTTTCTGATTGTACATATGTATAGGTGTACTCAGGTTTAATATGTAAAAGCAATGTTCTGTATATTTAGAAAGCTCGATGTTCGTGTGTATGTGTTGGTAGAGCGTAGACTCCCCACGCACCTAGTGCTGTTTACTTGCCCTTTATAAATATTACCAAATTCAGTTGAGTTGTATTGTCATTTATAACAAAAAGCATACTTACCTGCTGGTTTAAATATTTAGTTTCAAGGAGTTGTGGAACAAACAAACAAACAAACAAAAACAAACAAACAAACAAAAACTAATATTACTGTTTTTATCTAAAAATAGGATACTGCACAACAACAACCCCCCATGACCCATGGAGCTGTATGTACAATAAAACAGCTTTAATTAATCATAAGGAAAATCATGCTGAGGATATCTCTGTATAATTAGGTCAATCGGTCTTTTAGTCCCTAGATAGCAGCTGAGGTACAGAAAGGAGACTACAAAGAACCTAAAAGGAGACTACAAAGAACCTACAAGCTGATTGCACTTCTACCCATCCAGGGGCAATGTTTGTGAATCTGTGTTTAATATCCTCATACGCTTGTTGTCTTTCTCTCTGTCCTCCAGTCTCTGTTGGATTCCTGCACTTACTTGTTGCTCTTAATCCCACAGCAATGCAACATTTACTTTCTATCTCCAGATGCTTGTCTGAAGTTTGTATACAACTTTCTAGCTTTCTTTTTGAGGTTTTAGCCTCCCATCAAGATTGCAGGCTCATATGCTAGCAAGCTGTTAAATTTTGGACTACTGACCACACAAGTGCCACTGTACTATATGTCAATGTAACACCAAATAATCAAGGCTGCTTTTCAGCTGCATTGTGGCAACTGTGTTCAGAAACTTTTCGTGTAACACTCACCTACACATTCTGGATTTTATTGTTTATTGTAACTGATGTAAGCACACCTACATGGAAAGTAACTCCCCCCACAGAAATCTGAGTAAAGCTAGAATAAATTAGCTTGAGTTGTATAGCAAATAGTATGTTTGAAGCTGTCAGCTTTGAAAGTGCTGTATGACTTCAGGGATGACAGCATGAAAATGAAATACTTTAATTAATATGTTACTTCTTAAGAACTCTCTGTCCTGATTAAGTAAACATGACTACAGAGAGGGTACAGCCTTACTGTCATAATAAATAAATGGAGTAAAACAGGGCACTACAAAAAGCTCTGTTCAACAGAAGTTCGTCTTGATAACACATGACTTGATTCTTGACAACACTTCAGAAAAATCTGGTCATAGTTATTCAATGACAGGCAAACTGGCAAGCCCTGGTGCACTGCTGAGGGCAATAAGTCTCCCCAGCCAACTGTCCTTCCTCAGCGCTAGATATTTCTGTCCCTGCAGGAGGGGCAGCAAAATGGAGCACGAACCCACTCTTCAATCCCCCAGTACAAAGCCACATTTTCAGACACAGTTTTATAAGCAGTGGGTTTAGCAGTTGACTTTCCCTCTCCTCCCTGGCTGGTCATTCATGCTTGTGTGCCCTCTCGCACTTGTGCTGGTTCAATTGGTAAAACACAGTGAGTTAAATGACTCAGAGAGGAGCACAAGAACATTAAGAACAGTTGAACTGGAACATACCTGGGAGTGTTTTCTCAGGCACCAATGCTGGCTTAACAGGGTCCCAGCTTCGACTGCTCATTCTGACTCCCGCACTGCTCACCGCCCCCTCAGTTGACATATGGAAGTCTATGCAAATTGTGATCATGGAAACAATTTCAGCTACACATACAAAAATATCTCACCCCCCTCACATCATATTTTTTAATTCTGGCCCATTTCAGGAACCCAATTCATTTTGTGGCCCCAAAGCTTTCATGCTGATAACCCTGCTAGGGAATTATGAACTGGGTGAAAGGCGCAGGGGATGGCACCTCTTTATCCACCTGAGGAAGAGTGACATGAGATTATGTGCTCAGGAAAATGAACCTACCATAATATAACAAAGCGTAGTAGTGTTTATTTTTGGAGAACATCACTGCAGAGAACAACAATGCTCAGCCTCCACCCAAGGCTCAATTACCACAATCGTGTCCTCTCCGGCAGGGTCTGTTCCAAGCAGGTGCTTGCTCCAAGCTCTGCAGAGCTGCCCGAGCACTCCAAGGTGTGCCAGAATCTGCTCTCAGCCCTTGCGCAGAAAGGGAGTGCCTTTCTCCAAAATCTAGCAGTTTTACACAACTCTGATCTAGGCAACTTCCTTCAGCTAGGTCAAAAAGAGGATATGCTCTTACCACTTGGGCATATGAAATGCTTATCACTCAGGAGCCTGACAGTAACAACATTTAGCCCTGGGTACAAACTGGTCCCAAGTATTGTAGGCTGGCAATTAGAAGAACATGTGTAGCTATAAGACCAGCGAGGAGGGGGAGTAACGTTTTGACAGCATCACTAGAGGCAGTCTAATTATTTTTAACTTAGAACATGGCTATGGAAGGAATCACATGGCTGCTGGGCCTTTGAGGTTTGATTCATCTGACATCCTCGAAGGAATTTTAAGGCAGGCACGTACGGCTTCCTAGAACACCGTGCCACCCTCACAGGAACCGCAGGAACCATTGGAAATGGTGCGAAGAACCGTGCCTTTCGTGGGGAACGGAAGAGAGAAAAAGCTGCACAATGCAAATTTGTGACTCCAAGATTTGAAGCCAGGGCACAGAAGGGGCATCCAGCCTGCGTGACAGTCGCTGCTGATGTCCCAACAGCCCGCGCTGTGCCTTCTCACACCACAAGTCCTCCCTCCTCCGGCTCAGCGCCGCCGGGCACTGCGGGCCCGCCCCCTCGGCGGGGCGGCCTCGGGGGGGCTCGAACCCGCACCCGGCTGTGAGCGAGCGGCGCAGGCGCGGCGGGGACCGGCAGCGCCCAGCCCGGCCCCTCAGCGGCCGCCCTGCCCCGCGCCTCCGGTACGCGCCGGGACTGGGGCTGGGGCTGGCGCTGGGGCGGGGGCGCGGCTATGCCCGGAGCGCGGCGCCGCTCGCTGTGAGCGCCTGCCCGCTCGGCCGCCCGCCCGCCTGCCGCGCATGGCGGCGGCGCTGCTCCCCCTGCGCCGGCGGGGAGGCGGCCCCGCCCGCCCGGGCGCTCCGTGAGCGGGGGAGAGCGGCGGGGAGCCGGGGGCGTCCCGGCCGGCCGCGGTGGGGCCCGGGGTGCGAGGCGGGGGCCATGTCCTGACGGGACGGCGCGGGGGGAGCTCCGCGGACGGTGCCCGGGCTCCGCCGCTATGGCGGGGGCCGGCCTGTGGACGAGCCTCAAGTCCGCGCTGTGGAGGAGCGGGGACCCGGCATTGTTCCTCAACGACTCCAGTGCCTTCGACTTCTCGGACGAGGCGGCCGACGACGACTTCCCCAGGTTTAACAAGCTGCGGGTGGTGGTGGCGGACGAGCCGTCAGACGCGGCCCTCGAGCCGCCGGGGAACGGGCTGCACCTGGGCCTGCAGCCCGACGAGGACTCGCTGCCGGAGCGGGGCAGCGCGCTGTGGGGCGCCGGGGGCACGGCGCCGGGCCCCTGCGGCGGCTGCAGCGCCCGGAGGGAGCTCTGCAAGCAGAGGAAGGTGAAGAAGCAGCTGACCCTCGCGGCTGTCCTCTACCTGCTCTTCATGACGGGGGAGCTCGTGGGTGAGTCGCTGGCCTGCGTCGCCTCTCTCCTTCTGGCCTGGCTCGGTGCTTTGGCGTCGTTCTTAATTATTTACCCAGAGAAGCCGTCTGTCTGCTGGTCGTGTGGAGAGATCCATGCCCGTAGCAGTAAGGCCAGAGAGTGAGGATGGAAGTCCACCTGTACTTTTCGTGCAAGAAAAGCAAGCGGTGTTGTCAGCTTGAGTTCCCTGAATCTCATCGGTTCCCCAGACTGGCAGAAAGCAGGCTTTTTGTTGTCTGCCTAATGGCTTTTTATTTTTGCCTGCTTTGTAAGCTGCTATGGTGTAGCAAGGGAGAAACTGCATGGTGTTGTACAGATAGAAGTAAAAAATGAATAATTTCATCCTCAGTGTTTTCTAATTCTGCCACAAAATTTTGCTGTTTGCAACGGGAAGAAGAGGGAAATATAGTTCCTAAGGGTGACACTGACCTTGTACCAAAACTCTAATATCTGGGGGGTGCTTATCCTTAGCCATCAGATATGGCAATGTATTCTAGTTTTTACATCCAAAAAGACAAATCCTGTGCAACAATGCAGTCCAGAAACCACTCTCCTGACAACTTCCTGAAGTCCTGCTGTGCTCTGAGCTAGCACATACTCCGTCCTGACATAAACCGCATGATCAAAGTAAATGAAAATAATAGGTATTTTAACACTTCCTATTACAACAGTTCAGAATACCAAGTAGTTTGATTGAGTTCAGGTATTTGTGGTTTCTATTCGTTAGTACTCAGAAGAAAGCTGTTTTTTTTTAACCTGGAAATTTGTTCCTATATGAGCATTCAATTGTTGTCAGTTAGCAGAATGCACCTGGTGCTCAAGTTCAGCTTTTATTACTCCCTCATAAAGATACACTATCATTTACTATTCAGGTTGAATAGAACCTGTACATGATACATCAGACTGTACAAAATATGACTATTTATAGCCGATAGTGACATGGGCTTGAGATAAAATCTAAAGTCCCCTGGATGTGTAGATGAGCTCTTGAATGTTATGCCTTTGCCATTATCTAACAATTTTTATAAAGCATAATATTTATCACTGTTCACTTTTCAATTTCTTATTAGTGTCCCGTTACCATCTATCTTTTGGATATGTCCATGACGTTCAGTGTAAGTGCTTGGTGCTCCTCAGCCTCCTGCGGAACGCTGAAACTCTCTCATCCACTTTCCTGATTTAAAGCAGTGGGGAGTGATACATGGTGCCAGCACATGAATGCCTCTATCAGACACCGGACAGCCTGTTATGTTGTGCCAGGTCTATCTAGCAACAGACAATTAATGACAGTTTCTTTTAAATTGCTTGCATTTTAACATACAAGTCTGAGTCACAGAGAATCTACTGCCCATAATTCACCAGATAAAAAGAAGTCACAAAAACTTTCTTGAAGTAAGGAATAGATGCTTCAGATGTAGTAACACAGGACTTACTTACCTCTTTCTTCTTCCCTACCTAAATTAGGTCAGGCTGACTGAAGAGCTGATGATTGCTCATGTGAAGTAAGCTAGTACTCTTGGATCACTTTTTCTAGTGCAGTTGTGCATTGTATCTTTAAGACAGAAACTTCAACAATATGTGTAGGGAGCGTACTGGATACTCAGAATCACTGAGTATAAATAATACAGCGTGTCACACATTCATAGGAGACAGAAATGGTCATTTGTTTCAGACAGACCAGATAACTGGCTGCATGTGTGCCACAGTTTTATTTGGAACCTTATTTCAGGAATGTGGGTTAATAGAAAATAGTGGCTTTGTCTCTCAACACCTCGCTCTAGTTAGTCTTTAATAATATTGCCACAATACATCAACTCATCATGGTTCAGTGCTTAGCTTCAGACTTGCAGAGATGTAGCTGAATGCCTGAGTTTGTCCTCTGGCTCTGTTTTCTCTCTGGTTGAGATTTTGGTTCGGTGTGAACTCAGGCAAATTTGATGAGGGATGTAGTGTTATGTCTCGGGTGTAGGTGTCCTTTAGCGTGTGACTTCATTGTACTTATATCAGGACTCTGATACACACCAAATTTAGTCTATCTGAAGGAAGCTTTGCTGAGTAATATTCCTGAGCTGTTGGCAGCTTTATGCTGAAGTCACAGACATTCTCTGTTTGGGGGCTTCTGATCTGATTTGCTGCATTGTAGACATCTCCATAGCTAGTGCAGAGACAGCTCTGGGAACAATAGGTGTGGAGAGTAAAAATACTCTCCTTGCTGACGCATCATCCACTGCTTCTCCTGTGCAGCCAGAACTTTGCAAGCTCAGGTCAGAGTGACTGATTTGTCTGTACAAAGCATTGCTACTGTAGTATGGACTCACCATTCTCAGGTTCATGTATGCTGTTACCAGTCCTTTTTCAGGATTTGGGCACAGACAAATTTTGGGCACGGACAGTACATAGGCGATTAAAATAGTCAAGTATCCAACTTCCAAAGAGAATAAATTGGACTTAGATATCTGTGTGCTTCTGTGGATCCTGACCTGAATGACTTGCCTTAAGGCAAGTACCAAAATAAGTGAAGATGGAGCCTTCAAGTCCTGGATCAGCACCACCCCTATTTAATGTATTTCAGTCCAGCCCCGCACTGTGTTCTGTCCCATTTGGTTTGAAATTGTGGAACTTTTTGAACGAATCTGTAGCTCAGATATTTGTCAAACTTTGTTCATGTAGGACTTTAACTAATTTCTGTGATCTTTGATAGATATGAGTTTCTGCAGAAAAGGCAGAACACCTTATCAGATGATTAATCATCAAATGTTCAGTAAAAATCTTCCTGCTACTGATGTCAAGATGCAGGAAATCTTGTTTGAGCATCTGATTTGTGAAATCTTGATTGGCATTTTTTTTTCAAGTATAGCCAAGATCGTTAATCCAGCCCACTTCAGTGTTTGTTGTTTTATTTGATGAACAGTCATTGTAAAAGTCAGATAAGATAATTTAGACTCCCTGGAAACCAGTTTGCATGAAGAAATGGAAAACACTGCAACTCCTAGTTATCTTTCCTGACAGGATTTGATGCGTTCAGTTATGTTCAGATTTCAGATTGATCATTCATGAGGAGGATTGCTGTCCTTCACAGGTCAGTGAAAACAGTGGTGGTGAGCCATCAGGCCTTCTGTTCGTAAAGACTGGAGATGTCTCCCCCCACAGTTGCTGACTGTGTTTAAACAGCCCCTGGGTAGTACTTCACCAAGCAATGAACCAGTATGTTTGGAACACAGAGAACCTTCAATTTCAGAATTTCATTCATCTCGATGCTATTTTCTTAACCCATGTGCTATATTAAGACTACCTTCAGTATCTGAATTCCTTCCTTCTAATTTTATTTTTGAAGTCCTAAGAGACGAGCTGAAATGGAATTGACTCATCTTGGACTGAAGTACCTCTCAAAATTTAATACATGTGAATTAACATACATACTTTAAATGATCATACACGTAAACTCTTGAAGTGAATGGCCTTGGATAGAAATTGTTTTCTTCTGTGTTGACTATAAAACTGGCTGAGTTGCACATTTCTAAGTCATATTTTTTTTTAAATTATGTGTGAAAACAAATTAACTCAGAACGGCAAGGCATTACCCATTTTAATCATAATAATAAAAAAACAACCCTGCTGAATTGCTGAGGTTTAAAAACCTCATTATCTTTGAGCCTTTGGAGAATTTCAGCCTCTAAAGAATTCGACTTAGGAACAACTAAAGACAGGTGTAGGGGGGAAAGGAACTGTTTGAACTGTGGTATTTTCAGTAATTACAGGCAGTACAAGCAACTATGTTATCAGTTTTCCTGCTTGTATGGTTGGGGGAAGAGTATAGCTTGATTTGCAGATGGGCACACTCATGGATGGACAGGGACACACACATTTTATAACAGATCTTGTAAGCAATCAGCCTGTTGTGAATTTGCCTTTGCTATTTCTTCACAGTCAACCTCTTCACTAAGAGGCTTTTAATTATATACAAAGATACCTTTACTCGAAATGTTAATTGGAGCCTCAAGCCTGGCAAATAGCGTGCCAGCTGCACACTCTGCTTGGTAGAATCTATGATTTGAATGAGTCTCAAGGTAAAATGAGAAACTAAATGATAGAAGAAATGACACTAAAGATGTAATCTTTTCTGAGAAAATGGGCTTATCCTCTTGCGTACGGAAGACACCACAGACTGTCCTTGATTCCTCATTTGGATAAGGGATGCCTAAGAGAGGCACATTGTTTAAACCTCTGTCACCCATCTAACAGTAGCGTTAGCAATTGAAATGGAACAAAGGTATTAACCTTTGCTCTGTGGGTATTTGTCTCAATGCAGCTCATAATTATGAGAAAAAATTATGGCAATAAATAAAGAAAAATGCTGTGCAAGTGAAAGTTACTATCAGCAATATATATTAGCAGAATTTATATGCCCCTACCAGGACAGGGAATGATGAAGGTTAAAAGATAATATAATGAAAATAAAAAGGGGGCAGTGTGAATTACTTTGTCATTGAGTTGTTGTATGGCTGTCCCTGTTCCATAACATCAAAATATTCAACAGCTTTAATTTAATAAAAAAAAAAAAAAAAAAAAAAAAAGGATCAGTTGATTAAACATACACAATTATCTATAGAGAAAAGATACTGAACTATTTTGGACCTGATCTTGCAAACACTATGAAGCAAACAGTGTCAGTGAAAATAACAGGACTGAATCCTTTCTATGTTACCCTAATAGAAGGCACGCTTCACTGCATTTCTAACTAAGATAGCTTTAAATTATAACATGGCATGTTGATTGTAGTGGCAAAAAATATCCCTGTTCAGTGATTTTATGTACTCTCATGCACTTAATGCGGTGTTCTGAAAATAAGTAACTGGAGGTTGTGCTAAGAGGATCCAGAATCACAAAGATCGTATGTCTTGACTTTTCCAAATTTCTTTTCAGGTGGATATGTTGCTAACAGTCTAGCAATTATGACAGATGCACTTCACATGTTAACTGACCTTAGCGGTATTATTTTGACCCTGCTTGCTGTCTGGCTGTCTGCAAAGTCTCCAACAAAGAGGTTCACTTTTGGATTTCATCGCTTAGGTATGTAGATACCAGCTTTTGCTATTAACAGAGTATTTTAAGCAACAACTAAAAAGAATATCTAATTGTAGAAGAAGAGATAACTAGAAGGACAACAGTAACAAACAACAGTAACTTTGACACCCTGCCTGTAATGTCCTTTCACTGCTCTGGCTATTTTCGATCCGCTACATGGGTTGTATTGCCACAAGAGAATAAATCACTTGTGCAAAATTGTAATCAGTACTGTGCTGGACTGAACTTGAGGTAGCAGTGAACCTGAACTCTTGAGTTGTCCGTGTTAGGTCACAGTCTGGTATCTACTGTGCCGTAAACCAACTTGATCTGCAGTGGGGAAACTGGCAAGGAGGCATAAAAACAATTAAAGGTGACCAGTTGTGGCTGAAAGTCTGGCCTGGCCTCTTCACAGGTTTAGACAAATGCTCCTTTTGATTACTACTGAACTTCATCATTAGGTCATTGCATCAGACCTTTTTATTGAATTTTAAACCTCAGCTAAATTCAAGTTATCAAACTTCAGAGTTTCACTCACTGGGAGTAGGATCAGTCTCTCAGTCTCTGTGGAACAATGATTAATTAGATTCAGAGTTAAATTCTGAATGGCTGATTTATCTTCCATCATCATGAGGAAGGTTTTCAGACTATTGGGGAATTGGATACACTGAGACATTGTAAGTAAGACTTCCTACAAATGAACCATTGCCTAGAAAGTTTAAAAAAGGGTTCAGAGGAGGAAAGCTATCCCCAGCAAAAACATGAGTGGGTATTCAGCTGTGTTTCACAGCTCACCCATAGTTACTGGGCTGCTGCATTAAGTCAGGTGCCCGTGCACCTTCGTGCTGTGGAATGGAGGTCTGTTGAGCAGGAGGGGAACGTTCACTGGTGTATCACTATTACTGTTTGTGTGACAGCTACATGGAGGCGCTTGGTGATGCAGGAGCTATGTGTGTCAGTCAGCTGTTGTCTACAACAGTTTGTTGCCGGTGCGCTGCACTTATGAAGCCCCAGTGACTTCAGTAGAATTATGATACTGGAAAAAAAAACAAACAAAAGAAACTATGCAATATGAATATTGATACTTTAATCCAGAACTAAAAAGTTTTGTAGAGTATAGGACCAGATAGCTCTGCAAGATGTCTTAGAAATCACTATTCCTCTTGCACCCCGCAAATCACATGAAGCAGAGATTAAAATGTACCCCTGTATCCAGTACAGTAAGTTATTCCACCTCTGCCTGTTTTAGGAGTTTGTAAAAAAGAAACAAGCAGAATTATGTACTAAACCTTGGAAGGACTTTTTCAGGATTCATTTTACTTGATGTTTGGAAGTGTAATGATGCTAAAGGGTGCTTTCTTGTGGTTGCTATCTGTATTGGTTATTAATAGTTTATAATGTACAGTTGCAGTTCTGGACTTGCAGATATTTTCCCAAAAGCTTCAATTTATGCTTCATGAAATAGATAATTTCTAGCATTACAGCTTGCTACGTCTCCTCTGTACTTTCTATAGTGTATATTTTTTCAAGGAATTTCACAGTCTTGTATAGTCATTGTATTTCATTCTTATACTGACTGCCAGACAGCAGCAGAATCCAACAACTCCATCACTCCTAGTCATTTGTCATCAGTTAGTCACTAATGCATGAATGCATAACTGTACACTAGCAAAGATCTTTGGGCTTTAGCAAGAAAGCATTAACAATGCCAACATTTCCCATTACAAACTTTTCTTTCAAGAAGTTTTAATTTTGTGATAGGAGTCCCCCCTAATACTGAAACCTGACCTTGCAGGTATGCTTCTGGCACTTGGCTCATACTCTCCACAAGGATGTTTGCTAGCATTTAGACGTACCTTAACCTCATTAAAAAAAATAAAAGTCAGTAGTTTATACATCTTTACAATTCTTCTAAAACAAAAATATAAATAGAATGAACACGACACCTTAAAACAGGAACTATTCTTAAGAAAAAAATAAACTTTTGTTTAACCATCAAATATTACCCAATTATATAATTTTTCACTTATTAATTCAGGGGTTCCATAGCACTCTGCAGAGAGGAATCCCTCAGGATTACTGCCTCCTCACTTTTTGCATTATTTTTGCCCCATTTTACTGCCAAGAAAAATAATGATCAGACTGATCGATCCAGTATGTGACTTGTGGGCTGGATCTGGCCCATATAATCAGTCTGTATCACCCATCATCTTCTCCCTGGAGAAGAGAGCGACCAGCAGCAATTCCTCCTTTCTGTCTGCTGCCCAGTGAGGCCAAGCTATCAAACATGGCAATACGTCACCCAGATAGATTGTAGAGTCAGGTGAAAATACTCAAAACCTGGCTGGACACAGCCCTGAGCAACCTGCTGTAGTTGATCCTGCTTTGAGCAGGGGATTGGACCAGACTAACTCCAGAGGCACCTTTCTACTCAACCATTCCGTAAGATTACATGTTAGCAGCAGCATAGCAATCAGTAGGGGAGAACTAGAGCCTGTGGGGGTGGGAACAGAGTTCCTGTGGTTGCAATGAAAAAGGGGAAATTGGTAAAGATCTTGCAAGAAATTCTCAAAACCTTGATCCAGGCTCTGTGAGTACTGAAGATGGGATTGTTGAAAATGACCGTATACTTTTTTTTTTTTTTTTTAAAGTCATATTTGTAACGTGTATTTGCCGATTTCAGGCACCCTTTCTGAATGTTGTGGCCTTAGGACCCAGTTTCACACTTCAGTGAATGCTGTCTATGGAACAAAGCTACTTCTGGGCTATATTCTTGTTATAATGCATTTTTCCAAATATCCTGTGCTGTAAGAAGTTTGTCAGCAAAATAATACGAGCTCACCAATAGCCTGAATTTCATGAGATGGTAAAACATGGCAATGTGAAAAATAGGGTAGAGATTGAGCATCTGTAACAGGAAAAAAAAATAAATGTAGAAGAGTTGTTTGAAGCTAGGAGTACGTACAAGAATTTTCATGGCCAATCTGCTTTGCATTAAATTTTAAGATAATCTATACATAAACTAAGCACAAAAACATGACAATCAAGTGCTTCTAAGTGTTCATTATCAGTTTTGTTTGCAGAACCATGAATTTTCATACTTGTACACGTAAGTGTAGCATTGTAAAGAAAACATTTGTTGATTGTCTAGTCAAATTCCAGAAGAAAGCACTGTTTTTCATCTGTTTTAATTCTCTTTGAATGTGTAATATGTATGCTCCATCTTTAGTGTATTCCCTTTTCAGTGGTGAAAGGGAAGCTGACAGATTCAGGAATGAGTTAGAGAAGTGAATACAAAACAATGAAGCTTGCAGTCTTATCTGAAAAGGGTTATATATGCTTGAAGCCAAAAATAATTCTATTTCACCAAGTGGAGCTACCTCCTTCTCAGCAAGACAGCGAGCAGATTTAAACACAGATATGAAACTTGGCATCTTTCCACTGCTGCAGAGACAACGTCAGTAATGACAGATCAGTCAGGCTACTGACACAGTGCATACTTCATTTCACAAGTGAAAGATCTCAGCACAAATCTATTGTGTCAAGATGACAATGTGAAAAAGACTGCAAGGAAAACACTGGTTTCTGTTGCAGAAAACACGGTTTTCTATTATAAAACCACAGTTTCACAAATAGAAATTAGAAAAAAAAAACATTGTGGAAAACCAAAGTGTGTGTGTGTGTTGGCGGGGGGGGGAGGCTGTTACCCTGAGTAATCTGTGGACATTATAAAGAAAGCTACCACTTGCAGGGGTTATTTCTAGGACTTCATTATTGCTCTGAAGGCAGAAGTTGTGACAGTTGCCATTCAGAGCCTTGTTACCACCTGATAATGCTGGCACGAATCCAGACATCTACACACTAGGACTGAGTACATTGGCATGAGTTTCTTCTCCCATAATAATGTGACAAATTCAGTGTATTGGTCAAGTGATTTTGGTGGTATGAGAAGCTTTTATACCTGCATGTTCTTTACTGTTATATTCAATAAATAAAGGCAATTCTTTATTAGAAATGACACCTCCAGTAGCCAAAGCTGTGTTGCACACTGGCAGATTTAAAGCAGAGGGAGAAGGGAGGCAATTCTGAGATTAATCTTCCTACAGCTGTCACATAGCCAGGAGCTGAATTTTGCCCTTCCTCAGGAATAAATCAGGGCAAGAGGAAAGAACAACAGTTATAATTCAATGCAAATAACTTCCAACCCTGATCTTTGAACTCACAGAGGAAAACTAGGGTCCCAGTGATCCATCTGACATGTGACAATAGTAAGCCTTATGCATAGTGATTAAAAATTACTCAGGCATGGCTGCAGATTTCCTTGCAATACAATGGAGCTAACTTTAAGATTTTCCTAGTGCTTTTTATAGCCCTGCATTAACTTGCTTATAACTGAGACAGTCTTATCTGGGAAAGCCAGAAAGCCACAAAAGGTCAATCATTTTTGGCATACGAAGCTAGAGTGAAAAAGTGCACGTTTATGTGAAATCTAGTGACCCCTATGTTATTTAAAATAGGGTCCTAAAACCACAGGATGGACTCATCATCCTCAGGTTTTATGTATACTGTCACCAGCCCTGTTTCATTACCTGGGCACTGAGGCAGACAGCATTAAGGTCCAAACCCATAAAATATTCAGGCCACTTTCCATCAGAGCAGCGGGAGCCTTGTGGGGAGCTATAACTACTTATCACAGACGCAAATGGAAGCAGACGTTCTGGGACGAAATTTTTTTAATTTACTTTCTTCATACAGATGTCATGTGCCGTTTTGAAAGTCTGGATGATCAGATAGAATTCCTATGTTACAGCATTGGTCATAACACTCCTACCTTTGTGAAATATGAGGCTTTAGTAATCATTCAGCAGTATTAAAACATCACATGTCAATACTGAGACTTACATTAAGCAATGCTTCATAGCCGAAATGTACACATGTACACATACATGTCAACAAGCTCAGGACTGATGTCTGACAAGTTTGTATGGTTCAGTTCCTTACTCTTATAACTTTTTCCCCTTCTAAATACGAAAGGATACATACAAAGTCACCTCTAAATCTAGTTTAACACTGTAGACATTTGAAGTCAAGCCTTCTTTGTAGGAGATCTCAAACACCACCAGCCCACCTAATTTTCCTCTCCTTCAGGCAGGGCCTTTGTCTGTGACTTCTCGGACAAAAGTTCCAGGTAGTCTGATCAAGTCACCATCATTGCCTGTTTTTAGCATAACTGGAGAAAACATGACTTGTTGAACACACTGACAAGGCTGTGTGAAGCTGTTGACTGAAACAAGCTACACCATTTATTAAGTGTATTTGTGAGTTATATTTACAACGTGCTAGTTGTGCATTAGTGCCATAATACACAAAAAAATAAAATAATTAAGGCTGTGTCCATGTTATAATTCGGAAGTAGATCCAAGACTCATTTTTGTAATGTTGTTTCCTTTCTGTTTGCAGAAGTATTGTCAGCCATCATTAGTGTATTGCTGGTCTATATCCTTATGGCATTCCTTTTGTATGAAGCTGTTCAAAGAACTATCCATATGGACTATGAAATAAATGGCGATATCATGCTGATTACAGCAGCTGTTGGTGTTGCAGTTAACTTAATGTAAGACCTCCCTTTCTCTCCATTAATGCTCATAAATGCATTTCTGAATAAACTGTTAATTCATTCATGGCCTGTAATTTTCTCATGGGACATCATTTTGCTGGACCTCTTCATTCTCATAAAATAAGACTGGAAATGATATTGAGTTTTACTTTCTCCATTCTTTATAATTTATGTCCTTTAAAACAAAAACCCACCAAGCCCTAAAGCCTGTTTCTTGGAATGTTTTTCTTCTTTCCCTTTCAGAATGGGTTTTTTGCTGAATCAGTCCGGACATCTTCATTCTCACTCCCATTCCCACCCGCACTCCCACATACCTCAGTCAAACTCTCCCAGCACAGCCCACAGCAGCAGCCACGGACACAGCAGCCTTGCAGTGAGAGCAGCATTTGTACATGCCCTTGGGGACTTGGTACAAAGTATTGGCGTGCTGGTAGCTGCATACATCATACGTTTCAAGGTAAGTAATGGCTAATCTTTGAGGTAGGGTGGGATATATATTTTTTTTTAATTTCACTTGAAGTGATTAAATTAAAAAGAGACTTACTTTTCTAAGTTAAGAAAATAATATACTTTGTGATGACCTATTAGAAGCTTCATATAGTTATGTAAAACAAGCAAGGACCATTTTATATTTTGTAATTATAAAAAAAGAAATCTTCATATAAGTCAGAGTTCTAAGTAACTGCATTTTATGAGTCATGTTTTTAAAAATGAGCGTGTTTTCATACATTCTTTAACACTTTGTAACTTCCCTTCCAGCCAGAATACAAGATTGCTGATCCTATATGTACATACGTATTTTCCATACTGGTGGTTTTGACAACAGTCCGAATTCTGCGTGACACAGGAGTTATCATTCTGGAAGGTAAGATCCACACAGTTTGCTTTGCTTTACATGTCAAATACTGGTAAACTCTGGTACAGAGGGGAAAATGCCAGCAACATTTTTTGCATTATTATAACTGACATGCCCACTACAACTACATTATCTAGTACTTCCATGTTTTATGAAAGTGAGAACGCAGGGATGAAGAAAAAAAAATACTGTTGACTTTTACTACATGGTAAAATCAAGGTCCTCAGCATATTCGATGTCAAGTGCTTTTTTGACATTTAGGAAAAAGCAAAAAAAAAAAAAAAACCCAAACCAACCAACCAAACAAATAAACAAAACCCTTTACCTTGAAGGCAAAAATAGTGAAACCTGAGTTAAGAAACCTGAATTAGCTCCAAGGCAACAGCTGAGATTTAGCTGGGCAAAATAGATAAGGCAAACTAATGGTGTATCAAATTCCAGATCTTTGAGTTGTAGCTCTTTGCAAAGGTATCCAGCTGCCATAAAAATGTCAGAATTAATGCTGCTATCAGAAGTGATGATAGGTTGTTTTAATGTATGCTAGAGAATTTTTCCAACTGGTCCTTTTTCAAAGATCTCCAGCAAACAGACTTCCAAGGAATCCACATAAAATCTTTTTAAGGCAGCCTTTCAAAATTAACGTTTCAATTGTAAATGAATATTTTAAAATAAACTTTTCATTTAGAAACAAAACATCTAGCTTGTTGAAGCATTCAAAAAATACCCCAAAACAACAAAACCCTACTCTGATATATATGCAGTTTGAAGCCTATTCAAATACTTATTTCTATGAAATTGTTCAACAACTTAACTCGCAGTTCTAAATCAGTTACTTCTCTGAATCAGAAATTGGAAACCTACCCTCATGCATATTTTTGTCAAGTTTTAGTAACACAACAAAGAGCTTTTTAGGATTAAAAAAATCTGGATAATGATACAAGTTTTCCTTTGAAGAGTTTGAGCTTAGCAGTTACTAGGAGCTGTAGTAAAAAGTTGTATCTCCACAAGTACATTGCTCTAAAGGACGTGATGTTGGCTACTGTTAGAGACTGGATTCTGGAATGGACAAATTGCATTTGAGACAACAGCATAATTTCTGTACCACTTAAGTATACATAATGACTTAATATGGCAATTTGCATATTCTTCTCTTTTGGTAACTTAAAGATACTAAACATTTTAAACAACACAAATTATAAACTCTTTCAGTGTTTTGAGATCTGCCATGATAGTTTATTTGAAAAGCCACAGAGTTTGCAGAAGACTGAATTAATTTTGTCTTGTATTTGGTATCACAGGAGTTCCCAGGCATTTAAATGTGGATCGCATTAAGGAAGACTTGCTGAAAATTGAAGATGTTTATTCTATAGAAGATTTAAATGTTTGGTCTCTCACTGCAGGAAAAACAAATGCCATAGTCCACTTGCAACTAGGTAAGCTGTTATACAGCATAATTTCAGATTAAGTCCAACTTGGGTAGGGGAAACAAAAACCAACCACTTTTTCCTCTAATCTTCTTTATATTCTCATTTAAGTAGATCTATAAAATACCATTCTGGTGGAAAAAAAAATCAACTAACTATGCTTTCGTACAGTGAGGTATAGAAACCATTAGCCAAGAAGGACAAATATAGATGAAAATCATGCAAAGAAAATATATTTATACTCAAACATCCGGTATGGAATGATACGTACTTTGGTGTGGAAAGAATTTCTCTTCAGAAATTCCCATATTTTGTCTAGGGAAAGGCCAGGTGAAGTTCTAAACCAGCACGTGGAACAATCTGACATATGGAAGATTGTATGCTTTGTCAAAAAATGCTGATTTAGGGATCTAATATATTGCCATGCCTATCAATTCTTAGGATAGAAGTTCTACCCCCTCATCCTCCCATCTAAATTATTTATTTTTATCAAGATATAGTTATGGTTGCAGGATAAGGCCTAAAGGTGTAAAATAATACATAGTGCATATATATGTGCGTATATATGTGTGTATACATGAGAGAGCAATTACTTGAGTTGGTAGCTGAGTGTGGTAAGTATGAAAACGGCTAGATTGTCCAGTGTTCTTAACAACTGAATTCTATTAAATATTTTCTTGATTTTGCAGTTCCTGGTAGTTCATCTAAATGGGAGGAAGTTCAGTTCAAGGCCAGACAACTGCTGCTGAACACCTTCGGAATGTACAAATGCTCTGTCCAGCTTCAGAGTTACAAACAAGAAACAAGCAAAACCTGTGCAAGTTGTCAGAGTTCCAGTGCCTAATTTCATATGTTTTGGGAACTGCTGCCTTATTCTTTATCTTGTAGTCAAAGACAGACTGAGAGCAATAAATGCAAAATGAAGATGATCAAATAACATTAATTAATATGTGGATTTGTACCATATAACACGCAGCAGGGAGAGCTAGTGCTGCAAAAAGCGCAGTGGTTGCCCTACAGAACATGTATTTAATTCTTTCCCTTGTACTGGTTTATTCAAGTTGTTATGATTTTGAGACAAAATTGTTTTCAGGTTGTTTACAAACTGAAGTGTGGCTCTGCAGATACCTCACAAATTACAGTTCGAGATTGTCCTTTAATGACTGTGCACCATAAAGTAACTGCGCTCTAAACAGAGCATCAAGCATTCAGTATTTCAATTAAAATCATGCCAGGGTCCCATACACCATGAACCTCAAACTCATACAGTATTTTTATAATAGTCATTTTCATACAGTCTCTTAAATCATGATGCATGCAGTGCTAGCTGACTTCTTTTATAAGTGGTCTTTTTGGAGACATGTCAAAATACAGAATTTACTGTAACCAGACCAGAAACTTAGCTTTAATCTGGGCATTCAGGGATCCAGACAGGAAGATCCTTGCCCAGACTTCTGCTGGGCAACTACATACCCAACACTGGACCCAAAGTGTTCTAAATGATCGGTTATCTTTAATGTATTTTAGAATAGGGTTTATACTTTAGAAACAGGTTATTTATTTTACAGAGTTTTGACTTGTAAGATTAAATTTATTATTAATAATTTTGATCATCTAAACCAACATTTGATTCACATTAAAAGGCCAGTTATTAGCATGTATTCCAATTAGTACATGTGCTGTAATTCAAACATTATACATGATTTTTGTTTGTTAAAACAGAAAATCAAATGCTAGAAACGATAACTGACATGAAGTTACTCTCAAATTCATTCTACAGACATGCAAGTTCCTTAGATCTACTAAAAGGAAAGCAGGGAGCAGCAGTTTTAGATGTACTATTCCCTCAGTCTCAGATCTCCGACTTTTTCATCTTTGCTTTGAGGTGGTATCCTCACAGGAGAGCCACTGCAATAGCAGTCCCCCCCTAATTAGCTTTATGAATAAAATGAAACCTAAGCAAGCTCAGTAATCTAATGTACATTGGGCAACGCTAATGTAGCCTTTCTATCTCTGTAGGTTGCTTCCTCTTATTGGTTGAGAGACAGAGCAATTGGAAAAGACTGTTTTTTCATCCTGATGCTTCAAAGTCCACAAAGCTGAATTGTTTTGGCTCATGGTGTTGATCCTTGTACTTTCAACCTACAAAGGATAATAAAACAACCCTTTTACCTGTCCCTAAGCTATCATAGATCCAGATTTACACCTGTTTCTGAAGTTAGTTAGATTGAAGAAGCCAAGGGCAACAGGAATATGACCTGTTGAGTTCAATAAACAGAACTTCAAGTATTTTTTGTTTATTCTGCACTTTGATCTTTATGCAAAACTTCCACTGACATCAGGAGTAGTTCCATACGTGGATCAGAAAGGAAAATTTTGGCCCAATAATGGATATTGTGATACTCAGCTGTGAATGCTTAAGCTATTGTCTGTCTTGAAACTCGCTGAAGTCTCACATATTCATCAGGGTGATCTCTATCTGCAATTGGTATTAATAACCTTGGCTTGTTTTCTCTTTTTTTTTTTTTTTTTTTTTGGAGGTAGCTAACACATGATGAATTTGCAAAGGTGAAAACTGACAACACAGTATTATTTTGGACAAAGTACTCATAACACTGGATTATGTTTGTATCTGTTCTGGCAAGAAATGGGAACACGAGTACAACATACAAGTAGATATATCAGAGGCAAAGGAGCACCAGACATGGAAAGTTAATGCTTCAATACAAACACCATCATTAATTAAGCCATATCACAGTTCATGAAAAGCATGCATCCCATCCTTACAAACTTCCTAACAACAAAAAAAGAAACCACAACAGGTATTTTGCACATACTAATACTCAAATAGGTTTTAATTAACTTGGGGTTTACAGTTGATGTAATTAGAAGTTGAAGTACAGTAGACGTATTGTATTTGGAGTTTTTTATTGTAATGATTTACTACATGTTCGTTTAATTAAGAAAAAGCAAAAGTGTTGTTTTATTGTGGGTTTTATTAAATCAATAATTAAAATTCACATTGTTGTCTTATAAATTGTATTGCTATTTCTTGTCTTTGATTCTTACAGCAGTTGTTTTTTGAAGCTCAACTCAGGTGACACTGTTTAAAATAAATTATGGCTCCCTCTTTAGTCAGGACAACTTAAGTCTTGTTATTTCCTATGCAATAATTGCACACTGGAAAATATAAACAAAGTATGGTGAAGGAAAAGCCATAAAGCAACTGGCAAGGCATTCTTGAAGCCCTTCAGTCACCCCAGAGGTGCCCTTGTTATCAAGGCCTATGGACCAACTGAAAGGAGCTCACAGAAAAAAACAACAGAATACAACCTAGAATAAAAGAATCCATGCATTTGTATCAGGAAGACTGAAGTGGAGACTCCCTATTTTAAGGTCTTAAGGTCTCACATAGCAATTGGTATCTGTATGGCTTACCTCTAACCCTTTTCTTAGTCTTTATAGATCAGGACAAAAGTTGTCTGGCAGTGCTGCATTTCATGTAAGATCTCAGTACTCTTCTGAATCTGTTATTAATCCGTAACAAAAGGAATACACAATTTATAACACTCCTAGTGATGTGTACTCTACACTCCTGTGAGTACAACAGAACTCTAAAAATAAACAAATTGAAATAGCACACTTACAATTAATAGAGAATTCTTGAGAAAGTTTATTTGCAAATAAACTACAAGGAATATATAATCTAACATGCATTAACAGTGCTCTGGTAAGTGTAAAGTGGATATTAAAGAATGCAAGTTATAGATATTGTAAGATCATTTTTTAGTCATCACCTTAGAGGAAAATGACATTGGTATAAACAAGAATCGTGGTGCCTTTCCAAGCAGCTCTGCAGCACATCCAGATTATTTCACCTGGTTATCACAAGATTATTTACATGTCCTCATACCTCTCTATTTATCATTGTAAACCCTTCTGCTTGAAATGAGAATGCCTTTACTTTTTGGGTTGTCCCTACCCAATAGGCACCTAAAATTTGAAGCTTCCACAGCTAGTATTCCTGCTTCCAGACATGTGCCAAAATGCTATTGCTGATCGAACAGCTAAAATTCTATGAAAATTCTGCCACCTCTAACAGTCTACATTAGGAAGAATTTTCTCCCATTTTAATCTGTGATTTTACTCATCTTCTCCTGAAATACAGATACAACTTTGATGACTACCCATATGAGTCAAGTTTTTTTTTTTTTTTTAAACAAGGAGTGGACTGCAAACCCTTGCATTCTGCTCATATTCTTAAGTGTTCTTATGCTAAGATGAAACTTAACATAAACCAATTTTATTTCTGAATTGGTGTTTTCCTTGCTTAATGAAGATTTTTACTTTCTAAATTGTGTTGACACTCCTTTCAATAGTAGCAGCACTTTTTTCTATACCAGTAGGATTACCATGTAAAATGTTATACCTGAACTCGGTCTTCAACATCCAAACTGGCACTGCCAAAAGTCTTTTTCTTGATTTTCTTTGTACATTAAGAAATAAAACATGTATCTTCCCCCTTCCCTAGACCTCTTAATCCACTTCCCAGCTTCTCCTCACCCTTGTTCTTGGTTAAGAAATTACACTGGGCACTAACTGCCACTCTGTGCTCTGGGGATGGCAAATCCCCTTTGCTTTTACTCTTCTCATTTAATTCTCCACAGCTGAATGCTCTAGGAAGGACAACACCTGCCCTTCCGTTCTGTGAGATACCTGACAACTTTGGAAGCTGCTGAAATAAATGCTTATCTTTTCCATTTACTTCTGTGCAGTTATGACAGCAATCTGCTCTTAGAACGCATGCCTGCCTGCTTTCTACTTTTACAGCTGTAAAATAATGATAATCCAAATCTATATTTTTACTCCTTTATCTATTTTCCTTTTCTCCATGTATTCTGTTTCCTCAGTTTCACAGTTTCTTCTTTTGAAAACTGCCAGTGGTAAAGTGCATGACATAATTTAGTCACTTCTATTAAGGTTATGAAGCATGCACACCTTTCGCAGCACCAATTTCTGCAGAAAAACAAGCCACTTCCTGAACACAACTATGGCTTTATCCATATGATGACTGCTTTATGATTTCCTTACTGTTATACCTGCTGAAAAGATCAGTGGTTGTTCTAGGGTTGTGAGTAGCATATGAGGACAGTTAAGGCTGTCTGCCCAGGAAACGTCCCACTGCACTCAGTGCCAATACAGACCTGGATCTTAGGCACAGCTGAACTCCTAACAGCAGCTGAATGGCAAGCAGGCAATAAATTCTCCTTGGCTCACACGCATTAAGAGTGCCCAACTCCCACATTCCTCTGGTTTCTTTTTCTCACAATGCACACAAATTAACTAATAAGCCCTCAAATAAATTGAGGGAATGTAAACAAAAACATTTAATGATAGTAACCAGCCTTCCTCCCCCACCCCTCCCCCCAAAAAATCAACTCTACTTGAATGTAAATACTATATTTAAACTTATTCATAATTCAGATGATAGTAAAGTTTTGAAACTTGTATACCGTTATTTATCGTTTTTTTTTGATTTCCCACGTTTTTTTCCTCCAAACCCAGTGTAAGAACAGGTCCGACAAACCGCATGGCCAGGCTGCCCCTTGCACTAAGCAGCTAGTCCTGCCCAAATTTACCAGCAGAGGGGGCATTAGGCCCAACGTTAATAAATGTGCCCCGAGTATAACCGCTGGGACGTGCTGGTTTAGGTGTCATAAGAATGTATCCTGCCACAAATCTTTCAAATGACTTACTAGTAAGCAAAAAAAAAAAAAAAAAAAAAAGTCGTGTCGTGTCCCCCCCTCCCTCCCCCCCGCGGATACACACATATAATAAGAAAAAGCACAAGCCTACCACGGATTTCCTAATCAATTACTGGGAAATATTTAAGGTTCTTCTTAAAGGTCTGTACAGAAAATACCCATGGAATACAGAGTGGAATAAGTTACCTTCTGCCAGTCCCAGGTATGCAATAATAATAAAAAAAAAAAAAAAAAAAAAAAAAGTTCTATGACTATAAGTCAGCTGTGGCTATCAAATGCAATTAGAACAAATTACATTCATTAATGTAAACAACACTATCCATCATGCAAGCCATAAGTTTCTATGAAAATAAGTACTGTTTCTGTGGGGTGCTGAGTTCGAATTAACAGGATGTTTTTTTCAAGATAAAGGATTTGATGACACTTTGAATTAAAAATATACACTGAGGGAAGCATTTTTGTTTCTAAACAGGGAGATACAAAATAAGTAGAAAATACCACAGTGCTGCAATTGCTACTGCTGTCTTTTAAGGTAGCTGAACAGGCTTCACGTAGAGGCTGAGCAACTCACAACCACAGCTTCCTTCCCGTAAAGTCTTCTTTCATTTCTTCAAGCTATTAAGCAATTCCAGATTTTCTATGCTTCTGCAAAAAACACATACCATCAACTAGAAAGTGAAATCACCCAACTCAGTTACACAGCACCATTTTCTTGGTGCTTTGACATTTGCTTTAAGCGTAGCCTAGATGGAACAAGTTATTGTGTTTTTCAGGTAACCATGCTGCTTGGACTTGCCATGGAGCAAAGGTCAAGTCATATCATAGAAAATATAAAAGCAAGCAACTCTTTGTGTATCAAAAGTTAAAGGGTCATAAGCAGTAAGTGAATATATGTTTCTAGATCCACACACTTGTTGATAGCCATACAGGATATCATATTACATTAGATCAATTAATTATCTCAGTAAATTAGCAGTGAAACCAGAACATTATTTTTCCCCTCAGAATTACTACAGTTAATGTTTCTCTGGAGAAAGGATAGAGGGAAGAGGTAGTCTCTAATTTTAGCCATTGGAGATAGAAGCAGCCCACAGAGCAAGAGTAACACAACAAAAAGAAATCTTACTACTGGATCCACCAACTGCTATGGCTGAGTAAGGATATTCAAACTGCAGAGAGTTTTTTTTTTTTTTCTTAGATCGTTAATACTTTATTGATAATATGAGGTGTGTTTGTGTACAAAAGAGGGAGTTGGGAAAAAAAAAAACAAAACATACACACACAACTGTTATAAGCTCCCTCTTAATTAATTTTCAGAGAGCATTGCATTAATAATAGAAAGGAATTTATTGAGTAAGCAACAGCAAGCAAAACAGCGCTGGGCGGCCGGGGAGTCTCGGCTCCACCAACGGCGCGCACCTCACCCCCCCCCAGGGTCCCTTTTTATATCTTGGTGATTTCAGGATTACGCAGCACGTCCGGGTATGTTCTGCGACTGCGCGCACTGTTGCTAGGGGGTCGTCTCTGTCCCTCTGGTGGTCGTGAAGATGAAGGGGCCGTAGTCTTCCTCGGCGTTGTGGTTCAACTTCTTTCTTTATTTGGTCATGTTGGCCCAGCGTGAGACAGGAAGGCAGGGTGTTGATACACTAGTTTAACAACTTATCAGAAAATGGTTACATGAACTTTACAGCTGTGTTTTCTGAACAAAAGAGGCTACTGAGATGCAGAAGGAGGGAAGGGGAGAGGATTCTTTTTTTGTTACATTAAGCAATGGAATTTTCATAGTGTCTAGCTAAGCATTATACAGCTCCTTACTTCAGCAGGAAACCTTCGCAACACCTGCTCCTCAAATAAAACTCTTTGTTTTATAATACAAAGGACAATGAACAAACATCTATGGTGTATGTATTACAATCCCTCCTTTTTCTTTTAGTTACTCATTTTGTTCATTGAAGCTCTGCAATGCCTGGCTACTAAGAACTAATGTTTCCTCGATTCCTTCGTTGGTACTTATTGGCTCGTATCTGGCATGTATGAGCATTAAATGTGCCGCTTCTAAATGTCCCTTTACAATCGCATTCAATTTATTAAAAATACATGGTCCAAAAGTTAGTGCTATTATTAAGAACAACAAAGGTCCTGTTATTGTTGATAATAAAGTAGTAAGCCAAGGTGAATAATTAAACCAAGATTCGTACCAGCTCTGTCGGGCTTCATTCTCCCGTTTCCTCTTTTTTTTTTTCAACCCTTCGCTGGGTCTTGCCATTGTATCTCTTACCTCTCCAGTGTGATCAGCATACACACAGCATTTCTCTTTCGGGGCTGCACACAGCCCGTCCTGTTGTAAAAAAATACCAAATTTAATCCCCTACGATTTTGTAACACTACCTCTGAAAGCGACCTGACAGATTTTCCAGGGCCGAGATGGATTGTTCAATTTGGGTCAGGTCCTCGTCCTCAGCAATGTGTAAGAAGCAAATTCTTGATTTTGTTTAACCAATGAGGCTACCCTGGTCCCCACTCCAGCTCCTCCCAGGATTATTAGGGTGGCCAAAGTTAGAGCCGTGAATGGTTCCCATCTTTCCAGATGATGCCTTGCCACTGTGTGCTGGGTATACATATAATCCTCAGAGTGGTATAGAATCCTTGGTATAATTATCACCTGTATACAGAAATCACGAGATGCATTAAAGAGTTTTAGTGATAGACAAGGAGTTACGCCCACTCACGAACAAACCCACCTAGCGTTGTTGGCTGGGATTAACCACTCGGCTGATTATTTTCCATTCTCCATGATATTACATAGGTGACACTTCCCACTAGGAACCGTGCACACACACCTACCACCTCCAGTGACTTCTGTTAGTGTTACCCTTATGTCTTTTCCCAACTGTAATGTAGAGGGCTGTTCTCGTTTGTGTGGGAGGGCTCCCCAGGATTCCCGATAGCATCATAATATGAAAGCCTTATACTAAAGCATAATCAACACTGTTTTGTTACATTTGGGTTTGTTTTGTTTAATAATTGGTAGCTGGCATTCATGCCCCCCCCCCCCCATATGTTATTCTCAGCTATGTTATCATTCTCGGCTTTACCTGAACTCGTAGGGCTTCCAAGGGTTGGCACTGTAGTATTTTCCGCAGGCTGGATTCCCTGGATATTTCCTCATTTGGTCCTACTGCCTGGGGCCTATCAGCATCCTCCTTTTTATTAGTACGAGTCCTCCCCTATCTGTTCTGTGTTTGTAAAATCTGACACCTCACATTTTTCCTAGTACCCAGCTAGTATCATCCAAGTTTGTTATATTTATATATAGAACCTTGCAAATTTCTTTATTTCCATGGAAGGTTCCTGTATACCCTATACCATGCCCTCACCACCTGTAACGGGGGCCTGCTTTTTGGTTACAACCTTGCGGCCCATATCCCACTTGTAAGAATTTATTCCGACCAGCCCCGAGTGTCCAGTCCATAGCAATGGTTTCACACCCCCAGTATGCACAATAATACATGTTCGGGTAATTACAGTACCCCTTTCCTGTGTTAGAACTTGGGCAGAAATAAAATCCTGATCGGTTAAAGCATGGCTGCACTGACACCAGGTCACATAATGTGATGCGGAAACTGGGAGCACCTGCTGTCATTGTTTGCTGGATGACGAATTGATCCTTCCATCTGATCAAGCTCCATTTAAAAGGCTGATGGGGATGCGCAGACCCATAGCTGACCAAAACGATGATACTGACTCCCATGTATCGTAGGAGGTGGTTGGAGCCCATCTAAATTGTCGGCCCCTCAGTCCCCCACCGTTTTCACTTCTCTGCCTCTCTTGTCAGTTCGGTTGCAGCGAACTACAAGGTATCGGTTCTTCTTGGCAGCAGCAGTGTTCTTCAGGGGAACCTACTAGGGAGCCTTTGAAACAGGGCCTCCTCCCCTTCCCACGATACACAGATAATATAAAATACTTATCGAGTCCGTCTTAGTGTCAGCTGCAAGTCGTCAGGGCCTGGAGCTGCCTCCCATTTACCTTCCCGGATTGGTCCTTTCACACGGCTGGCATGCGTCCATCCTTTCTCCGCAGTTCGAATAGCCGTTTCTGTGGTAAGCAAAATAACATAGGGGCCTTCCCCATCGTGGTGTTAAAGCAGTCTCTTTCCAAGTCTTAATTAGAATTGAGGGTGATCAAGTGGCAATTCCAAGTCATAGGGTATACCATATAGCATTTCAAAAGGAGAAATTCCTACATCAGTTCTGGGCTGTGTCCATATGTTTAACAGTGCAAGGGGTAAGCATTTTACCCAAGAAGCCTTAGTTTCCAGCACAAGTTTTGTTAGTTGTTTCTTAATTTCACCATTCATTCACTCTTCCTTTCCAGAAGAGGAGGGGTGCCAGGGGCTGTGAAAATCCCACTCAATCTCTAAGGCCTGCTTTAATCCTTGCAGTAAAGCTTTACATCCATTCAGTCACGTGGTCAATTAGGACAAACAAGTAACTCAGTAAAGTCTACCTGTATACTTTGGAAAGGTCAAAGCCCTGGCTCCCGTCCCCCTCTAGATAGGCTACAGAAGGCCTTTTTATTTACCTTTTGACATATAGTACATCCTCTGCATGTGTGCTTCTGTAAAGTATATATTCCTACACAGACATGCTTTCTTAGAACAACATCACACATTGCTTGCACCTCCCAATGACTCTTCTGATGTAAAACAGTTAATATTTGCCTCATTATCACTTTATTCAGCATTTCTCTCCCATCAGGGAGTATCGATTTTCCTTAAAATGATCCACATATTTGTAACATTAATACCTCCTTGGGAGGTTGTAATTGCTCCAAAATCTTTTTTAGAATTTACCCAAATAGATAGGTGGCCCTGTAAACCCCTGAGGTAAAATTGTTCACCTATATTGTTGCTTCCGCCCCCATTTCAGGGTCTTTCCAGTCAGAGGTGAATATACATGTATGTTTGCTCTCAGGGCCAGAGAGCACTCCATTAATAACACTGTTATTCCAGTCTAACAATTTACTAGTTGAATGCCCAATTTAATCATCAAATCCCTTCCCAACAAGTTAGTCTCTGCCTTGGATACATACAATAATTGCCCAGTGATCATTTTATCCCCTAGTCTCAGCTTGGTATCCCCCAAAAGTGGCACTGTTATCCCAGTCCCTTCTACCCCCATCACATTTAGGGTTTCATTAGTTAATTTAATCCCTGATACTTTACAAGTAACAGCAGTTGGGAGAGCGAGAAACCCCCCCGCAGACACCAAAGTCAGTGCAGAAGGAGGGGGAGGAGGCGCTTCAGGCGCTGGAGCTGAAGCCCCCCTGCGGCCGCTGGAGAGGCCCCTGGTGGAGCAGGCTGTTCCCCCCTCCCCGATGCTTGGGAAACTGAACAAACACCACAGCAAATATGCAAATATACCAAAACTTCTAGACTGTTACTTAGATAATGCCTACATCACCTTTCCCTGCTCATTCAACTTCAAATACCTTTAACACTTTCAACAAACCTTTTAACACTTCCTTTATCTTTCTCTAGCCTTTACTTTTCTAATGCCGACATCAAAGGCTCAGTCAGGGGCCAACTTAATTCCGTACCTTTTCCCTCCAAGATGCTGAAACAACATCAATATACAACATTTCATCCTGTTTTCCTTCTTTCCACAAAAACAACATTGACTGTAATATGGTGTTATAATTAGTAGTTCCATTTAGGAGCCACTCCGCTCCATTCTCTAGTTTATAAAGTGGCCACCACTGATTACAATATTTAATAAGGGTTCTTTTACTCTCTGTACCCTCTTATCCCACTATATCCCTCCAATGTGTTAGTATACATCCTAGGGGGCTTTTCCTCGGGATTTCTTTGCTTTGAACTTTTCCTATTGTAATCTACAGTGGTTAATATTCCACCGTTTTCCTAGAAGCTCTTTACTAGTCAATCCCAATCCCTCCAAAATCCACAATATATAGATACACAAGTAAAATCAGACCACTGTAAATTAACTGCCTGTAGACAATTACACTGGGAACATTTAAACCTGATGAGCCGATAATATGCCTGGGAAAATTTTGTTCCCTTAAACATACACCTCAATGGCAGTCCTTATATTTTCATATTTACATATTAACATATGTATAAAAGAACACTTTAACAAAAATGCCTGGGCTTTTATATATACAATATACAATGTACAGTTACTATTCCAGTTAGAATTATCCCTCAGCAGCTGGAAACATTGTGCCAGTTGCCATTAAAGCTCGCTTACCCTCCTCCTGTCTCTTTCTTAAAATCTTGGACGTCCCCAGAGTTAATGGGGACAGCCACATATTCCTAGTCACTGGTCCCTGAACGCTAGAGTCAGAGTCGCTATCAGAGTCTCCCTGGGGTTGCAGATTAGGAAGCCCGGGAGTCTGAGGGGCTGCAGGTGGTGGTGGTGAAATATAGGGAGGCAGTGGGGCTGGGGTCTCTAATTCTCGTTTTTTTTTTTTTTTTTCTTGTGCCTCCCATCCCCTCCTTTTTCTTTTAGAGGATATAAATTGGCTCGAGTTTCCGAGCTGATCCACAAATGTGCATATTCACTTTCTTCCAAACTAAAAGGTTCCTTTGAGTTTACATAAATATTTAGGGCCTGGCAAACCCAATCTTCAAAGGACCCAAATACGGACTAGTAAAGGTGGTCTCCTCGAATCTGTTTACCACCCCAAACTTCAACACAATAATGTATCATTTTTACTTTATTGCTTCCCCGCCTAAAAGGGGAATCCTGCCAATTTTTAATCATTAATCCCAGGGTAACCTAACACCAGACGTTACCCTGCCCATGGGACCAGAAGGCTTACTCTTCTTCTGTCCCATCTTCTGGAGCGCCTTCACACACACACACACAAATCGCTTCCCCCTTTTCGTGGCCCAGTCCCTCGCGGGATGTGGGAACCGCACTACCGAGGGGTCCGCACTCGCTTCGTCCGCAATTGGACGTCTCACAACGCTACGCTCCAGGATACCCAACCCCAACCGAACGGATCACCGGCCTATACTTACTCACTCCTGAGTCTTCGTTCGGTCTTCGTGCACAAAGATTACTAGGGGTTGCCGGCTTTATTTGCTTGCTGCCGAATTTAGGGTTCGTCGGTGAAGGATTTGAATGAAAGTAGTCCTAGCGAAGGCCGCTGAAATCAGCGGGGCGCCCCCTCCGAAGGTCTTTCAATCAGATTGCCTTCATCCGAGTCACGGCACCAAATTTGTTATAAGCTCCCTCTTAATTAATTTTCAGAGAGCATTGCATTAATAATAGAAAGGAATTTATTGAGTAAGCAACAGCAAGCAAAACAGCGCTGGGCGGCCGGGGAGTCTCGGCTCCACCAACGGCGCGCACCTCACCCCCCCCCAGGGTCCCTTTTTATATCTTGGTGATTTCAGGATTACGCAGCACGTCCGGGTATGTTCTGCGACTGCGCGCACTGTTGCTAGGGGGTCGTCTCTGTCCCTCTGGTGGTCGTGAAGATGAAGGGGCCGTAGTCTTCCTCGGCGTTGTGGTTCAACTTCTTTCTTTATTTGGTCATGTTGGCCCAGCGTGAGACAGGAAGGCAGGGTGTTGATACACTAGTTTAACAACTTATCAGAAAATGGTTACATGAACTTTACAGCTGTGTTTTCTGAACAAAAGAGGCTACTGAGATGCAGAAGGAGGGAAGGGGAGAGGATTCTTTTTTTGTTACATTAAGCAATGGAATTTTCATAGTGTCTAGCTAAGCATTATACAGCTCCTTACTTCAGCAGGAAACCTTCGCAACACCTGCTCCTCAAATAAAACTCTTTGTTTTATAATACAAAGGACAATGAACAAACATCTATGGTGTATGTATTACAACAACAACCCAACAGATAAAGCCAGAGTACATAGATACTCGAGACAGCAACTGAAAAGCATTAGATGCCTTTACATTACCATGCAGCCAACTCTGGAGCATACCCATATTTCAGGGCCAAACTGTGGTGGTCACAAGTTAAACCAACATCAATTTTGCTTACAGATTGCAGCATTAGTTGATCTGTTGTGCTGTTAAGCTAGAATGTTTGATAGCTAACTTTACAATTTTTCTCTTAAGCAAGGGTATGTATTACCCATCTCATGCATACCACACCCATTCATTCCTGATAATAAAAACAATTGTAGAGTTACCCACACCCCGTTCCTTTGTTCGGTTGCCACATATCCTTTTATTTGTTTCATGAAGAAGAAAATACAATAGGTAAAGAAGTTCCCTTGGCTCATAATTTTGGTACCTCTGATTACAGGTTGCTTCAACAAATCCTCATCTCTAGCTACAGTAATAACTTTGTGCTTTAGTATTTCTTATTGAGGAATGTATATTATGTCTGTGGTACTGCCAAACAGACAGCTGTGAAGATTTCTGAGAACAGGCTGATTGGTCAAACATTTAGGATCTTTACTGAGTAACTCTACATATAACTTAGGTGAGAATTTGGCATTTAAAGCAGTGGCCTGTAGAGGGTATATATGTTTTGTCCTTTATGTGCATCAAAAAGTGATACACCCAACACATAGCTCAAACTTCTACCTATCACCCTGTTTTGCATACTACAGAAGCTTCCTCTTTGAACTAATGGGGATACAGAAACTTCAGTCACACCCTTATTATTAAACTTATAATAATTATAAACTTATTATATATTTAATAATTAGTTATAAACTTATTATTTCTCTTAAGAGGCAATTTAAAAAAAAAAAACAACAAAGATGTACGTGCATATGTACACAATCACTACAAGTTCTGTGATAATTCCATCTCTCCCTGAAATCTGTAACTTCAAAATCAATTTGTTTTACATCTACTTCATACAGCATGCTATGATAACATTAAAATTATGGCTTAGTTTGGCAATGAACAGAACTGAAGTCATTATAACTACGATTTTGCAATGTATTTCTGCTTCTGGGGGTAGGGTGGATATTGCAGTCTTTAAGCCAAATTCTGTCTTCTGACTAAACATGTTCCATTCAAAGCATTTCATAAGACAAAAAATAAAAACTCTGTAAAGGCAGCATAATGTTAACATATATTTTCCCAGATACATAACTAAGATCTCATCAAAGTCCTACCTGACTATTTTAAACACTTACAAAGTCACCCAACATGACTCGAAAAGGACAGCCTTTTTTTTTTCCTTCATATTTCAGGCTTCACTGAATTGTAAGAGTCTTACAACAGGTAAGAGAGATGAATCATTACATGAAACGTTAACATCTTTAATATAAGAACAGGGTTTTTTTTTGTTCATTTGTTTTTTGATGTAATGAATCAGTGATTTATGACAAGTATGTGACTTTGCTTTCTTTGGCAAACTGATAACATTTCCCTGTTACTACCAGGAATTACAACCAATGTATTTTTTCAGCACTTACTTCCTTGTTTGTGCTGCAGCAGCAAGTCTGGTACAGGACGGTATTTAGTCACCTACTTACTGCAAATACATTTATTTGAATTAAAAAAAAAAAAAAAGTCACACAAAAAGCAACCAAGAATGAAATAGCCTTGCTAAAAATGAAAGCTTAAACACATTTACTTAAGTTTTTCAAACTTGTATGGCTTTCTGACCTCTCAGCTAATCTGTCTGCATCTACAGCTACCTCATTTGCTCCCAACATATCATGCAGTGTAATAAAAGTATTGAAATAAGTTGCACTTGATAATGCATCATACTGATCCTATGTGAATTTTGCAGTAAAAATCTGTGTATTCTAAGACACCTGACCAGGAATACAAGGAACTCCAGCTTTTCAGAACATGGGGATTTTGACAATCCATGTAACAATCCAGCAGGATAAGCTTGGCATTCCTTGCTTATACCTTGCAGCATGCACCAGTCCTGTCAGAAGATGAAACGCAGCTCTGTGAAAAAGTCTGAGGAACCACAGTAGGCCTCAGACACTAGCAGGTTACCTCTGGTCTACCAGAAAAGTCTGATCTCATGCCATATACCATACAAAAGAAGTAGAATGACAGGAAGTGGCTTGAACACTGGAGAGTTCTAGAAAAGGGTTGTAACCATGAAGTGGGAGAGCAACAACTCTGCCTTCTGACTGCACTGCTTCACAGAAGTTCCTTCAGGCAATGCTGAGTGGGTCGCTACAGACCTCCGGTCCCCCCAGTCTGGTTTGGGTGTTGTATCCTACTGACATTTTGACCTAAGTCTGTAGATACCCAATTTGACACCATCTGATATCATCAATGTCTGTACAAAACTCACTCCAGCAGAGAATTCTGCTTTCAAAATACGAAAAAACGAACTGCTGTGTAAAGTCACAAATTCAAAAGCTACCACCCCCTGCCCTGCTTCATGAAGCCAGCAAAACTCTGGCTGAGTGAGTGCTAGCCTAAAAAATAATGTTTCTGAATTTACTTAAAAAACAAACAAACAAACAAACAAAACCACCACCAAACATAAAAGAAGATACGAAAGGGAAAAAACCGTTTCACAGCTGTTGCTTCGACTGTCACCATCATGGTCTGCAAGGCTACAGGAATCCACACAATTCACAGTATTTAGGAATAAGCAACTACTTGCCACTTCAAGTTTGTGGTTTCAGAACATGAACATGTCACTTTCACATTTTATTGTCAGAAAACAACCGGATCAATCAGATTTCAGTCAGAAAACAGATCTTACTCAAAGCAAAAGACGTTCTGAAGATATTAAGTAAGGAAGAGAATCCCATAATATTATTAGCAGACACTGTCTTTAGTTTTCCACATCAACATAATTAACAAATAGTTTTCAGTGAAATGGAACCCACCTAACAATACAATATTAATATGTTTACAAATTTAAAGAAAAAAACTGTTTTACCTGAGTTTTAAGTGAGACAAAGCATACTTATGTATGAGGCAAATTAAAATTTTATTTTCAAAACTGGAAAACAATTATTCAGTATCTGCTGTTTTTAAAGCACATAGAGAAAGTACAGAAATCTTTGATTAAAGAGCTCAGATTATGCATCTTTACCACTGTTACAAAAAAAAAATAAAGAAAACATTCTTACTAAAGTCATGACTGTGGTGGGTTTATTTTTTCCTTTTTTTTTTTTTTTTTCATAATTTCTGAGTTTAAATCACCAGCCTAATTATAAATTGATCTAATAATTTTACATGTTTAACTTTCTATAGCACAGTACAGGTATATACTAATAAACAGAACTAACAGCGTAAGCAAGTTAGACCAAGACAATTCTATGTTTTTCTTATATTGTTTTGGTGGATGAAAGAGAGACATAGCATGAGGAAAAAAAAATGTGTCAGCAAGGGAAACAAAGAAGGAGTTTCTGCAGCAAATAGGAGGGTGTGAGAGGTAGAAATCAAGTAATACCTGTTTTCTGATATAGTAGGGATCAAATGTTTGAAGTTGAAGAGACCTGTTTTCAATTGCTTGAAGCTTATAAAGCTGGATACACATTTATCTGAATTTTAATATACTAGCACAAACACTTTCTAAGTACTACAGGACCAAGGTCACAAGGATGACTGGCTTTATCTTAAAACATCACATTGTGAAGTCTAATGTATTTAGTCAAAAGGATTTTAGGAAGTGTTACATATGGGGCCAAACCTTGGCCACCAGCAGCAGCAGATCTGCTGCCCAGAGCAGGTGCATAGCCACACACAGGCATCAAGGCCCATCACCCAGACAGATGGCACAGCCACATATCACAGTAGGCCCTGGTGTCTCCAGTCCAGCCTGGCCATTTCATGAGGAGCCACAAGGCACAGGGTGGAAGCTGTGGCCTGAGTACAAGAGATGACTTGAGCAGCATGGGCCTGCTGTGCCATGTGGCATGTGGCCAGGCAGGTGGCCTCAGCCCAGCCCCACAGCACTTGTGTCACACAGGTGACCTGACCTTGCCAGAGTTAGGTGTAGGCAAGAGCAAAACAAAAGCAAGCACTTCTGCACATGCTCCCACTGCTGTTTGATGAGACTTCTGTTTTATTTTTAGACCAGCACATGACAAGCCCAGAGAAATTACTTCTGGGACTCTGACTTGCTAACTCTGCTTCATCACACCAAATCAAACCCTATCATCTCCTAACCCCACAGATACTATTTCCTAGAATCTCCCTTATTCGCTATACAGAGAAATCCTTTACCTCACAAACTACTTGAGACAGCACACCACCACAGAGAGTTTACCTCCTCAGTCCTCCCACCTAAAAATGGTGTATTTACACAGAACCCAGGTGTGGCAAGTTTACTCTCTTCGTACCTCTTCTCTCCTTGCTGCAATCGTCAGCCCTACTGAGGGCTCACAGCCTTCCAGCACTCCCACAGGTGGTCTGACAGCAATGCACGTCGAGGCTCATCCTTCTGCCCTCCCCTGCCTCACAGAGAAGGGAAGAACCCACATAGCACTTACTGCACCTCCTTAATGAAGTGCTAATGAAAGCCCTGTGTCCCACCATTACCCACCAGCAGCAGGCAACCCTGTGCTCCCTCCTCTCCACTGAGAGGTGGCTGAGGGAGATGGCAGCCGGCAGCCATGGGGCATGGAGGATCCCTCAGGATTCCCCTTCAGTGTGGTGGCGAGTAACAGCCGCTGGACAGCTGCTCTCTCATGTTGGCTTAACATGTAATGGAGTTTGTCTCTGTGAGGTATCCTTAGAGGGCACCGCAAATCCCTCATTAATTCTACAGGAGGACATTGCTGGCAAGAATTGACATATAATGTTATCTGAAAGTAACACATTATTAAACTGAAATCCTTTGATTGCTAGGCCAAAGTACAGAATGAATAGGGTTGATAGAGCCTCCATGAAATGCCACAAGGGTGTCTGATCTTTGCACGGGGTGAGGCCCATAGGTACCTGTTCACTCTGGACTTTCCCTGAAGGGTGTAATTTGTGGTGAAGGCTATTTTATGATGGCAAAGTGCTTTCAGCAAACAATCTGCTTGCTGTCTATTCAAATCAGCACCTGAATGTAAATAGTTGCCGAGTCCAGCCACAGCTCACCAGGTCTTCTTCTTCACTAATGCTTCTCCATTTCCATTTCAGTCAGGCTTTCAAGTGATGGTGTTATCTTGTGTGCTGCCTGTATGGCAGGCATGTGCTATACACTGAAGGCTTCAGACAATGAATTAAAACTGTGCTGAGTAGTGTGGCCATGTTTGTTTAATCTGAAAGCTTTTTTGGGAAGCATCCAACACCAAACAGCGGCCAGAACCCGTGAATCATTCCCATTACTCTTGTTTGTTTTCTACAGTTAGCCCTAGGGGCAAGAGCCCTCTGCACTGAGACAGATGACAACCGGAGGATGAACAATTTCCTTTAATGATTGCAACAGGCCCCACTGTAAATAACTACTTACTACAGAAATTACATGCACCAATGAAATAACTAGGTAGTAAACTATTTGCAGTGGAGAAACATGGAGGGGTAGGCCTGTCAGGCAGAGAAATGCTGACACGGAGGCTATCATATGCAAAGAAAACCAAAGGAGAAACTCAGCACAGGTCTTGGATCCCATAAATCTTGTATCGTTCTGTTTAAGCCTTTAAGTACTACTGTAATAACAAAGAATTGCAATTAAAATAAACATACATAGCAAAGAATATATATATATTTTGATTGTTAGGCTTCACTTTCTGGAAGTTAAAATGAATTCAGAGCATTTGAAATTTTGCTCAAAGATTTTGTGAACTTACAGAGTTAATACATGAAGTAATGGTCCTTACAGCCAGGCCATCAAGCTTGTCCCATGTCATGGCTCCTTTAAGGATATGTATGTTTAAAGGTGTATCAGATAAGATGGAGAAAGGGTAGAGGCTAAAATGAGGTTGACAGTTATGTTTTATCCTTCTTGGGGCCTAGCTCTCTTATTAACTAAAGAAAAGATAAGTATCTTAGTGAAAGCCTGGGAGACAGTAAGTGAAATACAGATCAGGAATTTTTTAATGACTCCTAAAACAAAAAGGAAGTATTTTAGAAGGCTGAAAGAGCTGGCATTTTATAAAGCCTGAATCAGACCCAAGAACAGACAGTAGCACTCAGGTTCCCCTGTATGGTACTGCTCCTTGAAAGCAAGGCTTTAAACATTTGTTAAGTTTCTGCTGATTGTTTGAACTGATGGATTTGTCTATTTACAAAATTACATAAACTTTTCTTGCCCCAAATTTTATTTTTTGGGGGGACACAATTATTGCTTCAGTTTGCATGCATACTGCAGAAAGCAACCTTCTATTCTTCCAGAAAACTATTTACAAATGGGCTTTAATAGTTATCAACCAGCTGCAGAAAAGCATAACTTGTATAGATTCTAATGATTGTGATGGTGATTAGCACCATTAAAAATCATTGCTAATGGTTTTTAATCCAGATTTGAAATTTTAACAAGCCAATGAGCATTTTAATGAAACTTTGTAATTAATATGATAGTTGGAAGTGATATAGCTCCATGGAAAAGTACTAGCCAGGGTGAGTGAAGACAGCAATTGTTTAAAAAACAAAAACCTAGAACAGAAGTTTAAGTAGGATGCAGAAGTAGAAAAGAATGGAGAGAAGAAAGAAAGAAAGAAGTGAAATTTATTTCAACAGCCTTTAAATTGCACAAAGAATAAAAAGTCATGGGTTTGCATTACACAGGACAAGGAAATCTTACTGTTCTCATAAAAGTAAACTCATAAAATTCAACGGATTAAATCTTTACTGTCTTAACTCTGATGTTTGCAGAATAAGGAAATAACCTGTATATTGCTTTATTGCTTTATGTTGAGCAGTTCCGGTGGGTAGATACAGCAACTGGCCTTGATATTCCCTACTTACGGGAGTAATCTCATCAATACAGCAGACAGAATATTCTTAGGGATGGTCTGAGAACTCAAAAAGTTGTCCCAAGGACTTGGACAATCCTCATAATCTTTTTGAAGTATACGAAGAGACGATGATTTCTCACATTATGTGAAAACCCTTTCCACAAATCTATGTTTTTTGTTTTTTAAAGGATGCAGGTAACAAGCAAAACATTGTATTATTACTTTTGCTATTATGCCCTAAGAGAAAATGAGAAGCAATAACCTGGGACTGATGGTAGTCACACTGCCTAATGCACTACTGGAAGACACCAATGAAAAGTGTTTAAGTACAAAAATCATGTAAAAATGACTTGTTTCCTTAATGTTGACATACTTAGGTCAAAAGAAGTAATAGTATTCAAAGACCATACACGTAATTTACTTAAGGACAAACTCATTTAATTCATGCATGAACTTAGAGCACAGCACAGCACATCTTTTAATGTAATAGAGCAACATATGTAAATACACAGTAACTTACAGAAAATATTTTGAAACATTTCTCTATTTAAATGATTAAAAGTTTATTCCCCAGAACACTAGATTTTTGTAGTTATATACTACCTGCTTGTCTTGTAATGTCATGACTTAAAATGAAAGCTAAGCATGTATTCTGAAGTCCTGTTGTTCCTTTCACTCTTAAATATAAATGCTGCTGAGTCATACTTACATATTAAATATGCTGTATCTGCACACAAGTGTGGAATAAGTAACTCTTTAACTTCTTCTCAGCATCAAAAAATTCTTTAAAAACCTTGAAGTCTTTGAAGCCAACCTACCTTAAGATTTTGGAGACAGTTTTACTAACTTGTTTTGTCTTTGCTACAGCAGAG
The DNA here is from genome assembly GCF_047663525.1 of Anas platyrhynchos. Taxonomy (NCBI): domain Eukaryota; kingdom Metazoa; phylum Chordata; class Aves; order Anseriformes; family Anatidae; genus Anas; species Anas platyrhynchos. Next base: position 5,215,913 of record NC_092597.1, on the reverse strand, counting down.
GAAGCTACAGCACTAGGCTCACTATTACACACTTGAAAGGGGATTTCCTCAAATCAACTTGTTTCAGTTTTGCTTTCTTCCTCTCAGCAAATAACATGCATTCTGATCATCCAGTGTAGAAGAAACTATGTAATATATATGAAAAGGCTTGCAAGGAAAACATACAGAAAATACCCACAAAAGGACTGTTTCACCATTGGATATACATAGATCATTAATTTGTTGGGATTATGGCATCCTTTCCCTAGCCAATTCACTTGTAAGGAAACTAAAGAGAAAGTCTTTATGTGGAGTCATTCCTAACTTTAATCTGTGTTATTTTCTCTTTGTTAAAGCAGAGGTCACTAATATCTATTTAAATACAAACAAAACAAACAAAAAAATCACCAAAACTGTGCTGCAAATTTAAGCTTGAACTACCTCCCACAAGATGAAGAAATTAACATTATAAGTGGTTTTGGGTAGTGTGTTTCCCAATTCTAGCATTTTTTTCTAAGTTTAAACAGGAGCAATATTTAAATATAACAGAAATTCTCTCATTTCTAAATCCCTTTTAGCCATGCTAAAGTCTTATGTGTTAATCCCGCAGTCTCAAGTAACATATAAGACTCCCTGGTGGATTACGCTGTGCACATGTACAAGTTTTAGTATTAGGAATAGAACCTTATCTTAACTTCATCTTACGTTATCACATCTAATGTAGGAAATAAATACAAGTTTATTTTATGACATATGTTGCCATACATAGACATCCTCTGGCTATGACGACTATTTAGTCTGAATACAATATGCATGCTGCATTAAAATATAGGATAAAGAGGGAGCAGACCAAGAATCTTAATTTAGAAGGGCTTTTGGGTAATTCCCATGTATGGAATTTACATATAACATTGCAAAGGTTAAACAATTTTATTAAAAAACACTGTAAAATTACAAAACTGATGTATTTTGAGATAATAAAATTCTACAAAAAGGGTGAAGGTTTTTTCCATATGTAATTACCATCTGAATCTTCAATATCTGACATCAAATGCAACCTGAAAATGAGCTCTGAAACAGGTTTTTGGACTACATGGATGTTGTATGCCAACTTCTAAGGCAAAATGAAACTCCTCATCCAGAGTCCAAAAAATGTAGGGAGACCCTAAAAACGTAGCAGAAGCATTTCCGCACACTGATTTCAGTAGTCAAGTTTGTGCAGAAGTGATTCCACTAGATTCATAGAGTACCTTTTAGAGCCAACAGAAACTTGTCACTTTGTAAGCTTTCTGACGTTTTCCAACTCTTCTATGGGTTTCCATTTCTGATGGATTGTTAATAGCTGGATTCAAAAGAAATCATGGAAAAAATTAGCAAACCCTCAGTACTTAAGTCCACTGTCAATAAAATGTTAGTCTTCTCCCCACAACACCACATATCAACTTATTGGTGATAAAGGATTTCTAATAGCTTTATATTTTCCTAGTAAAAATAAGCAAAAATAACAATATCACATCCAATGATTTGTTGAACAAAATCACTTTGATATTAATAAAATAATAAACCCAAATATTATTCACAGATAATTGTATTTTTCCTTGTCCTAGGTGCTCTACTAAACTAAGATTTTTTTTTTTCCTTACAGTTATAATACCCAATAAGCCATTCTCAGTCAATTTTGTAATTCAGGAACAATGCAAATGTAAACAGTATTTCCTCTACAGTCCATATATCTACTGTTATCGATGGAATTGAGTAAGTGGATGTTGTGGGGGCCAACACCAACAAATAGACCACAAATTCAGCAGTTGACCGAGAAGGAAATACCTTAATTACTATCATTAACGTAGGGAAAGTTCTTTAGATAAAGTAATGAGCTATGCAATCATTTCTACTTTTAAATAGATTTCAGCTTTACATTTTTTCCTCATCCGTATTTTGCTAGTTCTTATACATTATAGTTATTGTATTGGAAAAAATATGCTATTTACACTGACTGTATTATTCACATTAATTACCTTCTGAGGCCGGGTAGGATCAATAGTTTCCCATGGCTCTGGATTGCCAGTCTTGTTAATGCTTTAAGAGAAGAAAGCAAACTAGGTACTATGTTTTAGGGTGTGAACTTGCACATACTTTTCTACATGAGGAATCTATTAGCAGTAGAACTATTCACATAAGTAGCTCCTTGAAACACATGTTTACAGGTTTGGTCAACTCTGTATTTTAAATTCTGGTTAGGCATCAATTACGGCTTGCTTTATTTGTAACTTCCAAAGCACCAACATGCCAATATTGTTTGAGTATAAATGTATTATCTAACATTAGACAAAAAAGCTGTAAATCAAAACTGAATAAAGATGCAAATAAAAAGGGGATTCTGATCCTGATGGCTAAAATTGTCTATTTTAGTCACTTTAAAGTAAATACAAAATATCCCAAAAGCTTAGAGAGTGAAGGACTTGGCTCCAGTTTAACTTGTTGTAATTTTGTATTTGCAAATACTGTTCTTTAGATACAGCCTGCTCGCCCCATACCTGAATGGCCTCTACCCAATTGTCTGAGAACAACTAAAACCTATTACACCTAAAGCCAAGAAAAATAAATATTATCTATTAAATCTTAAGTTGGGAAGCCATCTGCATTACACTATATTTATTAATTTTTCAGTATTTAAAGTGTGTAGATGTCTTAATCTTTCCTAGTACTTTGGAACAAGCACTTGGATTTTCTTTTTTTTTTTTTTTTTTTTTCCTCAGGAAAACGTAACTGTCAACTGCCTCCGCAGAGATGAACAAACCAGCATAAATCCGAGCAGTATTTCGCTTACATCACATCAGACTTGCTGAAGAGGGAATAGGCAGAGAAAGCAACAGCCCCAACTGCTGCGAAAGACACGACTCCAACCAGGGGAATGAGCTGAAAGACACGATGTGCAGAAGAGTTGAGGAGCTCCCTGTCCTGGCTGAGCTCGGGAGGGATTTGTAGGGCAGGGGGCCCGGCGGCAGGCCGAGCTTCCCAAGCCCTCAGGGGCCGCACCTCAGGTGGCAGCCCCCGGTCTCGGGGCGCCCACCTCAGCACAGCCGCCGCCGGGGCTCTGAAGCGACCCGAGGCACTTACTTCTTTTTTCGATTTGATTATGTGGAAGAAATTCGTGTTCATCCTCGCTGTGGCTGCGGACCTGGAACAAACAGGGCTGTTACCGAACCTGGGCACCCCCCGGGCGCGGCGTTACCTGACGGGACGGCAAACGAGCGACCTGGCAGCACTGCGGCGGGACAGCGGCACGGGGCGCCGCGCCCTGCGCTTTATACAGGCGGGGAGGTCCCCGCAAACGCGCTCCCGCAACGCCCGGAGCAGCGGCGCGAGAAGCGCGCGCGCCCCCCGGCGGGTGTCCCCGGCTCCTGAGGGGAGCGACGCCGGCCCCTGACGGGAGGCTCCCCTCGCTCCAGCCCTGCTGCCCGACGAACATCACGTCAGGGCAAAGGCCGCGGCCTGCCTCGCTTCAGGGCTGGGCGAGCGTTTCATGGACCGAAAATGGAGCCCAGCTGAAGTCTGGCCCAGCTGCTGCAGCAAAAACTTCACCGTGGCCCTAAGCTTTTAACCTGCCTTTGAGAAAGCAAGCCTTTAGATATGCACATATGGAACGGCTTATCTTTTTGCATAGTATGGAGCTTGGTTTCTCATACTTCACATTCTGAAAGCTTTTCTGCCTTCAGTAGTCACTCTGTCCTTTTCAGACTTCACATTTTAAATCAAATATACTTACTGTGCCAGTGTTTATAATCAAAACTAGGAAATGTATAGTAAAACAAAGCTGTTCTGTAGTACTCCACCTAACTATCTCAACGATCCACGTCATGCAATGGAAACCTAGCCCAAGCAACCATGGCTTCAGTTTATTCATTACTGACATTATGCATTTTTTACCCGTGAAATTTTACTGTATTTCATACAGATTGAAAACTACAGTAAGTACAGTATGAAAAAGCAGGAAAGATACAAAATGCTTCAACTCTCAGTCTTCGTGATATATTTAAAAATATGTATGCCATATCATTCCTTTTTGATTCAAGATGTTAATTCTTGATTATAAAATTTTTCATAAAATTCCAAGTCTTTTGTGCTTAAAGACGGTTTTACAGTCCTCAGTGATTGTACAAAATGCTCATGTTTTACAGTAGTTGCTTCAAGTCCATTCTCTTGCAACGCCAACAAAGCAGCCTTTAGAAAAGAAAAGAAAAAAAAAAGCTTGAAATGCTTATAATATTAACTCACAAAAAAGTTACTGCAAGTATTTTAAAACATTTTACATGAAACTAAATTTTATACAATGCTGTTCTCAGATACTTTGTCTGAATTATATTTATCACTAAATACACCACCAGGTAAGACTAATGTAAATTTCACATTTACTTTTTGTCTGTATTAGAAAACGTATCCTTGATCATTTACATATTGGATTTTCTTCCATTTTTTTTTTTCTGCTTTCAATATAACTTTGCTCAAGTATTTATGGACTGTTCTATTTTTTTCCACTCTAGCCTTGACAGTACATGCTGCTTTCAGCTAATAATGCCGCAGTTGCTTGCAGTACACAAAATATGATTTCTCCAGATGTGAGCCTGCATTACAAAAAGCCACATGAAATAAAAGGTAGTACAGCTCACACTTATGCCAGTAGAATAACTTCTACCAGTAAATTATCAAAGAAACCCTTTATATTTATTTGGATTTTTATTTAAAGAATTCTTGTTCACTCCTGTTTTATTCATTCTCTTTATTTTCAGCGGTGGAATAATCTGTACTACAGATTATTCTAGAGGCTTGGTAACCTCTATAAGTTAACTATTTTCATTGAAAGGTATAATTTATAGTTTATTTCACAGATTTACTATGAATATTTCATACCTCCTTGCACAAATTTTCAATATCAGCTCCAGAGAAGAGGTCTGTTAGGACTCCTAAATCTTGCAGTGCCACATCAGAATCTAATGGAATTTTTTCCGTGCAAATTTTCAAAATGGAAAGCCTTCCCTGTAAGTTGGTATATATTAAATGAGAAAACAAAACCAAACAAAGTAACACTTACTCCCACTCCAAAACAATAAAAAAATCTGAAATCAGAACTAAGAAAGATCTGGGAAATTACCAAAAGCAGAACTACCATATTTCTGGTGAAAGAGTAAACAAAATACTATTAATGGAAATATTCACTCTTGCGGTTATCTCATATATTAAAGTCTGGTATTCAGAGTTGCTCATTACTTCACGAAAATGCTATTTTACACTGAAAGTTCCATATTTGTCCTGCTGTGGGTCATCTCTTCTTTTTGAGCGGCTCAGGGCAAATAGTTATACCACTGAGCATTTACAGGGCACAAGAGATCTGAAGCAAGGACAGCTAACTTGTTATGATACTTCCTAAACTGCAGCTTGATTCTGTAAATAAAGAATTATTTCAGATTTTTGGCTGTTTTCTATATGCAATAGTGTAACTACATGCACCAGTTCAAAAATTACTGGTATTTAAATTACAAATAGGATTATTCCTTTTTAAACTTCATGTACTTTGAATCTGGTGACTCATTTTCGTGAACCATCCATCAATTTTTTACTATATAATGAATATATATTCCTATAATATATTTATATTATTGGAATATTTCCCCTTTACTCCTGAATTAAAGTATGCTGGCAATTTCTCTTTCTCCATTTGAAGCCACATATGGATTTGTAATACATCACCTTAAGATCTGGAGGTGGAATATAGATCACCCTGTCTAGCCTTCCAGGACGCAGTAAAGCATCATCCAACATATCTGGTCTATTTGTTGCAGCAACTACCATGACATCTTTGTTCAAAGTTTCCTGAAACTCTAGCTGAGTAAAGAGATTATATAAACAAGTTAGTGCAACATGGATAAGACAGGTAATATCTAAAGACTTTTGTTAACTACTAGTAAGAAAATAAAAGGGGAAAGAAGAAAATGCATCTCTGTATGAATCTATTTCCCTTTTAATATCAATATTTTATATATCATTATATATAGCATTTTATTATTTTATATTAATATTTTGCGTATGGGTATTTTGCTTGGAGAAAGTCTCACTGATGAACAGCATATACAAAACCAGCAATCTATAAATGGTATTTTATAAAAATCAGAAACAATGACAGAATAGAATAGCACGTTTTTAAGCCTAAGGATTTTAAGTTTAAAAACATGAATGCCAACAACTAAAAAATTACCTGTCTTTCCTCGTCACTTAATTCTTGACATTGGCCCTCAAGCTGTAGTTTATTTCCTCTCCTTTCTGTGACTTTCAGTCCAATGCCATCCAACTCATTAAGAAGAACAGAAAGAACTCGTTCTGAGACACCATGGCCAGTTTTATGGTGTGACCGAGATCCTAAGATAGAATCAATCTCATCTAGGAATATTATTGCTGGAGTACTTGCTCTTGCTTGGCAAAATACCTATTTTTGGATTGATAGAATAAAATGTTAATGCATACTTTCTACTGGGTAAGGTGAAATCACCTGTTTACATTCACTCTGTATTTTGACTTAATTATGCAACTTTAAAGATAAATTATTTCACAAAATAAGATGCATTCATTCAAAAAGCCATTCTGGATTACATTTACTACAGACAGATTCTGCTTTTTAATTAAATTCTTATGTGAACTAACAACAAGAGGGGTAGAAATACTTTCAAAGTTTAAAACTGGTATCATTTTAGGGTTAGATTCTCCATTTACACAAATGTAAAAGCATTATCTTTTTCTATTTCAAAACTAGGTAAATTTTAACTATCATTTTTCCAATAGCAAAATTTAGGCCTTACTTACACTTCATAAAAAACAGGCAAAAATAAACTTTAGATCTCATATAAATTAAAAACTGTACCTGAGACAAAATCTTCTCTGAATCTCCAACGTAAGGTGAGAAAAGGTCAGCACCACTTACAGAAAGAAAGGAACAGTGACAACTTGTGGCCACAGCCCTCACCAGTTTGGTTTTGGCACACCCTGACGGCCCATAGAGAAGAACACCCTTTGGACGAGACAGGCCCATCCTAGCAAATGCCTGAGGAAATTTCATAGGCCACTCAATGCACTGTCAATACATAAAAAAGGGATGAAATTCTCAGTAAAGGAACTAGAGTTCACAGCCAATCAATAAAGCAGCTAAGCAAAATATTTCTCTCTTTGGTTCATGCATTAATTTTAAATCAACACAGAATACTAATACAGTCTTTCTTGGTATGAAAAGACATCCTCGTTCCCTTTCCCTCCTTCTTGAAGTTTCCTCTCAGTCTCAAACAGAATAAAAGGCAATCCTTGAAGAATGACATGCAAGAGCCACATCTGGCTACAAACTCAGAAATGTACTGTTGCAGAGTTTTTCAGATACTGGAAAGCATGATAATTATTTCATGGTATTACTGCTGTTATCCTGGGGCAGGAAGGTTTTTAAATCACAAGCACTACAATAACTTAATGTAGTAGAAAATAGTGTTTAGAATACAATTTAGAATCATGTAATTTGCTAGACAATACATTTCTATAACGTAGCACATGGAACACCTTGGAACATATGGCCATAAACTGCCTTTTTATCTAAATACATTTTATACATTACCTGTTTTAACTTCAGTTTTACATCTTCAAGACCACCTATTTGCTCCCAAGTGACTGGCTTACACTCTTTTAGTCCAATTACACTTCGAAACGAGGATGGTTGAATTTTTTTAAAAGCTTCTTGGAAATTTGCCATGTTAATCACCATTTCAGTTGAATCCTGAAGAAAATCAAATAAAGCATATTAATAATGTTTTTACATAATAATTTACAATGCTCTATTAGTATGCCAAACACTTCACAAAAGGACAAATGCAATCAATAGTCAATTAAATTCCTGCCCTAACAAGCTTAAGCACTGCATACAAAAAGATGTAGCACAAAGTAGAATATATTCTCTTTATTGAAAATTTAAAAAACAAACAAACAAACAAACAAAAAACAAACAGCTTATCAGAAAGGAATATTTTAGGGAAAACTACTGTTTTTCCCTAAATTATTTTTTCATTACAGAGTGACCTACAAAATCAAAGAGTTGCTAGATCCAGGGTTACTACACATAAATGCCTTGATTCTCTTGAATACAAATGGTCTAGCATTCATAACTCTCAAAAAGTCTGCAAAGTGCAGTTATTAAAATGCAAATGCAGTAAAAGCATTGGTATATTTACATTTATAACACATTTGGTGCTTTTCAGCATTTAAGGTTCTGACTTTTTCATCTTCTTGAGAATTTCCAGGAAAACTAAGTATTAATGGAGAAAATGTAGTACATAATAATTACATTCACCTTGATTAATTTGCAAGCATACCAAAGAACTGTGGAACATAGCCTGCATAGCAGCTTCTCTGCAGAGTGCTGTAAGGTCAGCTCCAACATACGCAGCTGTAATTTCTGACAGTTTAATCAAATCAACGTCCGCAGAAATCGGCATACTAGATGTAAGCAACTGCAGGATGGATCTTCTCTGCATAAGTGTTGGTGTCCCAATAATAACCTAAAACAATAAAAATTTTAAGGAGATATTTTGCTGTATTCCTCTTGTTTTGTAGACCTATGCAAACACTTTGTCTCTGCTTTACACTGTGTTCTGAAAATTTACCTACCTGTATTGCAACTAGAGTTTTACAAGAAACTAACAGCAGCATACAAATGATAAATTTTTAAAGCACCTTTCATTTATGCTTACCTTCCAAGTGAACAGTGTTGTATAAAGAGTTGTTCATAAGACACTGTCAGCTGTCACTGTCACTGTTCACCATATACTGTTTTAAGGTAATATACAAATAAGAACATAAGTCTTAGGCAAAGACGTTATTTCAGTGTTCACAACAGAGAAACAGGACGTATGTGTCAAATCTGTGGAATCCCACTACAAAACATGACTAGTAGCCATTTTTCCCTCTAAAAAAATGAATTACTATATTAAGTGTCCCCCTGGAAAAGAAAGGAAATTCTTTATGTGTAACAGGGTTTGCTTACCTCTCTGTCAAATCTGCCAGGTCTTCTCAGTGCAGGGTCTAAGGCATCAGGCCTGTTTGTTGCTGCCATGAGGACCATCTTGCCTTCACTACCTACACCATCCAGTAGTGTTAGCATCTGAGCAACAATACGATCTTCAGGAGCATTGTTTGAACTTCCTCGCTTTGGGCATAAGGAGTCAATCTCATCGATAAAGAGAATAGTTGGGCCTTCATGGGACATTTCTCTGCCCTTTTCAAAGACTCTTTGCAAATTCTCTTCGCTTTCTCCTGGCCTGGAACCATAAAGGGCTGGGCCACTGATGCAAAGCAGGTATGCACCCACTTCTTTTGCTACTGCCTTTACCATAAGAGTTTTCCCCACACCTGGAGGGCCTATTAGTAGCACCCCATTAGGGACAGAAAGCCCCAGCTTCTTAAAAGTTTTTGGAAAACGAAAGGGCAGATCAATCATTTCTTTCAAAGTCCTTCTCACATCATCCAATCCCGCAACTGAAATATTTCCTGTGTCCTCCGATAAATGCCTGTACCTTTCTAGAGTGAACACCTCTTTAATTTTTACACTTGTTTGGGGGGTTATCAGTCCGGCCTCCTCTGTCAAAGGGTCTACAGAGAGCACTTCAATGTGCACCACAGGAGTTTCAAGATTTGGGGCGACAGTAACAACGTAATGATGGGAAACATAAACGTTTCTTAGCAGGTCCCTGATCATCTCCTGAAGCACTGCTCGGGGCATGGACTTTCGCAGCGCTGAGCTCTTCACGACCACGTTCACGGTCGCCTTCTTTAGGCGGCAACGGGGCAGCAGCTGCAGCCGGCCGAGGCTCAGCGTCAGGCCCCTCAGCGCCGCCGCCGCCACCCCCGCGGTCCTGCAGGCCAGGTCAACCTGCAGGTAACCGTCCGCCAGGTCCGCCCTGGGCCAGGCCGTGCACAAGCAGCTCCCGCCGGGCACGGAGATCCTCAGCGGGGCCCCGAGTGGAGCACCCAGGAAGGAGAGGGCGGCAGGGCCCAGCCTGCACCTCTGCGTGCCCTCGTCGCCGGGCTCGGGCGGGAGCAGCCTTAGGGGCACCGCCTCCATGGCGGGCAGCGACCGCAGCGCCGCGGGGGCCTCCCTACTCACCCCTCACCCCGCAGTGCCCGTCCCTCACGGCCGGCGGCCATCCCTCAGAGCCCCGCGCATGCACCGCCTCGGAGCAAGCGCACTGAGGGACTGCACCGGGGCGGGACTTCGCCGTCCCTCCCACTCCCGCCTCGCTCTTGCCCCCCTCAGGGCTGTCAGGGCACTGTGAGGCGAGCCCGTCTCACAGACCCTTCTCAGCCTTTCACACCCTCTGTTCCCAGCCGAAATAGGGCTAACGTACCCCTTGTCGTGGCCAGCCACCTTGTTCTCCTCACTGCTGGACGTGCCGGTGGTCCCTCGCCTCCCTCAGGTCGTCTCCTCAGCGCCACCCGCTCGTCGGGTGGGCGCTTCCCAAGTGCATTCTCAAAAGTTGGGCTCCCTTTTTCCAGTAGTTCCCCTGGCTCAAGGCAGTGCTGGCAGTTGGGGTAGAGTCAACCCTAGGTGCTAAGAGAAGCAAGTGGGGAGCCACAGAATTGCCTTGAGAAGCTGCTGGTACAGGTGAATAGGAGGCAGAAATTTTTTCAGGAATGGATAAATCTGTTGTAATGCATTGTTCTGACAAATATTCAGTCAGTGTTTGAGAAAAAACAATTTTATAACTGTTTGGCCCATGGTCTTTTCAAATTGTGCCGTGAATTGTGCAATAGTTCTATAAAAACCTTTCAGATCTGCCAGCATTGTAGGATGCAATATAAAGCCATGATCTGTGAGATTTAGAAAGTGCACAGTTTTACTCCTGGAAGTAGCTTCGCTATGAGTGCAGTTACACATGTACTTAATACACACAAGCTCTGTTTGAGACCTCATATGTACGAGGATTGGCATCTCAAACACACGGCACTGTCAGACTGGTATGTTCATAGACAGACGGGGAGGGGTTTATGGCATGCCTACAAGCTGTCCAGCATGCACTTTGAAGGTCTCATGAGAAAAACGTGAGGAGATCTCTTTGGTGGTGTCCTGTTTCATCACATTCCTTCATGAACCAAGGGCTGTATACAAAACTGTAAGCAATATGAACATAAACGGGTAATGTGAACATCACTTCAGCTAATTTTAAATATGCATAGGAACTCAATATAATGGAGTCCAAAAATCGTCAATTCAGCTCTTTGAAAGCATGTTCTTTTTTTTTACCAAACTGTAGTACCAAGACCTTATTTATATACTTTTACAGAAAACATTGCTGAATGACTATTCTGGTTTGGAATGCATCACTTTGAGTACTCATGCTCCTGAAACTTTTACAGGCCCCAAAATCAGCAGTGACAAGGTGGCAGGAAGGTGTTCCACCAAGAATCTAGTTAAATTGTAAAAGGAAGGAGGGAGGGAGGGAAGGAAGGAAGGAAGGAAGGAAGGAATAAAGACAACAAACAAACAAAAAAACCAAACCGATGTTTTAAACAATTTTCTTAATATTCACTAGATGGCAGCTGATCTTCAAGAATGGTTGTATTTCTCCTTGCAGATCTGATAATTTCAAGGGAGTAGTCATCGGTTCTTGGAGAAATTGATTGTAGTCCAGCATTGTCTTCACTCTGTTTCAAATATCAAACTGAAATACCAGCACAGTGAGTGTTGAGATCATTTTCAGCTTCATTACGGTTTCTGCTTTTTTGTATTGGGTTTATTGCTGTTTATTTCTGGGAAAGAATGTTCTTTTATTGTTTACTTTTATATTTAGTGGGCCAGGTGTATTTCTTTTTAAGGACAACTTAAAATACTTTAATGATATTCTAAAGAGATGGAATAATATTTCTGTTTTTCTTTTGGATATACCTGTTGATTTTTGATAGAATAAAATGTTGTTCCTCATTCCCAATTTATTATAGCTCACAAAATAAAATAGCTGTGTCTTGCTACAATAATTACCTGCATACATAGTAGATAAGGTATTAAGCTGAATATATATTTGGTAAGTTTGATTATATCTTGTATGTATCATAATAGTTAACAAATTAACAGTGTCTTTAATGTAGTTTTTCTTAATGATAAATGGATTTTGAAATGTATGCTAATGTAGCTCAGAGTGGGTAGATGGCATGTATATACTTTAGAGCAGGATTTTAATGTCTAGTGGAGGTTTTCTGGCCAAAAATAAATGCTGTATTGCAATTATCACAGAATCACAGAACTGTAGGGGTTGGAAGGGACCTCGAAAGATCATCCAACCCCCCTGCCAAAGTAGGTTCCTTACAGCAGGCTGCCCAGGTAGGCATCCAGACAGAGTATCTCCAGAGAAGGAGACTCCACAACCTAGGCAGCGTGTTCCAATGCTCTGTCGCCCTCACTGTTAAGTTCTTTCGCATGTCAGCGTGGAACTTCCTGTGCTCTAACTTGTAGCAGTTGCCCTTTGTCCCATCCCCACAAACCACTGAGAAGAGATTGGCTACATCCTTCTGTCCCCCACCCCTCAGATATTTATATACACTGAGGAGATCCCCTCTCAGTCTTCTCTTCTCCAGGCTGAACAGACCCAGGTCTCTCAGCCTTTCTTCATAGGGAAGATGCTCCAGGCCCCGTATCATCTTTGTGGCCCTCCACTGGACTCTTTCCAGGAGATCCCTGTCTTTCTTGTACCGGGTAGCCCAGAACTGGATACAGTACTCCAGGTGAGGCCTGACCAGGGCAGAGTAGAGGGGGAGGATCACCTCCCTTGACCTACTGGCCACACTCCTTTTAATGCACGCCAGGATCCCATTGGCCCTCTTGGCCACCAGCGCACACTGCTGGCTCATGGTCAACCTTTCGTCCACCAGGACCCCCAGGTCCTTCTCCTCAGAGCTCCTCTCCAGCAGGTCGTCTCCCAGCCTGTACTGATAAATTATGCTAGATATTGTGCATTTAAAGCACCAGTTTCAGTTTTAACAAAATTTCATAGATAAATTTAAAGATGTGCTTAAAGGAGAAAAATGAGCTCTTATATGTCTGCATGTTTTTATGGGAGGGCCACCCTCAATTTGTTTACTTAACTTTCCAGTGAGCATCCAGCCTTGTATCTTTATAAGGAAAAAGTTCTCATTGCATCTAGTAGGAATTTTGGATGTGCAAGGCATGAGACGTTAGGCCCTGCATTTCTCAAAGAAAGTGTGGAAAATCTCTGACTGCTGCCAAACTGTTATTGTGATGTTACTGCACCTTAGGTAACATTCACATTGCACCGCTGAGGGAAGTTACAGCCCTCAGTATCAGAAAAGAATATGTGCTTGCACCTGAATTATTTCAGAGGAGAGTCTGGTGTCTTTACTTAAGTTGGCAAGGAAATGATTTTATGCTATTCAATATAGGAATGAGAGCAGACTGTGGAGAAAGACATAAGAACCGTACAAGTCTGAGGGACTTTGCGATAAAATAGCAGATAAAATTTAGTATACATTGATGTGAAGAGGGAAAAGCCATCCTAGAGTCCCCTTTATAGAAGTGGGATAGAAGGCAATAAGAATGATCAAAGGTATGGAATGGCTTCTGTGCAAGGAATGACTAGAAGTAGTCTGTAACTGCTCAACATAAAAAGAGAAAACTTTGAGATGACTACGGAAGAGATCTGCAAAATTGTGACTTGGATAGAAAATGCCAGCTTTAAGGGTCTCTTCCAATGCCAGAATAACTGATGGCACTTAAACCTATGTTCAAAACAAAGAAAAAGAGGTCATCCATCGTATGGTGGGTAGTAGATCTGTAGAACTTCACTGAAGGATGCTGTGGATGGAAAACTGTCAGTACAAGGGGAGACTGAACAATTATTTAGAAAAGACTGATGCTCGCAATAGTTCTCAGGGTTGAGAAGGTCTGTGTGAGAAGAGAGCTTAGAGGATTGCTGAAGAGCCATGCTCACACTGGTATACGAAACTTCTGCAAGCTGAAATGGTTGGAAATTGGGAGTCTATGAAAAAGAAAGTGTCATGCACACTTATTCTGACTGCCCATTTCTGACCATTATTCACATTTTTTTTTTGTTTAAAGGCGCATTCTTAAAGTATCATGTTTATTCCTTAAATTCTGCAAAGAATTCTGCAAAAGTAATTTGATTCAGACATGCAAAATTGCAGGTGCATGCTTTGTACCAACATTTTTCCTCTTAGAAAATCCCAAATAGTCATCCCTTGTACTTGTCTAATTCCTTTGCCCCTCAGTTCAACATGCTAACCTGAGAGAAAACTTCTCTATAATTTTGTGATGTGTGCGTGTGTAGTGCGATGAATTGGTTCGTTACAGAACAGGGTCAGTGCAAGGGAGCAAAGCTGCTCTCTTGTTCTAAAAGTCCCAGGAAGTTTTTGTGGAAATCAGTACTTTCCATGGAATATTTTCACTTCAGTAAATAAATTTTGGCAGTAATGTCTCACCAGGTATATAGATGGTTTATGTAGAAGAAGCTTTTTGATCTAGGGTTTTCTTTTGGACACTAGTCTAGTTGGCAAAAGTATGTTAGGTACAATGTTAATAGGTACCATTACTACATTTCCATTGCATGCTTCCAAAAGGCAGCCAGTCCAATACCATTTATATTTTCTTTTTGTACTGCTTGTCAGAGAAACAGAATTGGGACAGCAAGGTTTCTGTCTAATTCTCATTGAATGGAATGCAGTATATTTGCATCCAGAATTAAAGCAAGGAAACCACACTCTGAGCATTTCTTGTGATTAGCAATGGTTATTACTAATTCTTCCCATTAGAAGATAATTTTTGGAAATGCACTGGAACTTATGTGATTTATATAACATATAGTGTCCTTTCAAAGCATATTAATATTGCAATAGCAATCCTGTAGTGTTTCATTCACAGAATCACAGAATCATCTGGGTTGGAAGAGACCTCCAAGATCACCTCTGTCCACCTAGTCCAACCTCTGACCTAACACTAACAGTCCCCACTAAACCATATCCCTAAGCTCTACACCTAAACATCTTTTAAAGACCTCCAGGGATGGTGACTCAACCACTTCCCTGGGCAGCCTGTTCCAATGCCTAACAACCTTTTCAATTAAGTTCTTCCTAACATCCAACCTAAACCTCCCTTGGTGCAACTTTGGCCCATTCCCCCTTATCCTGTCACCACGCCTCATGGGAGAATAGACCAACCCCCACCTCGCTACAGCCTCCTTTAAGGTACCTGTAGAGAGCGATAAGGTCGCCCCTGAGCCTCCTCTTCTCCACGCTGAACAATCCCAGCTCCCTCAGCTGCTCCTCATAAGACTTTTTCTCCAGACCCCACCAGCTTCGTCGCCCTTCTCTGGACTTGCTCAAGCACCTCCATGTCATCCTTGTAGTGAAGGGCCCAAAGCTCAACACAGTACTCCAGGTGCGGCTTCACCAGAGCTGAGTAAAGGGGGACAGTCTCTTCCCTAGCCCCTGCTGGCCACCCTGCTTCTTATACAAGCCAGGATGCTGTTGGCCTTCTTGGCCACCTGAGCACACTGCTGGCTCACATTCAGCCGACTATCAACCAATACTCCCAGGTCCTTCTCTGCCAGGCAGCTTTCCAACCACTCAGCTCCCAGCCTGTAGCTCTGCTTGGGGTTGTTGTGCCCCAGGTGCAGGACCCGGCACTTGGCCTTGTTGAACCTCATACAGTTGGCCTCAGCCCATCGGTGCAGCCTATCCAGATCCTCCTGCAGAGCCTTCCTACCCTCGAGCAGATCGACACACGCACCTAACTTGGTGTCATCTGCAAACTTACTGAGGGTGCACTCAATGTCCTCATCCATATTGTCGATAAAGATGTTAAAGAGGACTGGCCCTAGTACTGAGCCCTGGGGGACGCCACTAGTGACCGGCCTCCAACTGGATTTGACTCCATTCACCACAACTCTTTGGGCCCAGCTACCCAGCCAGTTTCTAACCCAACAAAGCATACACTAGTCCAGCCAAGAGCAGCCAGTTTCCTGAGGAGAATGCTATGGGAGAAGGTGTCAAAAGCCTTATTGAAGTCAAGGTAGACCACATCCACAGCCTTTTTCTCATCCACTAAGCACGTCACTTTGTCATAGAAGGAGATCAGGTTTGTCAAGCAGGACCTACCTTTCATAAACCCATGCTGACTGGGCCTGATTGCCTGCTTGCCCTGCAAATGCCACATGATGAGACTCAAGATAATCTGCTCCATTATCTTCCTTGAAACTGAGGTCAAACTAGCAGGACTATAGTTTCCTGGATCTGTCTTCCAGCCCTTCTTGTATATGGGTGTCACGTTTGCTAGATGAAGGCAAGGGATGTAATCAGAATTTGCATATCGATCATCATTTGGAATAAATGCTGGATGGGACTATTCCTCATGAATTAGTCATTCTCTTGTCAAAACAGTTTGTACTTAGGGCCACTTCAAGTTCTGGTACTTTAACATGGAGCTTGCTTATGTGTAATGATGTTCTTTACTTTTTGAATTTGACTATATGTGAAGCTCTACAAAACTGTTTCCACTCCTCTATAAAATTATCAAATTTGTAATTTCAGCAGTGTTAAAATATGAGTTTAATGGTCTTAAAAGGATAGTTACAATGACATAATGTCTAAATGTCATAGGACAGTTTAAGTTCTAGTTCACGATTTCTGAAGGGCTTTTAAGAATATTACATCTGAAATTCTGAAGCAGAAGAATGGTGTTATATTCCATTAGTCAATTTTCAGTGGGCTTTGTTTTTCATTAATGCAAGTTTTCAGGTCTGCTGTGAAAACTAGCTTGATGCAATAATGCTTTGCAGAGAAGAAATTTTTAGCTAAGTTCTTTCATGAGTGATATGTATGCAACTTGAACAGATATTGTCTTCCGTTTAAATTACTGGATGGTAAGCAGTTAATTTTATTGCTGATATGTATTTACAGTAAAATGCATAAGCTGTTTTCTTTTACAAAACAGTAGGCTGGATAAAAATGTTCATGTAGTTTGTTTGGTTTAATGATCATTGTAGCACATGAACGTATTTCTAGAAAAAATATTTACTCTGTCCTTGCTTGGAAATTCAGTTATAAATTACTTTCCTTATTACTGTTTTGATGGCTCACAAAGAAGCATATCAAAATATCTGTTAGAACGGTTCTAAACTGCACAAGATTTAATAAAATTCGTGCATATGCTTTCACTGATTTTCCTTGTAAAAGGAGGACAAGAATTCTCGGAGAGGTAATACTAGGATTTAGTTTTAATAATGTTTATTTTCTCTATTCAGTATACTTAATTATGAGTATGTTGATTAAAGATAGCTATATTAATTCACACCTCTTATATAGCCTAATATTGAGAGGGTTGAAAATGAGGATTTTTTAAGGTGGTATTACTGCCATGTATCCTTATGGAAATGAGGCAACAGTTGCTCACAACAGGAAGAGAATTAATCATGTGGTTTAGACAGAAGTAGAAAAAAAAAAGGGGGGAAACAACAACAACAACAACAAAACAAACAAGCAGCCTAATTGTGGGAGGTGTACAAGCACCTTAACTTCCCAAGACAACTGAGGTCTTGGCATTACCTAAGAAATGCCAATTATGTTGGAAAATTTGACTTCAACTTATTACCAGTAATTTGATACAGATATACCACACACAATGTTAAATCTTGAATTCTGTTAAACTATTGTGTTCTGTACTGAGTACAATGTATTTAGCATTTCTGCTATACCAATTGTCTTTCATGCATCAAAGACGCTACAGTATTAATAGAAGTCATCTGTGTTCCTCAAAAGGAAGAAATGGCAGTCAAAGTAGAAAGGGACCAAGGCAGCAAAGAAAGGTCAGGAACCTTGGAATAGGTTCTGTGAGGGCAGTATAGTGTAGGAAAGACAGTCTGAAGGGAAATCCAGTAGTCCTTTGAACAGAAACCTGCAATTTTTCTGTCCTTATGGTGATAGATGTTTATTTCTTATGTGAGTGTGAATGATTCTGCAGCTATTAACTGAGTATGAGACATCAGAATAGTCATGCATATTCTCCATGTTTAGGCACATCTCATGCTTCAGCTGAAGAAAAGCTTCTGAAAATCCTTGGAGAGACAATCAAGCCAGCTGCTGGTAGGAGTAATTGTCTTTTGGTAGTATAATAGTTTTTTCTTCTGCCTTTGGGAGGAGTCTTATGCCTTTAGCATTCCTATTCCCTAAAACAAAGATCTTGGAACACAGTCATGTACAAATATCAACATTTTTTCCCTTGTCATCATCCCTTAAAATTAGATTAATTATTCTGGACTTGTATGAATTGTCACTTCTGTGTCTGCATTTTTGCCTTTCTGTTTTCAAGCTGCTATTTTCACTTATTGCTGTTTTATAATTTTTAATGCTTCTGGAATGAGTCACCTTTTCTACTTCCCACCCCAGTGTTTGATTACTGATCTGACTGATGTGAGATAATTATGATTTACAGAGGAAGTGGGAATGATTACAACACCATCAGAAGAGTTCCATATCTCAGAAAATGTTGCAGTGCAAAATATTTCAGAGAAATAAATACTCTTTTAAAACATACTGACTTTCAAATGCCTGGTGGTTAAGTAATGCAATCCAAGTACTCTAATGAACAGTAATGAAAGAAGATCATAGCAAGAATTTTCAGTGATTTTTCAAGAATTTTCCTTAGCTTCTGTTATGCTGGTCTATAGAATTTGAGATTTTTTCTTTGAACAAGTCAAGGTTGAAGGTTCACAAATTCAATGACAAAGCCATATTTCTAGATTTCCAGGTGTGAAGTTCAGTGGACTGGGCGTGAATGGAAAGTGGTTCTGTTACTTCTCACACTGCTCCATCTCCATATTTGTTTCCATTTGTACTTTTAGGACTTCCATCATGCTGTGCAGGCAATCAGATATGTAATGAAATTCTCCTTGATGAGGTGTTTGCTTTTTCACTTTTCTTTTAAAGTCAAATATCAAATAGCATTATTTTGAATCTGTCACTTGTCTTTGTTACTGAAATTGGTGTAATCTGTGCTGGTTATGTTTCCTTAGTGTTTCATATGAATATTGTTGTGTTCCGTCATAAAGTTTACTTACTATAGAAGCTCAGATATTGCAGATACTGAAATAACCACACTTCATTTAATTATTGTGAGTTAATGAATGGGTTTATTTTCACCGTGATTTCAAGTTATTCAGTCTGGCGTGTACAAATCTATTACTGTCCAAACACCAGAAAGGATTTTAAGTTTAAGATAACAAACTACATAAAATGCTACTAGCTATATGCTACCCAAAGCAGCATATTCTTTCTGTAGTTTTGTTTTGATCCAAAACAAGAGATCACTTGAAAAATTCAGCTTCAGATGCTCAAAACTGGGATTTGAGCACTCTTATGAAGTCATAACATCACTTTCTTGCCTAATAGAATTCCTTCTACTGAAAAAAAAAACACAAAACAAAAACCACCAAACACTACCAAAACCAAAAACAATCTCAATAGTTAATTTTGTATGGTTTTTATTGTTTTAAAAATTCCTTTGTATGGGTTCCAAGGGGCTGAATCTCTGGCTGGGATATTATCTACAAAACAAGCTATTAAACTGAAAATTGAAAATCATGGTTTACAACTTTCGTACTGTTTAATGTAGCACTCTAGGGATGTTCAAACAGTTATCTCTTTGAATTGTTGGTGTTTCCAAAAACACTTTATGAAATGTTATGTTGCTGTTTTTTTTTTGGTTTGTTTGTTCTTGCATTGTTGGAACAGGGCATTACAGAAAAATGATGAAGCACTTAAGATGAGTCATGTCTATACACACACTTCTAAAAATTGGTTTGTCAGTCTCTTAATGGAAATTGGACATGTTTGGTTTCTCAGGCTGTATACTACATTTATGAATGTTGCACTGGTCTGATGAAAGCATCTGATGCTTGCTGCAATCTGCTGTTCCTCCTTTATAATCTTTAGGGATGTGACAACAGACTTTTTCAAACATAATTACATCTAGCTTCAGTTAGTATGAATTGAATTTACACTATTACTTGCAAGGACCTTGTTATTTGAATCCTTTAATGGCAGTCATCTTATGTGTTCAACAGCTGCATCCTGTCACAGCAGATCTGAATTTCACTTCAAACGTCCTTGTATATGATAGCTAACAAAATATGAATATATTCCTCCCTAGAATACAACTGTTTAAAAACTGCAGTTGTTTATTATATAAAGGTGTAACCATAGAAGTAGAACTATTAAAATTGTTGATAGACTAATACAAACGTCCCACTCTGTTCTCTTGAATAAGACGGATTCTGTAGGTCAGGAAACTCTTGGCAAAGTGTTTACCCTTCAAAGTAAGAAGAAATTTTACGGCATCTAAATTTATCTCAAAGGAAACTTTTTCCCCAGGAAATTCTACGGAATCAGACCTTGTAAGATACATGTAAATAACTTGTAAATTATATTTAGCCACAGTTTATAGAGTCCAGAGTTGTAATCCAGTGGAGCAAGACGTGTTGCTGAGTATACTTAATAAAGGCATTTTTAACGAAAATGTGTAAAGCATATCCTTAAAGCATGTTAATTTATGTATGTATATTATGACTAGGGAACTATTCTCATGAGACATAAGTACTGGTACTCTCCCATAGCTCCAAAAGACTGAAAGGGATAATTGAATAGACTTGAAAATTAATTGTTTTGGTTTGAATGATCTAAGTAGATCTGGTTATTGAAACAACACTCAGAAAACTAAAAGTTGTTTCAGCAAAGATTGGAAAAATAAAATGAAAGATCTCAGAAACACTTTTCCCTAAGACATGCAGTATATATTTTACCCAGTTAGTTTTTTCACTTTTTAAGCTTTTTGTTAGTCTTTCAAAGCTGTTAGAGGTTGTGCTAGGGTTTTTATTTTCCCTTCTTAAGAAAACAAGGGATCAGACCATCTTCTTTACCCCTTTCTATATACCCCTTTCAAGATTAAAATCACTCCATTGAACTCCAAAGCTGAATGATTCAGCCATAGTTGCTTCCTGCAAGTTTAAGATATGGGGCTGAGTACTAGCTTGTTCTGAACCAGCAATCGACCTTTAGCAAACTCAGCAAGAGGTCGAGACATAAGGTCAAAATCCGTAGTAGTCTGTTTGCTCCATTACTTATAGACTTTTTTTTTTTTTTTTTTTTTTTTTTTTTACAGTAGAAGCAGCTGCTCAGTTGGTGATCATTTCTCCTAGAGAATTCATCAGAAGAATGTCACAGACTTCAGCGAGGGTTGGCCAGAGCCCTGGCAGCCAACCTAGGAACAATGCCTACATTGCACAGAACGGAATGTAGCCATTCATATTTGCATGAAGCTTGTGGAGTCCTACTGTGGAAGTGCCTGTGAAAATGAGTATGCATTTAGTTCTCAAATTAATATTGGCTGATCAAATTAAGTTTCAGACTGAGTGCATTTTTAACCATTTGCCCTGCTAAAGGCTCTGTTCTAGACTTTGAGGTTTGAAGTCTATCTAGAATACTTGCAGTTTGTCCGTGTCACTAGTCAAGGTTCTGTTTTTCAGCTCCTATGGGTGTGTTGTCCTCTGTCTGCTGGTTAGAATTTGTGGTCCAAAATGATACTGCCTTTGTATTTACAAAGGGGAAGGAAGTATTCTCACAAGAGCTGAAAACAGTGATTAAAATATTTTCTTGTTCTTTTAAGGAGGAGCTGAGGACCTGTTCTGTTAATCATGTGATATCTACAAGAATGACGGTGACAAGGTGAGAGGGAGTAAATAGCGGGCTTGTACAGACACCTTGTGAGAACACCTACCCAGAGTAGCTGTCTGTTCTTACTACATCCCACATTCAGGACAGAGTAGATACATAGTGTCCCGGCTTCAGATTTCTCTGAATCTCTCAATGTTTGACCGAAAAATATACCTCTGCTAAATAAAAATACAGATTTCAGAGTAATTTAGACACTTTTGCCTCTTTTTACTATGTTACATTATCTGAGACTAATTAAAAACATGTCTTTACTAGTGTAATCTTTAAAAATGAACTTACAATGGAGATAAGGCAGTATTGAAAAATGCCAATAGTTCTGAAAGTACATCTTTCCTCAGTGGGACTGTTCTGTTTAGGAATCACATTACACTTCACCCATGTTGTGTCTTTCATCAGCTATTTAGATAAAATGTTCTTCCATCAGATCATTTCTCTTCATCCTTGTTAAGGAAACCTTTATTCTGTCATATGCTTTCTCCAGACTTTTCTTCTTGGGTCAGTGCCTATGCACCTTTGGTCAAAATGTTTGTGCGCCTCTGTTTTCTTTTGGCCTTAATGGTCAGTATTAATAATATACATGGATGATATTTAGTAAGTAGACTATATGCAGACTTTTCATGTTATTAAAGCATGCTTTGATCTGCATTGATTGTGTAATAATGCCCAGTAGGGAGCTTGAGAGGGTGCTGCTGAAAAGTGTATAGTAATAGGGACAGGCATGGTGAAAGTGATCATTGTCACTATCTCCTGCTGCACTGGAGAAAATGCCAGAGGGATGATGTTTGTTTGGGAACTCCCATCGCTTCTCTTGCTAGCTGGCCCCAGGGGAGACTTCTTTGTGCCTCCCCCGCCTCTGTCCCCTGTAATGCATGGCATCAGTTTAGGGACTGCAAATAAAACCTTATGCATGTAAACCCATCACAACATCCTTTGTGCAGCAGACATGGAATAGAAAAATGTTTTAAGGCCTAAGGAGTTTTACAAAGGAAAGTCATCCATGAGAAAATATTTGACAAAGAATATCATAATGATTTATCAGCTCAG
The DNA here is from genome assembly GCF_047663525.1 of Anas platyrhynchos. Classification (NCBI taxonomy): domain Eukaryota; kingdom Metazoa; phylum Chordata; class Aves; order Anseriformes; family Anatidae; genus Anas; species Anas platyrhynchos. The sequence goes on along the minus strand of NC_092597.1, from coordinate 5,193,056 downwards.
ATCCAGACACATTGTTCAAGCCTTTTGAACCAAGAATACATAGGGTCCAGAGTGTTACCCTTGGGGGTGCATGTGGGTGCCTCACCAGGAGAGCTTAATGATTTGTCTAGAGCTTCTGTGTTTCATTTCCTTTTCATGGCAATAGCTTGGCTGGCGTTTTTCTGCATTATAACAGGCATGTTTTTGCAAGAATTGGAAAAGAACAAATCTGAGATTAACTTCATTGTTGTTTTCTCTAATGTGCACTGTGAAAGGATTTGTGAATAACTTTTTTTTTTTTCTTTCTGTTTTATGGCTTTATTAAGGATGTGAAGAGACAATTTATTGGAAAAAAATTAAATTACAGTAGTGAGGATAATGTGTAGTAGAATAATAAGATAATGAAACGTACATTCTACAAGGAAATAGAAGTTTAATTTTCAGGTCTCTCTTTCTTTTTTTCCAAATTAGAACTTACAGCTTTTGTAGTTAAGCTAAAATTATCTTGTGTTGCATTGTCCTATCAGTTAGAAATTTATAGTGAGTTTTAATGTTCCAGAAAGCGCTTTTGTTGTATATGCAAGTGAGCCTGTTTGGTTGGGTGCTGCACTTTGCAATCATTTCAGCATGTCTTTTCTCTGCACCTGCCTTGCAGTGACATCTGCTGGGAAAAGCAGGAAGCCTTTATGGTAATTGTAGTAGCTTAGAATAAAAGTTAACCTCAAACACAGCGTACAACTATTCTTTTTCCAAACATGCATATCTCTCTATGCTCAAATCTAGTGCTACCAATAAGATGTAGGTAATATAGGATTAAATTTTTCATTTTTTTTAAACTATTAAATCATTATCATTGTTACGTTCTTAGCTACAGCTGTATATATTGCTAATGTATTAGGGAATAATTACAAAATACTCATGATACCAAGCTTGTAACGTAAATATCTGAAGTATCATACTGATGTATATTCCAAATAAATACCTATTTTTTTTCTATGTGATATATAAATCCAGTTCCTCGTACATGGTGGTACTTTAACTGTGTAAACACTGAAAAGACTTGAGAAATAGGGAATTTGTAGAGGAGAAACCACATGTTCTTTCAGAATTTCAGAGGTGGTAGAAAGAGTCTGGTGGTTAGATGAGAAACCTCAAAGTCCATGCCTAGCTCTTTTAATATATTAACATTGGTTGAAAAACTGAACAAATCATGATGATCTGAGACACACCTAGAATAGATAAAGTGACATTTAAAAATCACTATCTTATAAAGCAGTTCACTACTAGATCCTTTCTAAAATATAGTTTGTTCTGAAATTCTGTTTTTTTTTTTCATTTTTGTTTATGCATGATTATCAGTAATTTTGTCACTTCTTTGTTTTGTGTTATTTGTGTTGCATTTAATTCTAGCTCACTTACATGGGTCTTTACTTGCTACTGTTTATTTTATGCTCTATATTTCTCTAAGTTTTTTGTTTTATTTCCTTTTGCCTTGATTTCTATTTTTCTGCCTTACTATATCAGTATTTTTTACTTAGAAATGAGTATTTTTTTTCTGCACGGAGGAAAACTCTTAAAATACTAAGAAAACTTGATTCCAATTCTGCAGTTTCTCTTCTGTTTCACCCTTGATTTGGAGTTCATTTTTCTTCATTTGCTTATCTTTGTGGGTGTTTTTAGTTTTCCTCTTTTAGTCTCTTATTTGGAGCTCACAGAAAGCAGAAAAGTAGATGATAGTTTCTCAATCTTCTGTTTTTTTATCATTATATGCCTATTGTATATGAAAATGTCATGAAATTTCATGGAGATCTACTGATTTTATATAATGGAACTTTATGATGCATTTTAAAATTGGAATCATGCTTTTTTATCATTGATTCCAGAAATATCCTCCTTATCTTGCTTCACTACTTCTTCGTGTTTAGCCCTAGTATAAGTGATTATTGTTGTAGTCAAAGATGCCACAGATGTCTCAGTACTTTTAATAATGCAGTTTTAGAAAGCTTTTGGTCATCTTAATGTGTATTACTGGAGGTGTTTCCAACTTATTGGTAAAACTTTCAACTTTGTGCTATGCAGTTAGCATCTCTCTACAATTATGCATGATATTGTATGCTTGAGATGTAGCTTGATAGTGTACATATATATATTTAAATACTGCTTTTGTTTATCTAGTCAGCAAAGACTTTTCCTGCTGAGTCTTCTAACATAAGTCAAATTAAGAAAAGAGATGATATCCTAATTTTGCAGTCTAATACTTGGACATAAATACCGTATATCCAGTACAGTGCAGAGTATTCAGTACCATATCCAACAGTTTTTTTTTTTTTTAAGTATTCCATAATAGTTCTCACATTGGAGTAGCAATACATTTATCTCTAAAGAAGTTAAAACATAGATTTTAATACCAAAACTTGCATATGCTACATTTAACAAAGTATTAAGTCTTTTGTAAACTTGTCTCATCTTCATAGGCCTTCAGACTGCTAATTGAAGTTATCATGGTTCAATCTTTTATGCTTCATTAGTGACTTTTAACCTATATTAAACACTTTGTCATATAAAATATAACAAAATACAAAAAGAACACAAAACCCCAAACATAGAAAAAGCAGGAAGAAATCGTATGTGCATATGATGAGAGAGTGAAATAGGATTTTTTGCACAGACTTCTTACTTGAACATTAGGAAACTTTTGTAAAACCAACATATAAATATGTATGTCCATTAAACTCAGTACCAAGGTTCTTCGTATCCTTAAAAGTACTCTGTAATGTTGTATACTCTTTTATTTTTATACTGGTGAATTACACACAAGTATTGCTGAAATATTTACCAACACAATTAATTATGTAAAGTTGGGAGTTATGCCTTGCTTCCAATATTAGCCTAATTAATTTCACAGATTATTATTGAATAGAAATCAAAAGGATCTCTGGATCATTATAATATCTAGTGTTTCAGTGTGGACTAGCAACTAGCACAGTGTTCTTAAATAAGGTATAGCTGTTTCTGACAGCCCAGCTGCTGAGTGACACAAGAGTTAAATAGTTAAAAATAGTTACCAGTGATTAATTTTAAATATACTAGAATATGATATGGATATAGCTAAGAATTGTGGTATTCCAATAAATAGATATGGACTGTTTTTTCCATTATTATAGTAACTAAAATATGAAATTAAGCTCTAGATTAGATGTCTTTAAAGGTTATGAAATTGATGGCAGGGAAATTAAAAGGTGGAAAAAGAAGAGAGAAGGCATTTTACTGTGAGGAATTAGACATCAGCTGCTTAGTTATGGTTAAAAATGAGAAAAAAAAAAAAGTCAGCATGATCATCACCTCATAGATTCATGAGGTATGATGTCAGGAAGAAGTATAAGAATTTAAAGGTTTGGGTTTAAATCCCCAACAGATCCTTAAAGTACACAAGAAATTATTTGAACAACAATGAAAATAAGCATTTGGAACAGTAAACTATTCAGTGAAAGAAATGCCCTGTTTGGTAATGAGGCACTGTGCAGAGATGGAGACAGGACAAGCTGCTTGGTCCCTGCCCTCAAGTAACCCAATGAAATAAAAGCGGTGTTGCAAATATTTAAAAAGAGGAAGTTTTACAAAAGAGCAAATGTTTTCAATAGTGTTAAGAAGTAACATTGTGAAAATGCTTTGAACATGACTATTCACAAGCTTGGGTTCTTAAATCTTTTTCCTTCTTTAGAGATAGAAAAATACATCAGTCAGCTGATGAGAGAGGTGGATTTTATTGAATATAAACCAAGAGACACAACTATGTGTCTGGATTACTCAGAGGCTAAGGGCAGGTGTGTGATAGTGAGATGACTTAGCCCCATTATCAGAGCTTCACTTGAACTATTTGAAAGTTGCACATGGCTCAGAACCACAGATTGGCCATGCCTGGGTTGTGTGATCATAACAGAGCTTTCTAGGCTTTATATAAACAGGTAGCTCTCTTTGTTGTTCCAATTCTTAAAATGTTTGAGATATTTTTAAAAGTTGAGATTTATTCTCCATTGTTTCCTCCTGAACTCCTCTGAAAGGTGTAACAATATGCAGCAAAACACAGCAAGATATAAGAAAGTTGAGCACATGATGTGTGTCATAAACTCAAGCTATTTTTAATCTTAATATATGTAGAAGTAGTTGGTTTGCTGTGGTGGCATAGAACTCAGCAGAGCACACAAAATTAAAACCAGCACTAGTTCTCAGTTCTCCTCACATACAGTGTAGATGCTCACAAATTCCATAAGCAACAAAATCTTGTTGTTTAACTTGCAACTTAGTTAGGAAATTGTATTGTTCACTATAGGTATTCAACTACCGTAGCTGCCTGAACAGAGCTCCGCTCTACCAGATTGTGTTGGCTCAGAGAACACGCAGATGCAACTTGACATGAAATAAGCTCCCACTCTTACAACTGCAATGGCTGTGGTATCAGAGTACTCCATAGTCATTAATGTATTTATCTCACATTTCATAGCTCATCAATAAGCTTAATGTGTGTAAGATGGTTATTTTAGTGCAAAATTAAATAATAAAGTACCTTTATAATGCAGGCTTCCCTTAAGACCTTTTAATGTATATGATGGGGAGCCATGAGTAAGTACAAGTAACAGCATTATTTTTCATGTAGGAGTCATGAAAAATTTTTAGCATTCATTGGGGTGCTGTTAAAGTGTTGCTGAACAACTACAAGTGACAAAAATCATAGGAAGTGTTCTTAGAAGCTTGCAGCTGTGGACCTAGATTCTGAAAGCAATAGTGAGTAGTCTTGGTGATCTCCTGACTGCTACTGTGAAGTTTCTGGTTCAAGGCTTTGCTTGAAGTCATCTAGTAAAATGTTATTCTAATAATTGAACAAATACTACTTCTAGAATTATGTAGAATACAAGTTATTTGAGACAATATATAAAATCTGTGGGGAGCTTGAGCCGTTGGCATTCAAGGGAAACATTTAAATGAAAAAACAATAAATTAGAGGAAATCATGTTCTTTGTACTATTTACCTAAAGTAAGACATCTGATTTGAAAAGCTGGGTTGCTTTGCATTTCTTTAATGTGAAACAGTAATGTAAAAACATTGGCAGTAATAGATCACTTTGGGGGTAAAAACTTGTTTTAGCAAATGGTTTCTCAAAAGTAACTTTATTCTACATGTCCCAGCTTCAAAGAAAGTAATAAAGAATGTAATGGTTCTTGAATGTTGGGCTGAGAACAATATATATATTTTTGAACATAAGTATTGACCATATGTATTTCAGAAATGGAAAGAACTTAATGTAGCCAAAGTGTTCAAAACCAAGAATGCTGGGCAAGGTTCTTCAAACTTAGATGGAACAGTTCAGGAAAATAAGCTTATAGCTTGAATGGTACAGAATTTAGCCCTTTGATATGTAACCGGGCTGTTTGATCAATGGAAAACAATTTGTGAGAAATGTCTCGGTGCTTTGTAAGTAGTAGCTGTAAACTGTAGTTTAGAAAATACTTAAAATAGGTGTATCCTTCATTGGATTTGTGCAAGGTGTGTTCCAAATATTTGGTAAATTGGGATCTTAAGTCACAAAATTATGAACGCTGAAGAAAGTATAGACAATTCATTTACAGAGGTAATTTAACATTTTTTGAGTTGGCAATTAGATGAAGGACTGCAAACAATTTATTAATCCTAGCTGGAAGTACATTGAATTGGTGGAAGCTGCAGCAGGAGGAATTTTGAGGCTCATGGCAGACTTGCATACTTTAAACAATAGCTTGGAGTTGTTTGCATGTTAATTGAAATCAGTTATGTTTTTTAATGAACTGAAAAATGCTAAATAATTTCATGGAATACTTCTTGATGTCTGGGGTTACATTCAGATTGAATTCCTTTTACCTCAAAGGCCAGGGCTTTGTAGCATGTCAATTTCTTTAGCAGAAATGGTATATTCTCCTTCAATCTTATGCTGGCAGACACATTACCTTTGTCTGATGTTTTGGTTTTGCCATAAAATTAATAACTGGGTGAATAACAGAAAATCTGAAGAGTTCATTGGTGACAAGTAAGAATATAATATTATTGTTGATCACTGCAGTTTTTACGACAAAATTTTTTACTGAAATCTAATGACACTACTGTGTTTTCATAATGTTGAGTTATGAATTTGAAACACTGACTGGTATTTCCTGTTTTACTTTTTCTAAACAAGTTCAGAAAAAAAAAATAAAGTGCTGTGAACTACCTCTATATGAATAGATTTCAAGATATTTTAGTTTAACTGTTAGTTCTTCCCACATGACACAGTGCTAGGCTTGAACTATCTTCTAACTTAATTTGGGTAAGCAAAATCATTTTCAGCATTTCTCCCTGACTCATTAAATAGCATATTAGATTTTCATATCTTTGTGTTTACATTTTAATTTACTCTATTGGCTAAAAAAAGAGCTCTGGACATTATTTGTTTTTAATGCATGTTTATTCAGACTATCTTTCTTACATACAGCCCTCTGTATGTAAGTTCTAAGAAGTATTAAAGCTGCCTGATACAGCTAATGTGGCCTGACTCTCAGTAGCAGTCTGGTCTGTTTTGGGAAACCTTACTTCATTTTAAGGTTTATCCTGTTGCTGCTCACTGTCTACTCGTCTTTGTGCCACACTCGGTAATTTCTTCAGATAAGTAGGTCTGAAGTAGAAGAAATCAGCTAGAACCAGTCCCACACATTGTTTCTGGTTTCTAAGAACCAAAAGAGGTTATTAGTGGATAATAATGGATATTGACTGATACTATATCAAAGTAACTTATGATTCTTCTGAATTAAAACTGCATGGAGTTTTACACAGATAACTGGAATTGTCTATTGCAGCTAATTCATTTACTTATTTTTTAAATACTACTTTGAAAATCCTTGCACGAAATCTAAGCTAAAAGTCTGAAATCCATACAGAACACACACATCTTGTGATTAAACAAACAAACAAACAAACAAACAATCATCTAGTTAACTTCTAGTTCCTTTTTTTTTTTTTTTTTTTAACCAAGGTAGGTAGAAATGCAAGGAAGTTTTTCTAGAAATGTAACTTTTGCAGGATAAAACTTTGTTCCACTTACAAACAAGAGACTTGCTCCTAACCTGGCAATGAGAGGCTATCTCTTCAGAAGTTATACTATGTAGAACTATGTAGAAGCTATTATCCCAAGTTATTTGTAGCTTTTTATTTATGGACCAATCCTAATCTTCATTATGGCATTTCATAACTAGAAAACTATGCAGTATAGGTACTTAAACTGAGGTATTTTAGTGTGGTCTGAAGAGGGAATGTCAGAAGTTGCTCAGCAAGCCTGTTGAACTAGGTGGTACCATCATTCCTTCATCAGCTGTCTTTCATTCTTAGTGATGTGTATGTATGTAATAATGAATGCTAGTGCTCACCTAAAGAGGTCTAGTAAATAACCAATGTGACAACTAACAACAATGTGTGTATAAATACATTTTAAATTGAGGAGATGAAAACTAGGAGGATGAGGGCCTGAAGTACACGTATGTAGTGTTAGATTCATAGTCAGCAAAGTAATTCAGATAATTTTACAAGTATAAAAATAAAACACGTCCCATTTTAAAGCGGTATTTAAACCTGTGCTTAAACATGAACTCCAAATTCTGTCTTGCTGTGTTTTAAGTGAAACAATGTACCTGAAGAGAATTCACAGAAGTCTCAAATGTGCATTAGTGAGTAGAATTTGAAAGTGCTTTTTAGATGACTCAACTGCTGAAGCAGACTAAAGTTTGGCCACTCAGTTACTTGATAGTATCTGTTGTACGGCCAAAGCAGATGGGCTGTATGCTGTTCTGTAAGTTTTTCTGTCCTCTCTGATGTCTTGCCCTTAATCTTTCTCCACTTGTACACCAAATGGACCAAAGCATCAATCGGTGCAGTTAGTCATAACTAGGTGAGATAAAAATTCCTCATTTTATCTTCAGCATTTTTCTCAAGTGATTTTTTGAAAATAAACAGATACCAACAATTCTTATTCAAATCTTCTCTTTAAATGTCTTTGCATAGCACACAATATTAAAATCATGCTGCTATTAGTGACACATACATGTATAAGTTGCACACAGAGCAGTAATGAAAAGCAGTCCAGTTACTTTTGAATTTTGTATGCTGTCATAATTACAATTATATACTTTGAATTATACAAGCAAAATTTGAATAAATAGGATTCTTACTGGGAAGGATATTATAGACAGCCTGCATTAATGTACTTTTCTTTCCTTCTCTGTGTTCCTACATCTCTTCTAATGGATTTGACAAAACTGATAACATTTTTTGTTTTCTCATTAATAACAGTTTCTGTTATTAAAAAGTTTGAAAACTGAATAATACAGAGCTTAGTTTCACTGTCCTTACGTAGTAAATGATGTGGCTAATTCTTAGTCTTCAAAGCAGTTATATGTTTGAATATCTGTTTATATTCATATGTACTTCAGATGCATTTGCCCAGGCATTCAAGACAGAAAGATTTGTCCTTTGTAACTACATTCCACCTCTTTCAAAGCATGAATGTTACTATCATTTTATTTCTGCTGTCCAGTACAGACAGATTATTACATTGTTAAAATTTGAAAAAAGAAAAAAAATGCTTTTCCTTTTATATTTTAGATGTGCAAATTTGGTAATATTACGTATGTCTGAATGGTGTCATGCAGATGAGTTCTCATTTCCTCTTCTTGTTATGCCTGAGAATGTCGGAAGACAGAGTGATTCTCCTTGGCTGGGTTTTTTCCTGGTAGTTTCTTTTTTCCAAACACAGGTGTATGATGTTAAGGTGCTGGTGGGTCTCAATCAGTCAATCAGTTTGTACTTGTAAGATAATTCTTTGATCCCTGGAATAAGGTACCTGTCCCATTGTGAAGACAGTTACAATGTTGTATTTCTCTGCTTTTGTCTTAATTCTAATATTAGCGCAGTTGCTATATAAACAAGACTAGAACTTTGTAATTTCATTTTTTCAGGGCTTGTAAAAAGTAATGTCACTTCTGTTATTGTTCTAAAAACTTCAACAGTTGGAAAACTTCAGGAGAGTTGTTTTATAATGGAAGATGTTTATAATGGACCATGAGGGATGCTGCTAGTGGACTTAATATACAGCAAAGGTGATATAGTGTAGCGATATGAAACTTTTTGGAATTAAGTGATAGAGATGTTGCACAGACCAACTAGCTGTTACCATGAAGAAGGGAGGACCATCACTTCTTCCCTTACCATAGTTATCTGTGGTAGTTCACTTCAGCAGTTGAAAAGGTTACGTTGTATTTTCTGAAAAATGGTTCAATTTACTTTGCTCCCAACTCTATTATTTTACCCCTCAGAACACAAAACCTCCTTTAATAGCTTGCATAATGGATTTCATGTTCAGTAGTTTTTGAGATGACTCTGTGGTCATTCATTTGAGGGACTTCCTCTCCGCTAAGTATGGGTTCTCAGTGAATTGAACATCATCAGTTTCTTTGGATTTCTCCTTCTGAACTACACCCTGTCACTGTTGATGGGAGGGTGTTAAATAGCAGTGTCCATATCATCCATTTTAGGTGTGAGCAAGTTTTATCCTATCCATATACAATGATATTGGCAACAGACATCTGTTGGATATGACTATAAGTTTACAACCACACACAGGTTAGTTTCTCTTCATCATAATCTATTCTAGGACTTTTCTATAACCCGATGTTCTGAGACTGGGGCTCCCTTTCTGGTCTTTCTTTCTACTCCTGTGAGGAATGAGGTGGATTACCAGACCTGTGGAAGCTGAACTGACGTTTGGCTGTTAAGATGACCAGAGATTCTTGCTGGAGCTCTTTCTTGTATTGTCCCCTCCTTCTGTATACTTGCAATGGGCTTGAACCTGTTTATGCTTGGCAGAGTATTCTTGGTGCCTTCTTGTAAAGGTGTCTGTCTTTGATACATTGAAGTAGAACACGAACAGAATAACTGATATCTTACCTTCTTGGCTCTCCAGTCTCTCAACAGGCATTTTATGTAATGCCAAGAAGATAGCAATGATGAGCTTATAAAAACTATTCTCAACTTTCACAAAGTTCAAAATGATGATCTTTGGCTTCACAAAAAGGGAATGGATTTATTCTTCCTGACTTTCAGGATTCCGGTTTCTAGGTCTTACTGCTTTTATATTGGGTACCTTAAATTTTAGATTTGCAATGGCACAGAAACATTTCCAGAGCTAGGTACTTTTCTTGGAGAACCAAGACACCTCATGAGGTTTGTGAGTTGTAGCAGCAGTTTATTTGGCATTTGACTTCCCAGTAAACATGGGGGAACCGATCTGAGATGGTCCTTCTGCTACAGGACTGTGTTTAGACAATCAGGCTCCCTAAATACCCTAGATGATGGTCTCATTCTGTTTCACTGAATAATTATTGGATCAAAATCTATCATAAGACGATGAGATCCACTGTGATGAGAATTCACTGAAGTAACTACAGCTACATCAGCAACAGTACCAAAGAATGAGACTTTGCATCTGAGTGTAGCCTACTGGAGCTCCATGCAAATTTTTGTAGGGTATAATGATTATAGAGATCCACAGAAATGGTTTTGCATTTGGAAAAGTGGCTCAGCATTTTGTGTTCACATGGGGGACTTCCATGCTACATGTACTTCAGATTTTGACTGTGTGTGGGGGAAGGTGTTATTTCTTGCATGGCCATCACAGGCTTACAACCACTTAAGACAGGAATGGAAGTTACTAGCTGCAGGAATCCTTCAAGATGTTGTACACATGTATGCTCCATTTTTTCCTTCAGAGTCTTTCTGAATCTTTCTTGCGTCTTTGTTTCCAAATGTTGCTTTGGAGAGAGGCCTCAGGTAGTGCCTGGTTCACTTCACCCTGATGTGCTCAACATGGGCAAGAATTCACCTAAGTGACTGGGCACAGCACATCTCTGAGAACCCCTGCCTGAGGTAAGCAGTTCTCTTTTAATGGCTGAAGTCTTTCTGTTGATAAAATAAGTAAGTTTTGTATTCTTACTTTGTGCTTTGTTTCTTCTTAATATGCATGTAAAACCTCTGGGAAATAGCTGCAAATACATAATTCAGTGTAAAAGTCATGTTTGTGTTTTTTTTGGTGGACTTCATAACAGGCTAGAGAATAAAGTGAGAAATGTATTAACACGTTTGTTAGCATTTTTTGCATAATTTTTCACAATAAATATTATATACAATATAAGAACTGAGCCAGATCCTACAAAAAAAGAATATCATGCCAAAAGAATAGCTAGGAGAAAGAGCAAAAGTACTTACTATCAATTATGCATTCAGAATTTTGTACTGTAGCCTACCTGTGGAAGGCTAGTATGGTTCAGGTATGCATGTGTAGTTACCAGATGCTTATTTTGATTGAGCAGTTCTGCAATATTAGACATCACATGGTGATGCAGGTTGACCATGTCTGGCATAGTGCAGGGCTAAGAAGATGATCTCTGAATTGCACAGCTGACTTTCTGCTGATTTCTTTTCCTTAGTATTCCTCTCAATGGACTATACAGTAATGTAGTAATACCTGGGTCCTTTTCCTTACAAACGTCTTTCCCCATCCTAAAAACAGCCATCACAAACAAACTACTTCTGCAGATTATGGATTCCTTGAGTTCTTTCTGGTGTTCACAGTAGCTTCCTTTGGGTTTGCCTAAAAGTATTCATAGTGAGTTTATACGGAGAATGAACATATATTCGTATTGGATTGCCTGAATGTTTCAGGTGTTTAAGAAGCTTTGAATTAAACTACAAGCATTCTTAAAAAAATAAAAAATAATAAAAAAATCATTTAAATCCCCCCCCCCCCTTTTTTTTTCTTGGCTTTCTCTGTTTAAGAACTCTGAAGTATAAAAAGGGTAATCACTACAATTTGTGAATACAAATATTTAAACTTCTATTTTTTTATTCTTGTTAAAATTAGATTATTTTATTTTTTACAACTCCAGCCTAACTGAAAGTATTTGCTGTTCATCACATTATGTTTGGCTCTGAAAGCTTTTCTCTAAAAGATAAGTAGTACTGGCAGCTTTGAAAACATTTTTGTAATCATCTGTCATAGCTCTTCTGACATGCTATTTTAGGGTTATTTTGTCTTAAAACAAATGTTCAAAATATGTGGCTAGAATTTTTGACTATGAAAGTATGCCCAAAAAAGGAAAACTGAAGTAATGTCCTTTTGCTGATCTTTCCCCAAAACCTTGTAAAATGCATATTAGAGAAATGAGGAAAGGTGAGAGGATTCAGTCTGGAATTGATTACTGAACTGGCAAAAACTGAATTGGGCTTTGAAATTTTATTTCACTGCTGTTTTGTAATTCTTTTATTTTTTTATTTTGATTTTATTTTATTTATCACTCAAATGACCATTTGCAGACCTCTGAAGTGTTGCACTCTTTGGCACTTAGTATGAACAGTAGAGGTTTTCTTCTACTAATACCACATGCCAATATTTTCTTGATTTGTCCAGCTTCAAACTGAAAGATCCATTTTTTTTTTTTCAGCCTTTTTGGCCTTTTCTATTTTTAAAAATATTTCTTTTCAGCAAAACACTAAATTCTTGCTTTTGTTTTACCAGGTCCTGAATGTCTGGAAACACTAGTCCTGCTTTGATTGTGGTTTATATAGCAAGGAGTTTGATTTGACAAAAGCTTTTTGCATAAATGAAGAGTTTATTGCTTTTTTTTTTTCTCTATGACTGTAGAGAAAATGGTGTTTTGAGGAAAGACAGAATTATTGTGGGTATTTGCTTGAAACATGGAGTGAAATGTAGGGGGCAGATATGTTCACAGAAATGTTGATAGACAGCTTTGTTGATCCTTTTGGGTTTTCTTTGATCCAAATTCTTAGCTTATGAGACACCAACATTTATTTTTCAGTTTCACATTAACTGTTATGTTTTCACTCATGGACTCCAGCTCCCCAACAGCTTTAGACTGCCTGGTCATGCAATAAGAGAAATGAAAAGAACAACTTTATCATGGACAGAGTATCACTAGTACTATCTCCTACTGCTTTTCCCGTTTCTTTTGGAATAAAGGACCTACTTCAGTGGTTTGTACGAGGCTGATGGGCCTTAGATATCTTTGGGGAATTAATAATAAACCACAGAAAATACATCCTGTTTTGGAAACTTAGGAGAAGACTGTTTTGTCTTATGGAACTGATGCTTTCTCCTGTAAATTTGGATCCTGTTCTCTTGATGTATTAAAGTAGGTTTGTTCAAAGCAATAGGAGGAACTATATACATACATGTAATATAAATGAAAACAGACCCAAATAAATAAAATGCATGGAGCTTTTTTATTTCCTCACCAGAAAAGGAATAAAAAGCCATTCTCCATAATTTTCTGACTTTAAATACTGCAATACTATCATTTTGTAAGAGATCATGAAGTTGTGTTTTGCTTATTGCTACTTTATAGTAGAATCTCAGTTGTAACAGATTGTAGTGGCACTTGTGCAGAAAGATCACTGCTATAAACAGATAAAAGATTTCAGAATTGATCTGCATGAACATGAACATGAAGCTAGTTAAAAGCTATAAAACGATTGGAACTCATCAGGTGTTTATTCATCAGGTAATTTTTGAGTATATTCTCCAAGTACTCTCCAAGTACTGTAGACAGGGGAAATGCTAGCAGTTGTGATTCCATTTCTTTTAGAAACAGAGCAGGATTACAATTAAGAATTTTTGGGATATAGTTACTGACCCAGGATTATAACTGTAAAGCAGTCAAAATATTATAGCAAAGGTTAAAGAGTTTGCCAAACTAATCAAGGGCAAATTATTAGTTTTTACTATGGAAGTCTTTAATAATCAGAGGTCCCAGGGTTTAGGTAGATTTTTAAACACTTGCTTAGACACTGAAACAGGCTTCCTAGAGAGGTGGTGAATGCCCCAGACCTGTCCATGTTTAAAAGTCATTTGTATAACACTCTTAATGATATGTTTTAACTTTGGATTAGCTCCAAAGTAGTCTGACAGTTGGACTTGATCTTTTTAGGTCCCTGCCAACTGGAACTATTCTATATAAGTATTTCTTGATGATTTAGAGGAACTTGATTTAAAAGAACGCTTACTGAAAACCAACTTGCTTACAAAGAATTTTTACAACCAGGAGGAGCAAAGAAGCTTTGAAAAAGTCATGCCAAACAGAAAAGAACAACTCTAGAGGCTGCAGGGAGGGGTATGGGTACACAGCACAATGCTGGGGATTGGCTGACTGGCATGTGCAGATCATTCTGACTTGTACTGCTTCTAAATATGGGTCAGCACATTAGCAGCTAATTAGGGTACCTCTGTTTGGCACTGTATTGTGTTGTCCCTTACAGAAAGTAATGGATGGTTTATGTTGAGTTATGAACATCTTATTCAAGAGCCCATTAATTTCCTCTGTGGAAATACTTAAAGTATTTGGAATTTCACATGTGTAAATACAATACGTTTTCTGTTTACTTCAGCTGCTGTGTCCAGGTCTGAGTCTATTCTAAGTAAATGTGAATGCTTTAGTGATGCCTGCTTTCCAGGCAGACTGTTCTGTGGAATTTTACATTATAAAGGGAGAAGATGTTATGAAATGGGTTTCATAAGAACTTCAGACATGGACTTTTATTTGTGTTGAAGCTACATGTTTACAAAGAGTTTCCTTGGTAACATAATTTTAATGTATAAATACCTGCTTAGGGCTTACCTTGCAATTCTTTCCCCACCCATGACAGACTTGGGAAAGATATTAGGTGACTTGTTGCAAAACTGCATGTAGGTAAGAAGGAGCACAAAAATAGTGTTTCAGGCACCTGTTTCTACTGAATGTGCTGAGGTCCAGGCTTGCTCACCTCCAGTAAGACTTCTAACAATGCAACTTAGCTTTGTCAGCTAGAGAAAACCATAGAGAAACCGTGCTCTGTTTTTTCTGTGTCACACATGACATTATGTTCCATGAAAAAGATCACTACTTTTTCTTATTCAACAAGTATTGTGTGGTCTCTTGACCTTGTCAGATATAGATGGAACTCTACTAGAAGCAAGTGAATGGCTCTTCTAGAGGTGACTTGCTGAGATGTGTAACTGTTGATCTCTATTATCTTCTGCATAAAGAAAGGTTTACTTCAGAGTTTGTAAATGGAAAAAAAAAAAGGTTATAAAACAAATACAATCTTTTTAAGGAGTTCTGCTTCTTGAGTACTTTCTGAGGCGCTGGCAGTATGTCTTAACACTCAGTGCATAACAAATTACTTGTAACCTAAGCTACTTTATAATACTTAAGCCCCAAGCAATTTCTCTGATGGAGATAAAATAAGATTTGCAATGAAAAGGACAATATTATGGTGTCATCAAGAGTGTAGTACATGAATATGTGATTCTGTTCATCAGGATTCTGTCACCATGATCTTTTACAGATAAAGTTTATTTTTTATCAACTGTCCATATAAACAATGATCATTGCTTTTAATACCATTAGACCATGCAGACTGACTCTAGGACTTTTTGGATAAGTATTACAATGCCTTCTGCATCAACTATTGGAGAAGACGGGAAAAGTTCTGCTGCACTGTTCACTTACAATCATTTTGTAGTACTTAACCTGCTTCTTAGGTGGCTCATTTAGTTTTACGCTTTCTGATTTAGGTTTATATTGCTGTCTGTAGGTTGTCTGTGGCACAAACTGCTGATGTTCCTATTCCTGTAAAAGAATCAGGCTCCTTTCTGTGCTAATCCTCATAGTTTTAGGGAATAATGTTAGGGGCTTTCTAGGAAAGAAGCAGGAACAATGTCTTGGACTGCCTGGAGTTCAGCTGCTTTTGTGGAAACTGGATGAGATCTTATTCATTACTATTTGATCAGGGAGATAGATAATGTTGTTAAGCTCTAATATAATCTTCCCTTCTCCCTCTTCATCCCCACTATCCTCCTCCCCAGTGTGTGTGTGTGTGTTTTGTTGTTGTTGCTGTTTTTTAAATTGCTGCACAAATTAAGTGAATGTTTCCAGTGTAAAGCCACTGTAGCTCATGATTTGTCATTTTATGACTTAGATGCATATATGAGAAACCAAATGCGTGTACATGAACTCATTTTTATGTGAACTTAAGGTATATGGAATTGCCATGCAAAATACTTGCCCATATAGAAAACATATTTTGAGGAAGTGATCTTCAGGATTTGTGGCTTCAGTGGGCAGCATTTCCATATCTTGAGAAGAGTTTACTTGCTTGAGTGACCATAATTGTTATCGCAGGTTTAATTCGTACAGTTATAGCACCAAACTTGTGCATGTAAAAGTCTTATGTTGATTCTTTTTTGCTGTTAACTCAAAAGGCCTTGAAAGAGAAAGCTTTTTCATAGATGTAAAGTAAAAGGTTTTAGGAATGTTTGTCTTTATGGAAAGATCAGACTGCTTTAGTGGTCCTTTAAAGCCTTGTTTGAAACATATCTCAAGCTGGAGTCTTTAGAAATAAAAAACAAGGGCTTTATAAATCACAGAGGTGCATTACTGTTTGCAAATCATATTCATACAAAGCCAGATTAATTTTCTTTCTTTAAGAGTTCTCTCCTTTTTTCTGCCCATAAGAAAATAATTTCAGTGCCACAACTTCAAATTACTTGAATCTGTCACAGAAGCATTTTGCTAACAAGTAGCTGGAATTTTTAATGCTGCTTGTTTTTTTCCTTTTGAGTGTTGTCTATTACATATCATGGTGACTTTCCTTCTAAGGACGTCTTCATACTGATTAACTGGAACACTTGAAATTGTTTTGAGCACAGCTTGGTAGCCAAGCTCTTCTTGGGTTTAATACTCTTTAATCATTGATTTCATACTTAGTAGATAAACAGTAGATTGTCTAGGCAGTGTAATTTATATATGAGAGTCAACTATAATATATAGTGTTCGTTTGGGGTATAAAACTCTGAAGACTGTGGATCTAAGATTCCATTTAGATCGCTAGTAAAGATTAAAACTTCCATCTTGATCAACTTGTATCTTGACCTAAGCTTTGTTCTACAAATTAGCTGGAGAAATAATACTGCAGATAATTACATTTCCTACAACTGTTTTCTTTAAAGATTATCCAAATGCATTAGCACACCTGTAAAACTAAATAAAATTAAGTAAAATATGCTTCAACTAATATACATTTCCCCACTTAAGATGAAGTACAGAAGACAATAGAAATGGAAAACTAGTGCGTTCTGGCTCTAGATGAAAATGCTGCTGTTGAACTCTTTCCAGAACAACATGTACTTGGATCAGTATTAAAGAGAAGTATTGTGAATGTCTAAGCCAAATGACCTAGCACATTGATAGTGTAGGGCATATTTCGCAGTTACACAAATACCGAAATTGTGTTTCAGTCCATAAAACGAGTACATTAAAATCTAAGCTAAAAGCAAGTAAACCTGCCTCTACTAAATACTTTTGTTCTTAGATTGACTCCAGTAGCTCAGTACTGCTATATTACTGTTGCAGAGAAACACTCTAACTCTTAATGACTTTAGGAAACTAGATATGGGAAATGTTCTTCTATTTAATGTTAAAGAACCCCTTCAAGCCACATTTTTACCCAATGTGCCTTTAGGTAAAAACATAAATGGGCTTCCACTTTATTTCAGTCCTTCAAGTTAAAGTAATATTTACTGATGAACAGGGCTTTTCCCTCCATTATAACAAATGCTGTATAGATTGTTGCAAGTGCTGGACGGGAAATATTGTTCAAGGAAGTGGAAAAAAAAAAGCCCATTGTCTCAATATACTTTGTCTCACTTTTAATTTATCACCATCTTTCGCGCTGCTTTATTGCATCTATTTTCCCACTACCTGGTTGTTTTGTGCTTAGTTCACAAATTTATGTCAGGCTCTGACTGAAACTGTTGAACTAAATGGGTAAGACTTAATTTGATAAGAAATTTGATTAGTGTAGTATGCTTCAGTCTATTGTACTTAGATTGAGTAGAGGTATACTTACTTTTTCCATCGTGACCTTTGTGGCTTGCAACTTTTAGATGAGATGAAAATAATTTAATTCAGGAATCTGACTTTGAAAATCCCTTTTTTAGTTGCTAACAGACCCTCATTTCCTAAATTAGTTATAAACCTGTTTGTGAAAGATATACTTAAAAAAAATAGTTACATAATTCCATCTATTGTATGAAATAAGGCATGCCAGGGATGAGAATAAAGTAAAATTAGTGTGTCAAAGGGAACATTTTCGTTTTAATTTACAGTGAGACTAAGTTGTAAGTCCGTCAGGTTTTACCTGTTACTTCTGAATGTGGAGTCAATCTTAGCAGACTTACAGGATTTGATGATAAGTAATGATAAAGTTTGTTCAGGAAAACTAAAAGAGTTTTAACTTTATTTCTCTTTCCTTTCCTTTTTGTTTTCCTCCTTTTATATTAGTTTGGAGAGAAGGGATGAATGATTCTAAATATTAAAAGCTGTGTTTCTTGTGAAGTTTAAGAATGACTGCTTAAGAACTAAAAATACTCTTACATCCTAGGTTATCATCATATTTGTTTATATTATTTTGTAGTAGTCTGATATCATACCCAACTAATGATTTACGTATTTTAAAAACCTTGCTACTTTTGGAAGTGACGAGGTATCCTACAGGCTGTTTAGGTCAACTAGGCTAACCCGATGAAGGAAAAAGAAGCCTTTATTTCGCATCAGCAGTAGAGGAGAATAAAACTGTGGAATTTTCACACATGCTATTCCTACCCATTGTCTTCAGTGTTAATCCCTGTTTTCATTTTCCATCAATAATCTGAAGCAACCTTCCCTTCACTCAAGTGCAGCTCCTTAAAACACTCTGAGCTGTAGCCATGTGACCCTGAGAAACAGGAAACAAACCCTTCAGCCTTCACTGTTCTGAAGAGTCCCCTGCCATTATGTGTGCATTTTGAAATATGACCTACTAATCTCTCTGTCAACAAACAGGATTTTGTTATTTAATTTCAAGCACTTAAGCAATATTTTTGTTTTTCCTTGTCCTGTTCCCTCAGTTATTCTCCTCAAGTATTTTGTAGAGAAACAGTAAAAACAAGAAATCTTTATTTCTATTTAAATTCAGTCTTAATGTTTTGGCATGTCTCAAAAGTCCAGATTATAGTCTTATATTTGTTATGTGCTTCTCTTAATGAAACTGCTTTCTGGAAAGTTTGGTGACCTTTCACTAACAATATTAACACAAGCAATATTACTCAAACTTTGAGTGCTCCTAACTCAAAAAAGAAAAAGTTGCTTAGGTCAGAGTAGTAGCCATCTGTTTTAGGGTTGCAACTGATAAACTGTCATTTTTCCATAGGTGATGTGACACTTCTAGTATTTTCCAGGCAATGCAATACTGATTTCTAATTAAAATCATCTTTATATCCATGAATTGCAGTACTATAGCACTCTAGTAAATCTGCAAGACTTTTTCTTCCACAATAAATATTATATGTATCTTTGTGAAAGAGAAAAAAATAAAATCAGGTAGAGTCAAAATTCTCACTTGAGCAGTTAAATATGATTGTAAAAACTGCTGCTTTGGTTATATCCTGAACACAATAAACAGCTTCTAAAAATATCACTTTTCTGAAGTGATTTTTGACTGTTTCTGGCTGGGGGAAAATTACAACAGTTTATTATAAGATTGACTCATAAATTTCTTATTTAAGGTCTGACACTTGTAAATACTGCTACTTATTAGCTGCTAGCTAATGACTAGTGTTATTCTGCAAACTGCCAAGAAAAAGCACAAGAAATTGCAAGTGTGTGTTTCGCTGGGTAGATATGGATGCTAGCGGAATGAGAGTTTGACTTTTATATTGACAATAAGTGATCCCACTTATTGTATGGAGGTCATTATGAACATATATTCTGGATTAGCAGATTAAGGGAGTACGTATGTGGGTGTCTGAGAGTACTAGGAATTTATCTCCTGACGTGGAGGTCCCCATTAGAGAACACAAGAAAGGGTTGGTTACCCTGTTGGCACTTTCCACTGAGTAATTCGCAATAGGAGCTTGTTAGCATCTTGTTATTTTTCCTCATTGTAAAATCCTACCCAGTTCTTTAGGAGTCTTATCTCTTTTAAAAACCCTCTCCCCTCTCCTTATTTCTTATAGAGTATAGATTTTGTTCAAGACACTGACTAATCATCTGTTGTCAGAGGGAGGCTCAGGAAATTTTCCTGCAAAGACTAATCTGGGATTTCCATTTTGTTTTTGTCTTTCCCATTCATGTGAGCGGAAGGGTTTTGCCCAATGTAAAGAGGGTATGTGATATTTCTAGAACTGAAGCTGAATTTAACAGTTCTGGTACCAATGGGAGAAGATACTGGAAGTCTTCACAGGTATGTTTGATATCCTTCTAATTCCTCCTCCAGAGGATTTCTATTCAGTCTATTCAAGTGAATGAACAGAATCCTATGTTTAGACTTAAAACAGTCCATTTGGAGTCACGGCATATATTCTAGAAGCTAATTACATTTAAATTAATGTGTAGCATTTCATTTAATCTGCATTTATTTTCATTCAATTATGTATTTTGATAAACAGAGGTAGACTGTTAGTTATTTAGCAAGCAATTAAGGATGTAGCAGCAGAACAATGGCATAGGTGAGATTTTAAACTTCATTTAGAGGGTTACAATAATTCATTTCATATTTGGGGTATCATTTATTATAAAAGCTTATTTTGACTCATCTGTATGTTGAATTTAGAAAGATTTTTTAACATCATGAATACATGGTAGCAAATCCAAACTTTCTAATTGCTTTTATAGTTGTGTTGGGGATGCTTGTAGCTTGAATAACACATTTGTATTTTTGTCAAAGTTGTTTGATGTAAACGGGGATGAATTTTAGGGACTATTATATTCTTTCTTGGTATGTGCGCATGTTTCCTAAAGCTCTGTTTAGACATTACCTGGTATTTATTTCTAAACTCATGCATGACTTCACAAACAAAAGTTTTATGGGAAGAACTTTAGATTTAGGTCCTAAAAAGTTGAATTTTTTAGGACTTACTAAGCACAGAGGTTATGCCGGACATTACAGAGGCTCTTTTTGTAATAGTGTATTTAAAAGCTTATGAAACAGTGAAAATATTAGCTTGTTACCTTGAATAAAACTCATTCTTTTGTCTATAAGACAAAAAGAGTAATTTGTCTAACTTTATACAGTTACTAAACTAATGCAAATACTTCTAACAGTGGGACAAATATTTATATTAAACCAGCATTCATTTCTTTAGTGTCTTACTAGAATTTTATAGGCATCACAATTTTTCCAGGTAATGTTAGTCTAAGAACATCAGAATCTGCATGTATTTCAGTCTTTTTTTCTGAATGTAAGTACCATATAGGCCATTTTGCATCTAATAGTCTTGCCTAGCAGTCTGATTTTTGACTGCTGTTGTGATCTGTTTTATGTAACTTATGGCAAGTTTACATATTTTTCATGACTGTTAATACTAAATTCTATACTAGGAAAAGGTTTAGGAGTCCTTTGCAAGGAAACATCCAGTACTATGTGGTCATTGTGACAGCTTATCAGGAAATGGAAAAGGAGAAAAATAAAATCTGTTTAGCAAAATATCTACCCATGTTTTAGTACTTAATTCTCCTGATAGCATGAATGGCTGGAAGTGTATTTATGTTTAGTTTAATTTAAAAGAGTTCATTAAATGAGGAGCTGAAATCAAAGACTTCAAACACTAATCTTTATTTTAAAAAAGTGAAACCGTAGAATAGCCAAACTCACGTGTATTTAGCAAGAGGTTAGATGCAAATCCACTACCCTATTACCTGAAATCACCATGGTGCTTTGTGTTTAGTGACATATGAAATGCTACTTTATGTTGATGTATTCCGTAACGTGCAAGAATTCATTGTTGATTCTTTGCTTTTCTATGGTAAAAGACTTAGCTTCCAATGTTCAATGTCTTTTGGGCTATAGATTAGTAAAACCATTTTACAAATGAATAGTCTAAAGAAAAAATAGGTTAGTCCAATACAAGAAATGGAGATAAAATATGGGAATTCTAGCTTGTAGTCAGCATGAGGTAGCTGTGAACAGACCCCATTACATATACTATAATGCTACAGAGTCCTTAAGTGTTGATGGTTTAAAAGTTGTTTTCATAATTCACGTTTGTTTTAAGCTGGTGTTAAAAGAAGCCACTAATTAACTGAGACTTATTTCTTTATGTTAACCAAATGACAGCTGCTTGCACTTATATTCTTTTATACTATGACAAAATAGACAACCAAAAGGGGTGTCACTGAGGAGTGATCCACTCATCTCTTTTGAACAACTGCTCCCTGAAATCTTAGACTTACGGTTTTCTTTTACTGTAATTATTCAGTGCAAATTGTAATATATGAGGGAAATGTGATATGTTAACAGGTTGGCCATCACAGGCATGTAGGTAAATGATAGCCAAAGCAAGGAGGTCAAAGCAGTGATTCAGATTGAATTGCGATGAGTGTGGAATACATAGATTGTATCAGTAAAATAGACTAAACAGTGAATTAAACTGAAAAAAATAATCAATATTAAGACTAGCATTTATCTGTCTGAGCCACGGGAATAGGGGACAGACACAAAACAGCGTTGGTCCAAAAAGCTTGCGATAAGAATTTGTAGTAAGATTTTTAGTAATTGATGGTTTTGATTTGAGAGTATAAAAACCTGCTGTTCTGTTTTGGTGTTTTTATTTGAGCCACCTGAAGTTGTGAAGCAAAGAGCAAATACAATTCAATTCTGGATCTAGCAGTACAAAAAAATTATAAAAACATAGCCTTTTGTATTCTCATTCCATAAGGTAAATCACATCATCCAGCTAAAAGTGCCTACCTTATTTTCTCAAATATTTACTTATTAGATTTCATGTGAATTACGCATATATTATTATAAATATCAGCATAGTGGAAAACTTAAGATCAGCTTTAAAACATTGAAAATAGTGATGAAGAAAATAAGTAACCAATGGCATAAAATAATGATGAAGAAAATAAGTAGCCAGTGGCATACTTATAGCATATGCTAGAGGAATTTTTCCAAAGTGAAAACAAAATCTTCCAGGAAAAGAAATGTTTGTGTGATGTATTGCAAGTCTGGTGGGAGATCTTAGATGACATTTCTATGAACAGCTTTAATATGAAAGAACTTTTTTCTGTCAAAACTGAACACATATTTGGGTGAAACCAAATGTGCTTTTAGGTTGCATAATAGGCACTTACTGCACACTGCATTGAGCTGCGCAGTTTGGCAATCTTCTCTTAACCAGTCCAGCTCAGTTTTGACATTATATATTGTGCTTTATTCTTAACCTTCAGGGTATGTGAATTAAGGACAGATGCTTTGTTAATTTGGAACCAGTGACCAAACTTGGGACACTTGATTTATATCACCTCTGTATATGTGGGTGGCCTCTGATTTCACTCTCAGCTTTCTGTTCCTGCAAGCTGTAGGTTGCAACCTCTGTTGTCACTGTAGAACAATTAATTCCAGTTGGCTGCTACAAGTGTTCACTTTTGTCTTACATCACATGATGTCCAAGACGCTGTTAATGGAATCTCTTTGGAATATCTTGCCATCTGCCTCACAGTACTGCATGTTTGCTGGTTTTTCCAAATTTGAGCATTGCCTTATTATGTCCATGGAAAAAATTAAACAAAAGTTGAGGGGGGAAAAAGCAATAGGACAGCTGAAAAGAATCACTGGCATTCCAATACACTCTTTAAATAAACACAAGCTGTGTTCCATGGTTAAACATGCGCTGTACTTGTCCCGAGCCACAGTTTTCTGTCTGCGGTATACATCATTTAGCCAGAGGATCGTTTCTATTTTTGCCAAAACATTTACAGAAATAAAAAAATATTCTGTCATAATGCCACTGAAAATACAGCCTGGCTTATAGAAGCTCCATCCCATGCAAAGACTGGAAATATGATTTTTTTTTTTTCTCTCTCTTCCCTTCCTACTTTCTTGAAAGTCAAAGTATTTCATGGTGACAAGGTTTTAAGGAAATGCTTCATAGGTGAATGTTTCAAAGGACAGGTAGCATCCTTTCACTCTTAATGCCCTACGCTTGATCCTAAGAGCAGATTTGTTTGTTCAGTATGATAGCTTTTTAGTGTGATACCTTTACAGTGATGTCCCTCTATAGGGAGGGGAAAACAATTCTTATCGGGTGAATCTGGAACCTTAGCTCTAAAGAGTAATGAGTCATGTTCTTTCCTATGTGTAATCTTTCCTTAAAGGAAAGATATGGATCTTACTGGCCAGTTTTCTGTTTTAGTCTATTTTATTATCTGTGGATTTAATTAGAGGTCTTTATTTGTAGTGCAGAAGGCTGTCTTGCTTCTCTGAGCCAACCAATGCAAGCAGCCTTGGAGGTATTCACATGAGTCAAGTTTGGCACCTGATGTAATTAGCTAAAACTAAGCTAGGAAGTCTCTCCAGTTTTCCCCTGAAGTCAGTGAAGATAAATTGTAAGGTCCTCTAACAAGTGATTCAGAGCAGTCTCGCTTGTCTGACTTGTCTCTAACAGCTGTAGCTGTGGCTTGGAGAACCTGCCTGTTCAATTCAGGTGCCCAAAGTTGTTCTGAATATTGCCTTTTCTCTCCTCTGCATAGACACAGCTTGTGTTTGAGCCCCCAACAGCTGAAATGTGATGACTTCCATAACAATTCTGTTACAGGACAGTAACTTCATACAATAATATTAACATCAATATTGTTTCCTTCATTTTTTGACAAGCAATCTGAAGTTTTAATGTAGCTCATCCTGGCAGAACTTGTGTCACATCCATCAGTTCCTTCTAGCTCTGACTTTTGTTTCCCTGCTTCCCACTTATATTGCTAAATTTTTCACTATGCCTTTGTAAGATGCCTGGCATGCAGTGGCTCTGATTTCAGTGAAGACTGACAGCACCACCACTGTTAAAATCATTTTAACAATTATATATCTGTCTACAGAATGAAACTTCATAGATTTTAGTCTAACTTGATTTTTATGATAAGGAAAGGTTTGCTTGTGCTCTGCTTAGAGGGAAAAATGTTATTCCAGAGTCTGATGCTCGGTGTCAAAAAAAAAAAAATAAATTATTGCACCCTGTCCATAATGAATGTTAGTGATGAGGGTTCTCTTTTCCTCTTTTCAGGGAGAGTTGTGAGTGAAACTCCTAACAAGAAGTTAGGTAAATCCATAGGAGCTCTCCTTTGGAAAGATAGTAGGTACTCTATGAATAATGGAGATATGCTACTTCAAGGTTTTGTTGAAATAGAATTGGTGTTGGTATGGTTAGTTTTACAGGTTGTTGTTGTTTGTTTGTTTGTTTTTAAAAATACTGAAACAACAAATTCTACTTCTCGTTAATCTTTCAACTCCTTACATATGCATGTTTTGCATTTTGAGTGTAATGTAAAACACCTGTGAGTCAACAGTTTCATGGCTCTGAGCAGAGGGTAAATGGTCATAGCAGTGCAGATACCTAGTTCTCTGCATACGCATGATATTTTGGAAGGTGCACCTGATAAATCAGGCTTCTGCATGATTTATATCAGTGCAGAGAATGCTATGAATTTTTGAAGAGGTAATAAACTACCAAAACTTCTATTGCCTCTCCTAAGGCAGTACTGAAGTAACTGGCATTTCAAAATCTGTATTTTTTTTTTTTTTTTACATTTGATTATGTATAATCTCAATTTTCTTCAGAGCAGTTTGTTGTACTTCTAGAAAAATCTTTTAAGGGTTGTGCTTAGCATTCTTTTGATGTTCACACCTTTTGTGCTAAACTCTAAGCACAAATACAGCTACTATTTTGAACTGGATTTTTTCCAAAGTAGTTAAGTTTTTTGAAGACTGTTTTTGTGTTTTACTCTGAGTGGAAATTATTTGTCTTGAGTCATGGTTACGTCATAAATTTGGATTATAAAATGAATTACTCCAAACAAAACCTACCTGCTAAAGTTCTGTCTACAACACTCAATGAATAATTTGGGTAAACAGAATATATTTTCCCAGAGAAAACAGTGATTCTTACTCAAAATGTAATAATGCTTAAGTGCTCCATTAACTTCAATATACAGAAAGTTGATCAGGGCTGCTGTTTTACCAGCTACCTCATGTATAAGATTGTGTCTGTTTGATGTTGAATTTTACTTATATTATGTTCTTTTAATCTTGCTGTAGCAAGTACTTGTTACATCTTTGTCTACTTTAATCTGAAAATTACCCCACAAACCATATATTCATAAAATTGAGTTCTGTTTTATATTTTTGATAACTTTTTTTTTTTTTAAAAGATGACATGTGAGCCTTGGCTGGAAAATTAATGAGGCATAGAGTGATATTTAAAAATGACAAGGTTATGTTACATAGTCCTTATGTAATAAGCATTTACTCTCAAACTCACTAATAAGAAACTTTACAACTAGTTTTTCTAAGCTTTCAAGATAATTTATAATAAATTTAAGTAGTTACTGTGGAATAGTAAATAAAAAATATTAGCTCTTTTATGAAAAGTTTTTTTTTGGGGTGAGCTATCTCAGTAAATTCCAGATGGATATGAAACTACATCTTTTATGACTCTTTTGCTCTTGCCAGTGATGTTGCATGCTAAGCACATAGTACAAACCACTATTTCAGATCATTTATCTATCCATTGTTTTACCCCATTATTAAAAAGTTATGTGGAAGGCATGATTATAGGATAAAAACCTACAGACATGTGCTGCCCCATATGCTGTTATGATGCTGATCTCTGAAGTGCTCAGATTATGTTGTTTCTACTCAAGAAAGATGTCTTGGTTTTGCATTACATAAGTCAACTGTAGGCAATCTTTTATATACTGCTATATATACTGAAAAAAAAATCAGGTGGGCCATCTTAGTTTCATTATTCATACAGCTTGTTTTAATTAAAAACAACAAAAAGAAACTGCTTAACATTTTGGAAGGAGTAGTTTCATTGCTGCTGCTGATGCACCTCTTAATTAGGCTGAAGAAAAGTCTACCCTAATAATTAAGTGGTTCCTTTTTGAACTTTAATTGCCATGGATTTCAGAAGGTATTTTTTAGAAGTTCAACAATAGGTAAGGTTCCAGATTTATTGAAAATTCAGATAGGTAAGCAAGTGCTTAAAAGAAGAAAATCCTTTATTTTAGTCAGTGAAGAAATAAGTATGAGTAGTCTGTTAATTCATATTCATTAACATATGAAGATGTTTATTTCAGTCTTCTAGAATTTTTGCTCTCTTGCTTTCTTCCTCTGACTTTGAGGTTCAGAGCAAAAGACAATTACACAGAAACAGATGATTGTGATTTGAGACAAACTGTCTAATTCCCTTCAATAAGGAAGGGGAGAACAGAAAGAAGAATATTGGAAAACTAGGGGCGAAATACCCAAGAATAGAAATAAGAGATTCGTGAAAGCAGGGTTTGTAGAGAAACTGATAATGGTCTGAGCTTCAGTATTTGCTTTGAAAGTACAGTAAGCTTAAACCAAAGTTTCCAGTTAAGGATGCTTAACATCCTTTCTCTCTAATGCTGAAATATGTATTTTCATAATTATATCTTCTGTTTCTTCTAAAAGTACAGTAGGACTATTTCTGTGTGATAGTTATTTTTCTGTTCTTCTGCAATGGCTATTTTTATCGGAAAGTACAATAAATTTGTAATTAGACCTGGGAGATAAAATGAACCTTTAAAGCAAAACTTTTTTTTTTTTTTTTTTTTTTTAATGTATCCTGCTATTAGAAATCCAGATGGTCAGATAGAGCTGTAATGTAAAGGGGCGGATGCCAGTCTATATGAATGTTTTAGGCATCCAACTGTTTTGGTGTAAGTGTTTCTACTTGAGATATTAATTCAGAAAATTACTGAAGTATATGCATAAACATTCAGCATATTCATTTTCCAATGAAAAGAAATCTCAATTAGGTGCTTAAGATTGCCTGGTTTGAGTATTATTTTTAGTGTAAGCAGACACTTAAATGCATGAGCACTTCCTAAATCAACACTGAAATGTTTTATTGCTCTAAAAATAGCCAAATGTTCTAAGTATTTTGTGGAAGTTCCCACAGCTGATCAGATAATTTAATCTACTTAAATAATATGAGTTCTGAGGTTTCATGCTAATACTTGAAACACTTAGAATGTTTACAGAGTGCAAGTAATCCATATCTTAGAATTCCCAGCTCAAAATCAATGCAAGTCACAAAATGTGAATGCAAATTATTCAGTTCAATGTAATTAAAAGTATGCTCTTGGGAGAATTTCACATAGTGTGAAGTTAGAGAAGCTGGGTGATTTCTCTCTTTTATATGAATTCATGTTCTGTGTAAATGTTCATTTAATACAAACCATTTAATGTTTTTAAAAAAGTCTGTGACGTTACTAAACCATCATAATGTATATTTAACATTGGTTACGAACATAACTATTGTTTTTCTCTCTGTAATAGAGTTTTCTTGGCTTTCTTTTAATCTTTTCCAGAAGGCCAACATGTTTTTTATGAAAGTATAAGTGGAATCATAAACATCTGCTTTTTTTATTCTAGTTGCTTAGATGCTCAAACCTTAAGTTTCCATACTTATTCTACAAGTTTAACAGTTGCATGTATGTTTGTGTGTGTGGCTGAGGTACAGCTGCCATCTGGATAAGGCAACAACCCAGCGGTATGGCTGAAACCACAATGTATTTTGCAGTATGCATGCACACACTGAATTAGGTGATGATGGCTGGAAAGACTTGTTTGTTTAACCTTTCTGTCAGAGTGCACCTGTTTTTGTAGTCATTCAGTCTGTCTCTTTCCTCCTTATCCCTGTCTTCCTTCTCCCCATTTTTTCCTCGGATAATTTTCCCTTAATATTTCATTTATTTGGTTACAAAGCTTTGTTACTTCATAGTCTATCTTTTTATTTATTTATTTTTTTTGACGTAACATTCCTCCTTTTTCCCTTTGTAATATTTTATTCCAGAACATAGGGAATGAGCAAGCTATTTTGGTGAAGCACACAAATTTGTTTTGTTGATGTGTTTAAGGTGAAAAACATTTCATAAAATGCTTTTGCATTTTAACAAAGAAAATGTTCATGAGCTTAAAGAAATAGTCACTAAAATTTTAAGACATGATGCATTATTTTGCTTAATAAAAGTTCCTCATATGCAGAAGAGTGCAATATATGTACAAGTTTTGAATCCTATCACATAACATATTTCTTGAATGTCAGTATTAATAGTTATCTGTGGATCTCTCACGCCATTGGTCTGTCTTAGAACCTTCCCCAGTGCAGTTGTAATGGACGTGAGTCTTTGAAATACCAATAAGAAGGATGATGATAATCATCCCAACTGTTTCTTGAAATGTTTTTGGAAATCTTGTAATTTGGCAGTAAAGTATGTGTATACAAATCTGTGTGTACTGGACAGTATTTGCCTAATTATATCCTTATTTTCCTAGGTGTTAACTAAAGTTCAAAATTACCTCAGGGCTTATTGCAAGGGAACTATAAGTCATTTGGCCATGAAACAGCAATGTGGAACTGTGTTAACTGCACATTGTTTTGACTTTTCCCAAATATTAAATACAATTTCTTATGGTTCTCCTAACACTTATGAAGTTGGGCATCAGAATTTTATTCTGATGGCTTAACGATGATTTCAGGTTTGATGTTGCACTTTTTTTCTTGTGTTCTAATATGAATTTCCTGATTTTTCAAAGTTAATATTCTTTCTATGTAAAGGTTATCAAGCACATGAAGTGAACAGAAGTTTTCCTTGAACGTTTTCATTACTATTGTTATCACTATTATTGTAGCATTGTTTGATTAAAAAAATGCAAATCTGACACTGTGCTGATGGCCATATGGAGCTGTATGTAGGATTCTTCAGAGAAAGGTAGCAGTCTAGTTACCTTTAATCTAGTCTAGTCTTACATGTATCTATGTAAGCATGTATAATATTTTCAGAGGCTGCTCATCTGCGCTTTTGGGGGCTGAGTTCTTTCAACAAGATTGTAGTGTATCTTCAGAGAATATACGTGATATAAGATGAAATTTAATTTTGCCATTTTGAATATTACAAATTTTGTTTTACATTTTCTGGAAATTGTGGTGTTGGGTTATGATGAATGTTCTTGGAACTCTTGTTTGTAATTGTGTATTAAACTTTAATAGCAAACTCTAAATCACTAAATTTAAAAAATGAAGCAGTTTATTGTAAGCCTGATTCCATAGATTTTATTTTTATTTTATTTTTTTATTTTATTTTATTTTATTTTTGTGATTCTAACCAACCATCTGTGTCGTGACAGTGTATTTTGTTGGAATGAATGGGGCTTGTAAGGGTCCAAAATGGTAAGGTTACCTAGGTTTCAATTTGTTATTTCTTAAATTTTCATTTTTGTACTTTCTTGTACAGTGGGTATTATAAGAGGAACCTAATTTCAATGCTGTACTTTAACTGATGTACTATAAATAAATAATTATGTACTTTGGGTGAAGGGGCACCTTCAGCCTTTCAGTATCAAAAATAGTGTAACTATATTGGAGAATTTATGTTTAATTATCATAATAAATTACCTGTGAAATGAATGGACACTGAATTTGCTATCACCATAAATTAAACTGCCATCAATGTCTCTCAGACTGTCATGAAAACCAATTATTCCTGTCACAAGCTGACAGGTATGATGGAGAAGACTTTCACAATAACTGGTGAGGGAAGTACACAAAGAACATGGGTAAGTAAGTAAATATTAGAACATTTTGTTTTCTGTCCTTCCAGATCAAACATCCCAAATAAATACTCTTCTTTTGGAGGAGAACAAATTCCTTTCACTAAGAATATCTTTTGTCAGTTGAGGTACAACTATGCAGACTTACCTTGTCTTATTTTGCTTTCTGGAGAAAGTTTCCTTTTCTGCTATTATAACTACATGTAAGAAAAAAAAAAAGCGCATATGTATTGAAGAGTTTCAGGGCCGTATGGACTTCAAGACTTGCTTCTTTGCAAGAGTCTTTAAAATTACAAAGATTATATTAAAAGGATATTAGTGATGCAAAGACAGCTTCAAGAACTGTCAGCCTTTGTCATTGCCTAAATAAGGTTTTAGTTTTACCTCTTTCTAATTGCAGTCATTAACATCTTGTCTACAGTTTCTAAGATGTCTGAATTACCAACTTTAGAGGGTGGTCATACTTCAGCATGTAAGATAGCCTGATTTGCACTTCATTTCTCTTTGGAATGAGCAACTTTTAAAGAAAAAAAGAAGAGAAATTCAGTCAGTTTAAACCAAACATAAAAGAATGGAGTTTAAATCCAGAATTCATACTAATTATTCCCGAGGCATCACTTAGACAGTTTTTGTATTACTGAAACCCCAAATATGTTTAGAATCAGTGAGGCTGTAGAGACTCTGAATGGACAAGTGACTTCTGACTTGGGTGTTACTAATTCCCTTCCCTACCTCATCCAGTGTGAAACTTCTAATAATGTTTGTAATTTTGTTCTAATTTCTACTGGATTAGGGTTGCCATAAAGACTGTTTTTACACACTGAACTTGTTAATAAGTGAATGTACATCTTGGATATGAAATTCCGTAAGTAACTTGTGCTGTGACACAAAACTTGTGCCTGTGGAAATAAGCAGATTTTTTTTATTTTTATTTTTTAAGTAGTTTCCTCCTTTCGTTAATGACCTTAATGCTGTATTTTGTGTCAAGGCTTGCGTAGTTATACACCTTCATGTGCAGAGGTCAATTTGTTTCCGTGTAAGCACGTTGTCTTTACTCAGGTGATTTTGAACTGGAATGCACTTGTTATCCTTCAGCGTAAGTTCAACCACCAGGTGGCCTTCAACGAGCAGAATTCGGCCTTTCCTTGGGTGGCAGTTACATCATTGCTGTGGGCCACCTGCGGGGTGAGTATGGATGGAGGGAAGAATAGGCTTGCTTCTGCTCACCAACGCTTATTCTAAGGTTTCTTGACTATTGTTACTGCTTTCATTACTGCGGAGCTGTTTCCTGCTGCTTTTACTGTTGTTACTGTTTGTTTTTTTGCAAGCTTATTCTTTAAATCAGAAATTATGCCACCTTTTGCGAAGAATACATACTTTTTTTTTCTTTTTAATAAAAAAAATGAAGACACGATCTATGAAACTCAGATCTATATTGTGTTGTGGCCATTTCTAGAATTTGGATGTGCTGAGACTAGTTTATTTTAAAATAAACCTCTATTAATAAAATTTAAGAAAATAAAGTATTTCCTAAAATAAAATAAGTTATATAAAACAATGTATCAGTTATTCCAATGCTAACAGTTACATTCTAGCTAACAGCTAAAAGGGCAAAAAAGGGAAAATAGGATATCCATTTAAGTTAATAAAGATCTCCTGTCATGAGATACTTGAGCACTCTCAAATGTCCTACTGCTATTATGTTATACCAGCTACTTGCCTTATAGTAGGTCATATAGCACATATGGTGACAAAACCTTAAATAACAAAATGTTTTTTTCTTTTACATTATAGGAATAAGACATTTGGAAGGCAGTTAATGAAACAAACAAAAAAATCACCACCACCACCAAAACCCACTGCCTATTTTTGTCCCATTCAGGGAGGGCTTCTAAGTAAAACTATGATATGTAAGTGTATCAGCATGATTTTGTAGAATGCTTAGAAAGCAAGAACAAAAATCCTCCCTCTGCCCCCCCCCCCCCCCCAAATAAATAAATAAATAAATATGTAAGTAATACTAAAAATATATATCTTTAGATTTAAAGATGATCAGGTGTGTAGCAACACTTTCTGGTGACACCTCCAGTCATTGCCAAGTGACTGTGTTCTTTTCTTACCCTCTCTTTTTTTTCTTCAAAGGAAGCAAAAGAACACTTGTGTAGGCACAGTAATGAACTTCCCATTTCTCAACTATTCTACGGAAATAGTGTGAAAGTCAATCCAGAGCTCATTTTCAGACAAGGCCATCATTGATGTTTCCATCTCAGTTAAATCATTATAGCCTGATAAGTAGGTTTCTCATGTTTTCTTTTTTTATTCCGTCTTCGGTAGTATGTTTTCTGTTCCATGAAAAAAGTTTTTCCTCTTTACTCTATAAAATAAAAGCGCTAAGCTTAAAACCCAATGAACCAAAAAACAATATCTCATTTTTGTTTTTATATTTGTTTGGAGAAGAAACCAAATTAGTATTCTGTACAGCCTTTTTAAAATAAAAATCTTTACTGAAGAGGGTGATGTCAGAAATGTTTCTTAGCAATTCTTAGAAATGTACCATTACTGCTATTGTATGAGAGGAGTAGCACAGGATCAGTGCCAATTAACTGGAATGCAAGTAGGCAGATGTAGTACAACTCTTTTTCCTGACTTTGTTGAAGAGCACAACTTGACCTTAAAATCATTACTGCATCAAATTAATGTCATTATATTACCTCCAGGAGTTTTTCTAAATATCAGTGTTTTACTGGAATGCCAAAACAATTTGCTTTGATTAGAAATCTTGTTCCTCTCATAGTAACAAACTTATATTGCTTTCATGTATTTGAGATTTGAACTCTAGAGGATAAATCAATATTTTTAGACTTACTAATTTAATAAAGCGTCAGGCTTCATTCATTAAAATATAGCTGCTTTAGAAGATACGAATTTAGTAGCTTTAGTCTTCACCTGCTATGACTTTTTGAGTCTGCAATGCCCACTTTCCTTCCTTTCATACTGTATCCAACAATTTATAGCACTCCAGAACTTCTGTGTGATTCTTAATTTTCAGAAGTATTTTCTCCTTACATTAGGTTTGAATGTAAAAATTTTCACAATAAATGGAATTCTAAGGTATATATGCAAGTGCAGAATCTGTGCTCCTGACTAGGTTGCATATGTGGTTGGCTATAGGATTAAATATAAAAGCAAAATACAACTGTTGGATGGTATGGCTGAACATTAGGCAATGATAATTGCAGCAGTTAACACTAGGACATGCTTCCAAGTACTAACTTAGAGAAATGCACATTCCTGTATTAAATGCTTCTTAAGTTGATAGTTCAATTTATAAAGTCTTTTTGTTTACTTTTTAATCCTCAGTGTCAGCTGGAAAGCTCAATGTTTTTCTCAAGTAGCCAATTTTAGGGAGTTGTTTTCTTTTTAGCATTTAGTAGGTAAAAGTGAAATCAAATATTTTTACAAGAAAATGTATTTTGTAATCTCATTGTGTGTATTGAGATTATGTATGCTATGTATGTGTTTATATACACGTAAGAGGATGAGTTATGATGCATAGTAGAAACGAGATTCTCTGATAAATGCTTCGGTTCCTTAAAATTCCTTTGACTTTGAGTGCTACAAAAGAGGATACCCCACTCATTAAATGCAAGGAATGACCTACATCATGTCTTCTCCTTATTGTAGTTACAAAATCAGCTGACTTACCAGAAACTTTCAGGAGCCTGCTGTTGAAACCACTTTGGCAATAATTTTTGGAACTTGACAGTATGTGTAAAAGTGATGTGCTGTTGAGTCACTCGTTTATAAAAAAGCATGAGTTGTAGAGCTGATTAGGAAACAGGAAAGCAGTCACATTGGCAATAGGAGATGGAACATCAGCATGATCAAAGTAAGGATAAATTTGGAAATAAAAATACTGTTTTATTAATGAATTTGTATTTATAGCAACACTTTTACTTAGAAAAATGCTACTATACCTTCTTTATTTGAAGAATTACTCATCCATTTCTGAGGGAGAAGAAAAATCAGACTAGCCTTTATACCACTGTTTGGCACTTGAAAAGAACTGTGATAAAGAAGCAAATTTGTTTGCGTGGGGTGGACTTAGACTGAGTCATACCAAATGTCTGTCTAATCCAGAGTCCTATCTTCAGCAGTGACCAAAAGCAGATGCCTGAGAAAGAGCAAAAGGATAAGGCAACTGTTCAAATTTGCTTGTGCAGCTTTCTGTACTCTATCTGTTTCATGGGAAGATGTTATCTTTGTATTTACTAGCTTCTTTTGTCCTATAACTTTGGTCACCTTTCAGATCTATAGAAAAGTGCATCTTTCACAATACCCTCCAAATGTTGGTTCCCCACCCACACCCCACCCCCCCAAAATGCAAGGTTGCTGTTACAGTTAAAAATGTTTACATCATGATGTACTGATAATAGAACATGACTGAAGGACTTGAACACTTTGGTTGTATTTCAGGGAAGTTGTATATCAGGGAGACTGATAGCTGTTACTGTCTGTCATTGTTTTCATGGCCTGTCAGTTATGTGTAAGAGTACATCCTGTGCAGCAACTGATGATAGGATTAGAATTTCATCATGGGCTTCCTTTTCAAGGAACTAAATACCACATTGAGCTCTATTAACTGCCATCTCGAAAGCTTACCTTTCATCCTGCTCTAAGGAGAGTTTTTGAATAACACATGGTGCATCTTCTGCTGTTACCTGGAATATTTCTTTCATTGGTTTATTTTGTTCACAGCTGGGTGTTAGATGGAATAAAGATTTTTATTTTTATTTTTTTCCACAATTGTACTTATTTTACTCAGTCTGCAGGACCTGACAGAACCCCTACTGTACCATCAGTCATGGAACACAAGAGAGGATATCCTTGTTTCAGTTTCATTTATCTGCATGTGGACATCTCAGTTAATCAGAATTAATGTTTCAAGAAAGTAGAATATTATTGCACTAAATGTTGTTTTGATGTTCTGCTGAATTTCCCCATTTCTTAGTTTAGAGTATTATCAGATACTTACAAGTTCCCTTTTAACATACAATGGCTATGTGTGACTGTACAGTTAATGTAATCCTTTAATTGGTAAGCAGTCATAGAATTGTGTAGTAAGATGACTTCATGATTAATAATGGTTTGAGCAGCTTGTTTACATTATCATCTTGCTGCTACCAGCCTTGTCCTGCAACCTGTCAGTACCCCATATTGCAATTGTATAGTGTTGAAGCAGGAAAAAAAAAAAAAAGGTAGAACAGGTCTCCTCTAAATATTCACAAAATAGATTGTTCTGTAACAGTTCTACTTATTTTAACAGTTTTACTGTTGCCGTCTAAATCCAGCTAAACTTATAGTTAGTATTAAGATGCATTTCTTATCTATTTTGGTGTCAAGAATGGGGAAGTGGTCTTCTAGAGGCACCAGTGGAAAAGGAAAAAAATGAAGAGGGTATGGAAGGAGAAAAGAGAAACAGTTGATTGTATAAAAATAATCATAATAAAAAATTAGCTTGCATAGGGAGTTTCTTAAGCTACTGGGACTGGAGGGATTGTGTAAGCACTGAAAACAAATGTTAATATTAAACCATTCCCTCTTTGAACACGTCTGGCTTCCATTTCAAATTTGGATTAGTCTAGGCTAATGTTTTCTATTGACAGGAATTATACCTATTGTCTGAAATTATCTATTTGGTAGTTTAATACCTTCTCTTTGTGGCTATAAGGTGTGTGTAGACAAGCAGTGACAAAATTACTACTCCCAACTAAAGTACATCCACCATAAAAGGTGGCCAGTGAGTAGTCATATAATCATATAAAGTTAAAGAGCTGTCTTGGAGTTATGCACTTTCTTAGTCACAACCTAGATTTCTTATCTTTTTCTCATGCTTGATTGATCAGCCTTTTTCTTCAGGAAACGAGCTGGGGATTTAAGAAGCAGTGAGGAGGGCCAAGAGTGGAGTCCTTGCAAGTTAAACAACATGTTTTAAGTTAATAATATGCTGCTAAGGGACAGTTTTATGGGAAACTGTATTTGGATCTGTTTAATCCACAAATCCTAAATTTTGTCTACTGAAGTATTGAGAATGATGACTTAAAGAACTATGGCCTCTAATCTTTTTCACCAACTTTGTTGATAAGCCAAAAGAATCTCAATTTCTGAATTTATTTTATTAGTGACATTATTGGACATATGTCCAATAGAAAAAATGTCAGCATTTTAATGTTTATTAGATTTTTTTTCTTTTATAATTTGTATGCATGATTGAATCGTATCTAAGCAAGCAGGGGCATTGATCTATGTCCTGTAATTTATTTCTTCCATCTCCTGCTTGGAAGCTTTTATTAGACCTTAAAAATGGCCACAGTAGTCAGACCAGTCACCTTGTCTTGTCTGAAGCCTATTTTAAAGTGTCCAAGAGAAAACAGCTATAGAAGACCATAAAACCAGGGCAAACACGTAAAGATGCTTTCTTATGTTACTTTCCTCACTTCCAACAACTGGTGGCTCAAGGGCTTTATGAACAAAATATGGTTCTTCAATATCTGTCAAAGGCTTTGTCTTCCAACATTTACAGTATCCTGTAGCAAGGAGTTTTACAGTTTAAGACTCCGTTCCCTGTTGCGCCTACTGTCTGCTACTTTCATTTAATGCTCCTTAGCTCTTGCCATTGAATTCATCATGATGTTACAGACTATTCCTCCATACTCACCTCTATTCCAGGTAAAGAGCCCTACTCTACTTATTTAGTGTCTGATAAATTAAATGTGAGACACTGAAAAGTAATCAGACGAGAAATAATTAAGTAGCAATTAATTAGCTTTGGTTACTAAAGTGAATTGATCTAGCAGGTAGAAAGAATGAAAAAAGAAGTAAGTTTTCCCTGAATAACTTGAAGCATGTTTTTTTCTGCCCACATCTAACTTCTGAAACCAGGTAGAGGAACTGAGGAAGAACTGTGAACATTGTAACTGTACAATGTGTATTCCAAAAGTCATACAGTGCTAACTTTAGAAGAGGAAACCACTCCTAATGATGTTGGCATGGTTCCAGAAAAGAGAGACTCAAGGATTGTGTGAAAGCATGAATAATTGTGAAAATATGTTAACGTTCTAAGCCTTGGGAAATCCCTTTCTGTCTCTGTAGAAGGGGATGCTTTTCAATAATTGCAGCAATTAAATTTCTAGAATTACATGGTATTAGAAAGCTTTTAGTGAACACTAGAAAAAGCAGTATGCTTCAAATGGATATTTTTGCTATTTTGCCTCATCTTAATTGACGTGAGTGTGGGTTTTTCTAGAGTTCTGGGTTGATTCAGATTTGTAGAACTTTAAAGCCATGTTTGTGTCTACCTTGAGCCTACCTTAATCTGTCAACTTGATTAAGTTGTGCATTGTGTGATACTGAAGACATAGCATTTGAAAATGAAAGGGCTTTGATTTGGGGTTAAAGATACAGATATAGACTTCAGGTGTGATCATGCGTAAGATGGAAGTCTATAGAATAAAATTACAGAAAATGTTTAGCATGTAGTCAAACACCCTGTGAAAACTGCTTATTCTTACTCTTTGTGTAACTGTCAGAATTAGATGACCTTTCTATAGCTGTCTTTAGCAAGTTTTACATTTGGGTCTTTGAAAAATGTTAGAGCAGTCTCCATTGTAACATTTTGAACCAGCACGTTGCTCAGTACAAAGTAAAGAATTGGTTACTACTTCTGGGTTTCTCAGTTAGCTGTTTAGTACCAGAACCATTTATGGTTTCTAAAATCTTACCTTCAGCATAGCTTTCCAAGGGGCCATGAACTCAAAACTTTAGTACAGAGGATCAGTTCTTGAGTTCCGTATTTTTCTTCCCTATATACTTCAAAGCTTTATTTACCATATTCCCATGTTTTCTTTCTGTAAAGTCTCTCTGAAAAAAGTAATTTTAGTTCCCTTCTAATTTTTCTTGTATAACTCTAGCACTTTTATAGAGACCTGCTTAACTTTTTGATCTTGTCTATTTTGTTCTGTTATTTTAAAATAGGTTTTTATTCACGGTGCTCCATGCTCCTTAGCACTGGAGATTTGGCTTCTCCTTCCTTTCCTCATATATATATATATATGTGTGTGTGTATATATATATATATATGTGTGTGTGTGTGTATATATATATATGTATATATATATAAAATTATATATATATATATATAATTTAAGTTATAATATATGACATTGGTACCCCTGTATAGAATGCTTCCATGAAAATCCTAGTTTCATTTATTCATCTTGTTTCATTTGCAGATTGTCTTGGAAATCAGTTAGTGGTATCAAATTTTTTTATTTTTTTATTTTTTTCATTTGTAGTAGCTGTGTATATTATTATTTTATTTGCAGTGCATATGAAAGAGACTTTTCATATAGTCAAGTCACTTCCCTTTCGTAGATAATTTTTTTGTTTTGTTTTGTTTTTACTAATTGTAATATATGCAGTATATGTAACTTACTTAAGAATTTTTGGAAGAGAATTGATTTGAGTCAAGTAATATTATTTTTATGTTTACAGAAGTGTTCAAGTTGTGCTCAAAATAATTTATGAAGGTTAAGTGATTTAATCTATTTGAATTTTGATTGTATGATTTTCTTTCTGGCCGTTATTAAAACATTGGCGGAAACTCTGTTCTTTTAGGAATCCATCAAGCCCCATGAATGAGATCAGAAGGGTTTGCTGGGGGTGTAGTGGCATCATTGGATGCGTGCATTTGAAGCCATCCTGTATTTATTAAGCCATACAAATGTTTTAATAAAGCTGGATGATGGCTGAATTCATTTCACAGTATTTTTTAGCAGCTGGACACTTTCTACAAGAGGAAGAACTTTTCTAGCATTAGTTGGAATTCATAAGCAACAACTCATGATGATTTCAGATATTTGTTTATGCCAACAAAGACATCTGGAACCAGCTGCTATTAATCTGAAATAGTTGGAAGTGACAAAAGAAGTATCTTAGAAAAATACCTATAATTGTTCAAATATAAAACCAGTCTTTATAATAGTGCAAGGTTGGAATTCACTTTATTTTCCTCATTTATATTCAGACATTAACATTCTTACTTAAAAAAAAAAAAAAAAAAAAAGCCCTCTAGAACTTCAAGTAGGTAAAAACAACTTAATTAAAAGAACTCATACCTGAAAATCTTTATAGTCAGGTTTGTGGTTGAACAAGGGTAGAATGTAGACAAAGAAGAAACATCAATTAAATTCAGTTAACAATCCAAACTGTACAATTAAGTTTAAATTATTATATTTTAATTGTCAGATTTTAAACTTTACCTGATTATTTTTTTCAGCAGTGATCTACACGAGATCTAACGTGATCTACAGATGTTATTTTTCTACTAATAATTTTAACAGGAAATGCTCATAATTCTCTGAGCTAGATAAAAGTTTTGCTAGTCATTCTCTTGACTTCTGTTGTTTCAATAATTCTTGTTACAACAAATGATTTTTTAGCATATACTTAAATCCAACATTAAATTAAGGCATACCCGGTCATTTATAGGATAATATTTCCTTTTTGTTATTACACGTCTCACAAAGGAATAGGTGAAACTTGGCATAATTAATGAAATTTTATTTCTTCTGTGGAAAATACATCTTTTAAGCATCATCATTTACCCTTTTATATGTGCAAACTATGAAATGTAATTTTAAAATTGTATTTTGGGGTTAATTTTTTTTTTTGTACAAGAAGTACATGTGTTACTGGACTTTAAGCTTTTTGACATGCTTTCGAGAAACAAATCAAGTCTTGATGTTTTCTCTCTATTTTAAGGGAATGTTTCTATAATCACTGGCATCTTGGTATTTTTGGTATTTTTGGTATTCTTGGTATTTTTGTTTGGGAGTTCAATAGAAATATTCCCCTTTCATTCAACAATTTTCTCTGCTTTCATTTCATTTCCATTTTATTACAGGGCTAAGGTTTTTTATATTAGTTTTTAATTTACCAAAGCCATATAAATGTAGGGAGGTTCTGAAGTCAGCTTTAGCATTTTAGAATTTTTAATTGCTAAAATTTCACATCCGAATAAAAGTGTGTCTCCTGCCAGGTGTGGAGGCTCAAAGGGCTGGAAGGAAACAGCCCGTTATCAGAAACGTGTATCAGGTGCACTTAACAAGTTCAATAAGATCTGCTTATACTTTTTCACATCAAGAAGGCTATGGGAAACTTACAACATCTGGAAGGGATATGCACATCAGTAGGTCACTTTTTCCATCAGGGTTATTGAGAACCATACTTACAAACACCAGTTGAATTGACAGTTTACTTAAGGAGACAGTAGACAGTGAGTAGTTTTAATAGTGACAGAAGTTTTGAAACTGAGTCAAAAGAAAAAAAAGTTTCTAAAGTTCAGCTCTTTTTTAAAGTTATTGCAAACACAGTTTGCTGTTTTGACAGCATTGAGCTCAATATCACTGTTTGCACGTTTTTGTGATGTATTCAGTAGTATGGTGACAATGAAGGTTATTCCAGAGGCGATTCCTTTTTTACCTTTGTTTTTCTGAAAATAAATTGCCTTAGCAAAATAACATGCATTGCTTATTAAAGAGGCAAAGCATTGAATGGATAATTTTCTACCATACTAAAAGGTGAATGCCATATCAATTAACCAATATATTTTCCGATGTCATTTCTTTTTGTCTAGTATATTCAGGTTTCTTGATTAACTGGGATATTTTCATTTAAGGGAAACTAAAAGGTGCCATTGATAATGTTCAGTTGTGCCTCAGAAACTTTTCCCATTCAGTTTCACATAAATGTGCCATCATACCTTTGCAGTTTGCTTTCTCCTAGCCCTCAAAAAGACTTTTATGTTTCCTTTCTTCTTGTGGGAATGTTTCTGAGGCACTACCTTAAATACTGTCCTTTAAGAAGATGCAGGTATGTGGCTTATTGTATTTTGATTCAGTTAAGTGATCTGTTGATCTCTTTTGAATCTGTTAATCTGTTTTTAAAGAGTAAATTACAATACTATTGAGCTTTGCAATATGGGACCTACGTAAACATCTGAAGCCTAACCTTTTCTGCTTGAAGTTTCTAAATCCACAGCTTTATGCTTTGCAACTCATTTTCAGGACCTTGTTTGTAAAATGCAATGTAAATTTTCTTTCAGAATAAACAATACATCCTATTTAATTACTCTGTGCTGAACAAGATATATTGCTTCATCTAGCAGCTACACTTCAGTGGCTGTATTCTTCCCCCAGAGTCCTAAACTGGACGTCCTACTCCCTGATTTAGCATATTTGCTGCATATGCTTTCTAATAAAATAATTTCAATTTGACTTTCCAAGATTAAATAATAGCCAATAATGTCTAAATAGGATTACATGGGGGATACGATACGCCTATCCTCCACAGCTGTCATAATTATCAATAGCCTGTATAGCATTATGAGCTATATTTAGGTTCCTCCTGCATTTTCTGATATCTTGTTAGGCTTCATGCTCTAGTGTTATAGTTCCGTTTCACGAGAAATGAAGTTGGATAAAAAATTCAGTACTTTCTGCAGAATAATAATAATAAAAAAATAATAAAAATTGTGTGACCATATCAAAAGACTTCAAGCATTTAGTAAGGTTTTTGTTAAATTATACACTTGCTTATTAATTGGTTCCTTGTAGTTTTAAAGCAGCTGTCTGTAACAAATTCCTTTTGCTGTATAAAGCAGCTGTGCAGGATTAATGTCAGGTCAACAACTCAGACTCCAGGAAGAGTCATGGCAGTCTGTTCCCACTGACAGGAAAAGGAGATCCCCCATTTTTTAAAAAGGGGAAAAAAAAGAAGGCCTGAGGACCTACAGTCCAATCAGTCTCATCTGCATGCCTGGCAAGATCATGGAACAGATCTTCCTGGCTATGCTAAGGCACTTGGAAAACCTGGAGGTGATAGGTGACAGCCAACATGCCCTTGCCAAGGGTAAATAGTGCCTGACAAATTTGGTGGCCTTCTATGACAGGGTTACTTTGCAAGCTGTGAGGTACTTTGAGGAAACAAATAAAGTTGAATATATGGAACAAGAATCACAGCAAGCTCTGGCATTTAGTTTAGGAGAGATCTGTTGCCTAACTACTGTGATGTCTTTAACTCTTCTGTAGAAAAAGATTTTCCTGTAATAGTGTGCCAGGTTTTAATGTGAGTTAAAAGTGCTTTGAAGTCATAAGAAAACAGAGATGTTATGTAAGGTGCATAATAAGACAGCCTACATAACGTGGAGTAACATGTCTAATCGGTCTATTAAGATTGGTATGGCCCAATTAGTATGATCAGTTTTGGTTATTACATTTGAGAGAAGATGTGGACCAGTTGAAGAGAATACCAAGATGAAGAATGAGAATGATTAAATGTTTAGGAGTTATGACTTAAAGGGAAATTGGAGTGAAATTGGGTGTTTTTTGCTGAAAGGTACATTTTAGTATCAGTTCTTGGGCATGTAAAAGGCTGATGCAAAACCAAAATTGATTTATCATGTCTCTTGTGAGTAAGGCATGTGTAAATGCAGCTGAACTAAATTAGATGCTCCGTAAATGAAAATAATGGGGACCTGAATGCATTTCCTGAGATGGTGGAATACTCATCATTCTTGACATTGACAACAGTTTTTCAGGTAGACTTTATACTATTTTGGGGTAGATGTTCTAGAGGAAGTCCTGTACCCTTTCAAGTCATAAGATTCCTTGAAAAACTGTTTTATTCATTTACTTATTGATTTTACTTATTAACATTTGGTTTCAATCTTGCGAGTGTGGTTTTCTTGGAAAAGCTGTTTCATATGG
This sequence comes from Anas platyrhynchos, assembly GCF_047663525.1. Taxonomy (NCBI): domain Eukaryota; kingdom Metazoa; phylum Chordata; class Aves; order Anseriformes; family Anatidae; genus Anas; species Anas platyrhynchos. Next base: position 5,149,472 of record NC_092597.1, on the reverse strand, counting down.
AAATGCTTGATGGTTCTTGCATATCTCAGGGCAAGAAACACCTGTAGTAATGTAATGATGATTTATAACCAACTTAGCTCCCCAGGTCAATGAAAATACATTTAAGTGGTAGAGATATAGATACATAGTTGTATGATGTATCAGTATGCACCTGGATAAGATCTGGAGTGCCTGCTAAAATGAAATAAAGATGAACTGTGTCAGGTTGGTCACTACTTCCAGAAAGTAAAATATTTACATCGATTTACATCAATAAATGGAAGTACTGGAGAGAAGAGAAAAAAAGAAAGGAGGGGAAAAAATGTTAGTTATAGAAACATGGGTAGGGTGTTGAGCTTCTTGATTTGTTACCATTCATAATCCTGTGATCTTGCTATATCTTTAACAGCTTCTGGATGTCCAAATAACAGCTTTAGCCAAAAGCCATTTATAAATCAGGGTAAATTACTTTAAAGATCTTTATGTAGTCCATGTCACTTGTACATTGTATCAAATAATGTACTGACTGAAATGTAATTAATCTTATGCACTGTGTTTTCATTTTGGTATATATTAAAATTCTTCATTGATTTTATAATGGGTAAGAAAGCAAGTTAATATTTTTGTTTTTAAGATGGTCGTATCATCACAATACCCACAGAAAACTTGACTTTAACTTTACCATTTGCTATGAAACCTGTATACTTAATTTGTATATTTAAAATAATTTGAAAACATAATTTATTGTTGAATAAACAAAAAGTGAACTTGCTAGAGTTCATTTTCATAAAATACATCTATGATATCTCAGAAGTTAGCTTGTACAGTAATATACAGGATGTGGTGATGTTGTAATAAGGTATTATTCATTACTCTTTGGAAAGTCTGAGAAAAGCCTTACCCAATATAATAATTACAAAAGAAAACAAAAAACACAATCATGCCTTTTTCTTCATAGGTCAAGAGTTCCATTACTGCAGCAAAGGAGATTGATTTCAGTCAATTATTTCATTTTTAAGTGGCTGAGTAATGTTCTGTCACGTAAAGACAAATGCTTAAAGAATTTCCACTCAGAATCATTGTCCATGTGGTTTTGACCCATGTGGTCAAAACCATGTGGTTTTTTTACTCATTATGAAGAGATATTATTCTCTAAAGAAATTGCTTTCACTGTGGATTTGCTCATAGATTTTTGAAGAAGTGAGGATGCATTAAGAATTTCAAATTAACATTTTAAGAAGCTGTAGTATGTCATCTTTAATGTCTAGATATTTGTCTTCGAACATACATGTAGCTTTGTATTTGCATATTACTTGTTCTTTCAGATGAACATTGCTCATAGAGTACTCATTTTTATCCTATTATTTTCAGTGTTTCCTTTTTTTGCAGACATTTATGCTCACCATTTCCCTCCAGAGGATAACTGATCTCTTTTTAAAAAAAAAAAAAAAGTCAAAAAGTCTGAGATAGGGCAGTTGAAATACCCTGTGAAGAACATTTTTCTCTGAAGGAAGTGTAAAATGAATTCCACCCATGTGTGTCTGATCGGGCACCTAGAAAACAAGAAACTTGCATACTGAGATGGTAATTCTTTTAAGTCTTTAATGTAACCGAATTGTTTATTGTTAATGAAATATGGAAATGATTTGCCTCCAAGAGCACAACAGAAGTAGTGAAGTAGTAACACTATGGCAAGATAATTGGACAGGATGCTTCTATTCAGAGGAAGGACACTCAGAAGGTATATGTGTGTGAAAAGGCTTTTCATTGGTAGCGCCAATGTTAGAAAGGCAATAGTACCCTAAGGAATGTCTTTTATCAGCTCTAAAGATTTAATTCTTAGGACAAAATGTAGAAAACTTAGCACTTTAGTCTGCACTTCTGCACCTATGGAAATACATAACAATATGATCTGATTAAAAAGCATTAAGCTCCAAGAATGTTCCTCTCTATGCTGTTTCTTTATTATCATTCTATGTACAGATAACCCTGATCTTGACCCTTGTATCTACTGTGACTGAATGTATCTTCCTACTCTAGAAATTTAGTGATATCTAGAAATATTTTGCCATTGGTTTTGGTATTTTATACCTGGCTTTTTTCTTGTTTTTTTTTTTTTGTTGTTTGTTTGTTTTTTTTTCTCTGGTATTTATTAAATAAACTAAAAACTTCGGATTTAAGGTAGAAAACCCCACACGAATGGGTCACTAGAAGTGCAACAAATGTTTATAACTATAATACATCAAGGACAGTATGTGCCTCCGTGACATTAGCTGATATTAAAACACCAAACACTGATTTACAAACTGTAAATATTGAGCAAGTTACTAGCCATGATGCAGCAGAAAGATTTTATTTGGAAATGTGGAGGGCAGGTGGCTCTTATTATTTGACTTGTCTCAAAAATTGTGTAAGAGGAGCTCAGTAAAAGAGCAAGAACTTCTCTCGTGTGAAAAGCTTATTTCTTTGCATGTATAATCTTTCTGAAGTCTGAATAAACCATAGCTGGAAATAAAGCAACTACACTGGATAGACTTGAAAAATAAGATATTTTTTTCTGCAAACTTTCGTTCAATTTGTTTATCTTGCTTTAGGCACTTCTGTGACTTGGCAGAGTGTTTAATCGAGTTATTAATTTTCAGTTTCTTGGGCCTCGCTTGATATGAAGGTCTTTTATTCTGTTTTACAATTAAAAGGAGAGTGATGGATTTTCCTATACATGCCTATGCATGTAACGCATGCTTTTTTGGCAATGAAATCTGTATGGATGTGGTCTGGGTTTACCAATCAGCTTGTTATATTCATGTTTTTATTCTTACAGGACAATTGGAACAATATAAAGGGCATGGAAGAGTCTTATTTCAGCTAGGGTAAATGTGATGGCTGAATTTTTAGTGCATTGTCTTATCAGTTGCTCAATACTTTTTTCAGTGTTGCTGGAACATTACACCCAGAAGCAGGATGGCAATCTAAGCGATTTTTCAACCTTGAGAAGTTGACAGACTGCGAAAGGTATGCTATATCTGATATAACTGTGAGTGCAAAGGGTTTCTTATAGTATTGTGGTCTTTTCTTGGTTCTGGCTGCTTCTATTTTAGAGTGAAAGAAGGGTTTGCAGTGTCTGGTTGTCTGTTTTTGGATAAACTGAAATGGATTATTAGTTGGGCAAATAATGTCTCTACAAACCCTCATGCCTTATATTCCAGAAATTACCTTGAATTACTACTGCAAGAATAAACGTGAAAGTGTAATGGCAAGAACCCCAAATCATTTCCCTATTTTTTTTCATCTTCCAAAGGATTTCATTAAGATGTGCAATTATCTGGAAAAATGAAGAATCCCTGTTTGCAAGTCTCTGAACAAATTCCATGACAGTGTACTTTATATGTTTAGTACAGACAGCATGGATATTTTAGAGATGCACACAAAGGTTGACTTATTTACCTTTTTCGTAGGCTGCTTCTGACTGTAATTTCTGACAGTGATGTCAGTTACCAGAAAACCTGTAACCTGTTTGATTTAAAGAGGAAGTTACAGTATAAAGAATGTTAAATTCTATTTAAGCAAGTAAAACAAATCTAAAATCTCAACAGTTCTTTTGCCAGCACCTCTTAAATTCACAGAAAATAAAAGACCAGTTACATGCAAGTGACCAGCCAACATACATTAAAAATAAATAAATAAATAAATAATTAAATAAAAGTCTTTCTTCAATTCTGATTTTATTTTAATATGAAGAAAACACTGGAGACGTGCATAGTCAAAACTTCTCAATGTTTTCTTTAATAAATGAACACCACCACCGCCACCAAAAAAAAACACAACACAAAACAAACAAACAAACAAACAAATACAGTTGGCAGCAGCAGGTTTCATATTTTTGTTTTTCAGGATAGATACCAGTAAGGATGTGAGCATATTTGTCTGTCTGAATCCTAAATGCCATACCACCTCCCAAGAAATGCATCTGGTATAAATTAAAAGTAATTTTGCCATTGTAATAGTTTCATCTGGGAAACAATCTTGCACCTATCAGCTCAAGATTAAGAATCATATACAGTGATGCTACATTACCTTTTTGTATTCTTTCCTAAATTGCATTATTTATTCCTTTGATAAAGTTTTTTCTTTTCTTTATGCATTATTTTTTCATCACTAATATGGCAATAATCTTCCCTGCACTGTGCACTGAATTGTTGAGTATCTCTCAACTACAAATGGATCGCTACAGCGTTCCAAGGAATGGTTTTTCGTAATTAAACTGTTTCCAGTTTACTTTGTTTACATTATCTGGTTGGGCAATCATCATCTGGAACATAATAAAATAATCTAAACTACCGTTCTTCTAAGGATAAACTAAACAATTAATATGCCATTGTTTCCTTAGGGACTTTCTTTGAAAATTGCAAAGAAAATGTTGAGAAAACACAAAGAGAAATCAGTAAAATATGGAAGACACGTCTTAAAGGAATGTTTGGTTGGTATATTTAATTCAAAGTGCATAGAGAATATACAGAATTAAATGCAATGTAAATACTAAAAGATTTCATATGATAGGAAACTTTTAAAGCTTCCTGTCTTTCAAGCATGACTTGAATCATGTGAGAAATATTGCTCAAGTGCCGTTTGTGCTATAAGAAATCAAATAAGCTGGGCTCTTAAAAAAAAAAAAAATGGTGATGTTAAAGGTATGTGCTCTTAAACTAGATTAATTTAGCACGTACCACTAGCAGTATAACAGAAGCATTTTTACTGTAATGAAGACTTCTAACAGACAAAGTATACAAACATAATGCCTGTGATGAGGCTTACTGCCACAGACACTGCTAGCTGATTGAGCTAATTTTGTGATTAGTTGAAAAGTCTTAGAAATCTAACGTTTCACACTAATTTTTGTTTAAATGTGAGGCCTCTCAGTCTCTCACCATACAAATAATGAAAACAAAATAACAGTAAGAGATGCTAGCCTTTCTCTAAAGCAGAGTGCAAACTACATATCATGCTTCATACCACTAATAAATCTGTATTTAGCTCTTTAAATTATGTTGTGGTTGAACAGATAGTGCTTTCCCCTGCTGAATACTCTACATGTATCTAAATGAGTTATAACGGTTCTCTGTCTCACTATACATACCTCAGATATCTTTGTCTTCTGACTGAAAACCATAGCAAAACCCCAAAGACTATCCTGGTAAATTGTTGGATATTACCATTCAGCTAGAATGAAAATGTTCAAAAAATGCTTATTTTTTCCTTTTCACACTTTCTATTTGATTCTCCTGTTTTGTGACACTGAATTTCTCTTAGGCTATCCATTCTTGAATTCCTAGTAAGCTTTTAGTAGCAGTGTATTTTGTGAATTGTTATGAATAAATAACAGAAGATAAGAGGCTATGAACCAAAATAAAAATGACTTGGCATCTTGCCAATAGAAAAAAATGCAAAACTAAAATCTTTCTGAACTGTTGCAACTACCTTCCTCCAGTCACAGTAAATATAACATGGCATTCTGATGTCTGTAATAGTGCTAAAATTTTGATGGATTTTCAGATGCTTATATGTTAATACTTTTAATTAAGTAACTTATATCATTAAAGCAAAAACACAATTTACATTTCTAATTTGTTTCTTCTTGCAGTTTATTCTGGATGATAGAATTCATTGGATCATTTTTACTTTGAACTCTGATTTGATTGACAAAGCTATTGAGCTTGTTTCACAACTCAATTCTGGAAAATAATTCCTGAATAACCACAATTCTAATAGATTTTATGGCATATTGCAAAAAGTATTTTGCCAATGAGCTTGGGCCTAGACTGGTGTGTTGTGTGTGTTATACTTTTTTGTGTGTCCTTAACTAAGTTGTTGGTGTTTCTTTAGAGTATGAGAAAACAAAGATGTGGTTTAGGTTGCTACCAATTATATCCAGACTGAGAAGAGCTGTGGAAAATTAATTTTCTGGAGCAGGTTTGACTTGGATGCACAAAATGCTTGTTGTAAAGTAATTTTAGAACTTTAAGTGTCTGACAGATTAATTATGTCAGAAAAGAACAACTTCTATAAATGGTTAGCGTGAACTCATGATATCTATGGATTAAAAAAAAACACTACTGATGTTATTACTAGGATAATGAATGTAAACATAGAAAACAGCGTCTACTGAAAACAGATGTCCACATTTGACAGTATGTTGAATTATATGTCAGGCCTATTACATAAAAGACAGCTAAAGATTTTAAAACAGAATAATTGTACAAATACTTTTTCAGTAACTTAAAATCATCTTTTTTCTTTCCTATCAGAAGAACATAAAGCTTGTCTGTACAGCAAAAGTATCTAACTATATTCCCCTTACTGACCTGCAGAAAGAAACATCACTGTTAATCTTGTACATATGCACTGGCTTATAGTCTTCACAAGGTTGTAAATTTGTTTTAGGGCATGATGGATTAGAACATCCCAGCAGAATTAAATTCAGAAATATTCCTGTGGTTTTGCTCATGGCACCTAAAATATATTAAATATTGTCTCTTTTCTGATATCCCAAAAGGTATCAGATGTATACATATATATATTTTAAAAAGCAGACCATGTAGGATGCCTGCTCATTAACACTCAGTGTCTTGCAACATTTTAATTATGATCTGAATTTTCTTATATTCAGAAATATAAGAAAATACTGTGGTGACCATGATACAGCATTATTGACCATGGGGTGCTTTACTCAGCACCCGGCCCGCTAACTGCAGATAGGTCCCACATGTCTCTAAGGGGAAAACGGACAGTAGCGCAGGAGCTGGCAGGGCTCATTGAGAGGGTTTTAAACTAGGTAGGAAGGGGGATGGGGAGGGAATAAGGCTTGTTAGAGGTGTGCCAGGGGAACAATGTCAGGGTCTGGGGAGCAGGCAATGGCCCAGCTGAAGTGCATCTACACTAATGCACACAGCATGGGCAACAACAAGGAGGAGCTGGAAGCCATTGTGCAGCAGGCAGGCTACAACTTAGTTGCCATCACTGAAACATGGTGGGACCACTCCCATGACTGGAGTGCTGCAATGGCTGGCTATAGGCCCTTCAGAAGGGACAGGCAGCATGGAAGGGGTGGTGGTGTGGCTCTCTATATTGGAGAGTGTTTTGATGCTGTGGAACTTGAGACAGACTGGAAATGATAAGGTTGAGTCCCTATGGGTTAGGATCGGCAGAAAGGCCAACAAGGCAAGCATCCTGGTGGGGGTCTGTTACAGACTATGAAACCAGGATGAGGAGATGGATGAGGAATTCTACAGGCAAAAGTTGCAAAATCGTCAGCTCTTGTCCTTGTGGAGGACTTCAACTTCCCAGACATATCCTGGAAATGCAATACAGCTCAGAGGAAGCAGTCTAGGAGATTTCTGGAGAGCGTGGAAGATAGTTTCTTGATGCAGCTGGTTAGTGAGCCTACCAGCGGAGGTGCCCTGCTGGACTTTCTGTTCACAGAGAAGTACGGGTGGGAGATATGGTGGTTGGGAGCTGTCTTGGGTAGAGTGACTATGAAATGGTAGAGTTCTCTATTCTTGGCGAAGTCAGGAGGGGGATGAGTAAAACTGCAGTCTTGGACTTCCGGAGGGCAGACTTTGAGCTGTTCAGGACATTGGTTGGCAGAGTCCCTTAGGAGGCAGTTCTGAAGGGCAGAGGAGTCCAGGAAGGGTGGGCACTCTTCAAGAAGGAAATCTTAATTGCTCAGGAGCAGTCCGTCCCCACGTGCCCAAAGACGAGCTAGCGCGGAAGAAGACCGGCCTGGCTGAACAGAGAGCTTGTGTCAAGAGCTTAGGAAGAAAAAAGAATGTTTATGATCTTTGGAAAAGAGGGCAGGCCACTCAGAAGGATTATAATGATGTTGTAAGGATGTGCAGTGACAAAACTGGAAAGGCCAAAGCTCATTTGGAGCTCAATCTGGCTACTGCTGTTAAAGACAACAGAAAATGTATTTATAAATACATTAACATGAAAAGGAGGACTAAGGTGAATCTTCAACCTTTACTGGATGCGGGGTGACACTTAGTGATGAGAGATGAGGAAAAGGCTGAGGAGCTTAATGCCTTTTTTTGCCTCAGCCTTTAGGAGCAAGACTATTGTATTATAGTCTATAAGTATTCTCTAGATACCCAGCTGGCGGAAGGGGCTGGGTGCAGAATGTGGCCCTCACAATCCACAAGGAAATGGTTGACGACCTACTACAGCACTTAGATGTATGCAGGTCGATGGGGCCGGATAGGATGCACCCAAGGGTACTGAGAGAACTGGCGGAAGAGCTGGCCAAACCACTTTCCATCAGTCAGTCCTGGATATCAGGGGAGGTCCCAGTTGACTGGTGGCTGGCAAACATGATGCCCATCTACAAAAAGGGCCAGAAGGTAGACCTGGGAAACTATAGGCCTGTTAGTTTCACCTCAGTTCCAGGGAAGCTCATGGAGCAGATTATCTTGAGTGTCATCACGTGGCATTTGCAGGGCAAGCAGGTGATCAGGCCCAGTCAGCATGGGTTTATGAAAGGTAGGTCCTGCTTGATGAACCTGATCTCCTTTTATGACAAAGTGACACGCTGGGTGGATGAGAAAAAGGCTGTGGATGTGGTCTACCTTGACTTCAATAAGGCTTTTGACACCTTCTCCCATAGCATTCTCCTCAGGAAACTGGCTGCTCTTGGCTGGACTAGTGTATGCTTTGTTGGGTTAGAAACTGGCTGGGTAGCTGGGCCCAAAGAGTTGTGGTGAATGGAGTCAAATCCAGTTGGAGGCCGGTCACTAGTGGAGTCCCCCAGGGCTCAGTACTAGGGCCAGTCCTCTTTAACATCTTTATCGACAATATGGATGAGGACATCGAGTGCACCCTCAGTAAGTTTGCAGATGACACCAAGTTAGGTGCGTGTGTCGATCTGCTCGAGGGTAGGAAGGCTCTGTAGGAGGATCTGGATAGGCTGGACAGATGGGCTGAGGCCAACTGTATGAGGTTCAACAAGGCCAAGTGCCGGGTCCTGCACCTGGGGCACAACAACCCCAAGCAGAGCTACAGGCTGGGAGCTGAGTGGTTGGAAAGCTGCCTGGCAGAGAAGGACCTGGGAGTATTGGTTGATAGTCGGCTGAATGTGAGCCAGCAGTGTGCTCAGGTGGCCAAGAAGGCCAACAGCATCCTGGCTTGTATAAGAAGCAGTGTGGCCAGCAGGGGCTAGGGAAGAGATTGTCCCCCTTTACTCAGCTCTGGTGAGGCCACACCTCGAGTACTGTGTTGAGCTTTGGGCCCTTCACTACAAGGATGACATTGAGGTGCTTGAGCAAGTCCAGAGAAGGGCAACGAAGCTGGTGAGGGGTCTGGAGAACAAGTACTACGAGGAGCAGCTGAGGGAGCTGGGATTGTTCAGCCTGGAGAAGAGGAGGCTCAGGGGCGACCTTATCGTACTCTACAGGTACCTTAAAGGAGGCTGTAGCAAGGTGGGGGTTGGTCTATTCTCCCATGAGGCATGGTGACAGGATAAGGGGGAATGGGCCAAAGTTGCACCAAGGGAGGTTTAGGTTGGATGTTAGGAAGAACTTAATTGAAAAGGTTGTTAGGCATTGGAACAGGCTGCCCAGGGAAGTGGTTGAGTCACCATCCCTGGAGGTCTTTAAAAGATGTTTAGATGTAGAGCTTAGTGATATGGTTTAGTGGAGGACTGGTTAGTGTTAGGTCAGAGGTTGGACTAGGTGATCTTGGAGGTCTCTTCCAACCCAGATGATTCTGTGATTGTATATGTCGGTCTATAATATATTCACCAATTGCTTTAACATTTAAGAATTAGTAATTTTAAGTTTGGTACCTTGCAAAACCTTCTGTATTTCTATACTGTCCCTTGAAACTATCTTGCACAGCTCTAAAGACGAAAACAAAGTTGTGATCTTGCTTTTCTTTTGTTTAATTTTATGTCTGTTGATCTTAATGTTTAAACCTCAGGTGTACATCACTTTACTCATTTTTTCCTTCAGCTTTTAAGTTCTTGTAATTTTGGCATGTATTCTTCCATCATTCAAATCTGTACATGCAATCAGTGACATGTGGTCGTACTAAGATGGTTTCTTGAATTGTACTTAATGTGTAAATATGCTGTCAGAGTACTTAGCTTTCATTGCATATGTTCCCGTATCAGAAAAATGTTTGTGCAAGCATTGCCCAAGTACTTGTTATACATGAACGGATATCTACTTGAGATGTCTCTGAAAATTAAATTCCAAATGTCAAGGTAAATCATCCCCCTCATTATAAAGATGACTTTATAATCTCCCCCCTCCCCCGAAAGTAACTAAGTAACTATGGGAAGAATTATTCTTAACCTGTAATCTCTATTAACATATTTTTTAAAATCAAAGCCATCTATATCACAAAAACTTTTAGAATAATATTCTACTTCAGGATAATGATCATAGTTGCTTGCATGATAATGGAGAAGTGATAGGTCATACATGAAACTTGAGGATTCAGCCTTTTCAAACTATGTGTATAAATGAAAATAAAATTTCCAATATAAAACTCTAAGTCTCAAAGACTGTATTGTACTGCTGTCATAATATCAAAGACTGGAAATTGATACCATGAGCTATAGAACTGACTAGAGATTGAAGGGTAGTGGTGAAAACCTTTTCTACCTAAGTTGTGCAACCAATATGCAAGTATCAGGATGTTCTTATGGGAAGGAAAAGTAAAATGAAATTGAAGTATGGTTTTTTTTGTTTGTTTGTTTTTTTTGACCTTAGAAAAGTCTGTGAAACAAAAATTACTGTGGGTTAAATCTTTTTTTTTCTTATATTTGTATAAAATTCCATTAGCCATGTGGGGTAGAACAGGATATAGGTTAAGCATTTCCAGAATCCATTTTTGCTTCTCCTTTGGATTCCTCAGATCTTACATCAGAGGTATTCCGTTCTTCCTTCCTTCCTAGAGTAAATGGCCAAGGATTAGAGGGAAGTTTTGCTTTACTGTACCTGCTACTCATTAACTAAGTGTCTGAGATACTGCAAGTGGACCGTGTGTAGTAATTGTCAACTGTGATGAATTGCTGTGCTTCTCCCAAAGGACAAAGAAGGGCCATTAATGTGAGGAGGAAGCATATTTTCTTCTTTCTTCAACAGAGTCAGTTGTGTGTCTTCCCAGGATTGTACCGGAAAGCTACAATTTTTTGTATCACTTCATGTTGAAAGGCTTTCCTTTTCAGTTAAAAAATAAAATAAAATTTTCTTTAGGTTTTTGTTATCTTAATGGCCTGAAAAGATACACATGCATGTAGGATGGAACTCAGATTTTTCCAGTGAACTCCTCATGACACTTTTTTTGGACAGTTACAAATACTGGCAGTTGTTTCCTTATTCTCAGTCAAAGTTCTTATAGCTGTTCTCAGCTTTGCTTTAAGGCCATGTGTATATCTTAAGCAAGATGTGCACTATACATATACTAAATGGCTTTGTTCAGAGTCTTACTAATAGGAATGTCCCTGTCACATGTATCTGCTTGGTCTGTGCAATCTCTTGTAGATTGTTTTCTGGCATTGAACTGACAGTGTATGTTTAAGCAAATATGTTTTAGTTTTTGCATCTGTGTTAGTAATTAATATATAGCTTTGGACTATTTCCAGTTAATTACAGGGATAACCAAGTTTTAACGACGTCTATACAATCAGCCATTTGGTGTAATTATGTATAGTATTTGAGAAAAACATTATTTGCAGAAACAGAACTTCTGTAAAATAACATGGGTATAGGTAAGATGAAACATTTGATTCCTTTTTTTTTTCTTCTATTTTGGGTCAAAATATCAGGTCTGTGTGAACCTTACTGTTAAAATGGAAAGGAATGGTATTTGGGTGAAACTGATTCATCCTTCAAGGCATCTCCCTTGTCTTCTATGCATGCTACTTTCTCAGGCAGCATTGGGTTTTGACAGCATTCTGGAAGATCTTGGCCATAGAAGGTAAATCTACATAGCAGGTAAGTCATAAAGGTAAACATGATAGATTCAGGGGAGTATATTAGAGATAGAAGGGCAATATATAACCTTTCCATCACTTAAACCCTATCTTGAAAGCACAAGCAGGATTTAGGTGACATGTCATCCCTGGACCAGTGCTTAGCACAAGGTGGATGTAATGCTTTGACTTCAGGGAAGTTGATATTCTGTGAAAATATTTTACTGCCTGCAAGGGATAGAGAGCTAGGACAATAATAATCTAGGACTTCCTTCCTCTGGGAATAAGCATAATTAGCGTGGAAATGTGTGTGCAGTCAGGCATATATTTATACATATATATATAAAATATATATTTATACGTAAATATTTTATTTACATGCACATATATGTGCTAAGGGGGAAGAGACAGCTGTTCCTCAGTCTGCTTTATAAAATGACTTCATTTCTTTATTAACAAAGCACGATTTATTCACACACGAGCCAGGAAAAATAGTGTCCTTTCCTCATCCTGCAGTTGTGTTATTGGTTTTCCCACCTCATGTGTGACTGGAATTGAGGTTGTCACCTCATTGTGGTTAGTTCCACACCTTTTTCAGGGTAAACAGTGTGTGAACTTGTATACACAGCATCTGAGCCAAGGCCTTTCTATAAACCAAACTTTAATTTGCTATTGTTTTGGCATTTATGAATGTGTTTGTGAGACCATGTGGGCTGGCTGTGGAAGACACTATAAAAACTAACATTGGAATGTCCATCTGGAGATGGTCTGTGTTATTTATGAAAACTTAGGGCCCAATCCTGCCACCTTCTCTCACGCTAACAATCTCACTGAGGTCAGCCAGTGATTATATTTCTTTAGGGATGACTTAATGTGCATAAAACTTTACTGGCAGTGATATATGGATGGAGTTTTCAAACTTAGGTGATTAGATAACCCATATCCACTGACATCAACTGGAAGTTGAAATGCTATCTGTGCCTTTGGAATTAAATAAAGATTAAGTTAGTATGAATTAGAGGAAAAGTCTTTGTATTTAGTTGTATCATTTATTTTGTAGCTATACACTGTAAGAACCTGGTTGTGGGAGTTGCCAAAGAAAATTAAAGGTGAGAAGTGGGTTGTAGCTTCTCCTACTGGTGTTAAGTCATTTTTAAAAACAAGGGTTTAAAGTGCAAATAAAACATAAAATTGGCAAAGAAGAAAAGATTTCTGATGAGCAATACTAAGGAGCTGGAGCAGTAATTAATGCTGTGAAAACAATATTAGGTTTAGATGCTGTTTTAATGGTAAGTTTTGTATTTTATGTAAATACTCTGAAACCTTATTTATTCTGATGACCTGAAGGGTTTTTTTTGTATTTGCACCATATTAGATGAACTACCTGTGTTATGAGATCGTATGTCAAGCAGATATAACTTGATAAATTTGCAGTAAAGGACTGAATATTTTGTATGCCAGTGCTATGTAGACTTGTACTTTCTTTGGAAATAGAGATCTTGATTTATGTAACTTTTAGCCAAATACATCACCTGCCCAACTGATAGAATTCTGGTCACTTAATTCAAATGGATTTAGCCTCTTGTTTGTTTGTTTATTTATTCTTTTACCATCACTGGTCCTGCAGTCTAAATTATGTGCTAGGATCTGTTCTAAGCACAACATCGCTAGTCGGTCAGGGGAGGTGATTGTCCTGCTCTACTCTGCGCTGGTGCAGCCTCACCTCAAGTGCTGCATACAGTTCTGGGCACCACAGTACAAGAAGGACATGAAACTGTTGGAGAGTGTCCAGAGGAGGGTGACAAAGATGGTGAAGGGCCTAGAGGGGAAGACACACGAGGAGCGTCTGAGGTCACTGGGCCTGTTCAGCCTGGAGAAGAGGAGGCTGAGGGGGGACCTCATTGCAGTCTACAACTTCCTCGCAAGAGGGAGTGGAGAGGCAGGTGACCTGTTCTCTGTAAACACCAGTGATAGGACCCATGGGAATGGTGTTAAGCTGAGGCAGGGGAGGTTTAGGCTGGACATCAGGAAGAGGTTCTTCACTGAGAGGGTGATTGCGCACTGGAACAGGCTCCCCAGTGAGGCAGTCACTGCACCAAGCCTGTCTGAATTTGAGAAGCGATTGGACTGTGCACTTAGTCACATGGTCTGAACTTTTGGGCAGACCTGTGCGATGCCAGGAGTTGGACTTGATGACCCTTACGGGTCCCTTCCAACTCAGGATATTCTATGATCTGTACTTTTTATAGTGAACATACTGAAATTGTAGTAGAGGTCAGCACAAGGCGAAACTGAATCTTGAATGAAATTCTAGTTTAAATTATTATTAGTACTAAATTTAATTAACCAAGCATGATATGTCTTGTGTCCAAGCTTAAATGAGGAACTAGAAGTGCATGATGCAACTTTGTTCAAGAAAAATGCAACTCTTGCCAGTATTATCCATCCAGCTCAGAACTCACACCTTCTAGAAAGACTTTATGCAAAGTTGCAGTTCTAGCAATGGAGTAAGTTGCTGAAGGATATGATGCCCTTAGCATGACAGCCAGTGTTTGCAGGGTACTACCAGACTACAGCATTAGTGCACTACTGATATTCTTATAATCTAGTGTTATCTGGAGTGTTGTTTGTTCTGCAGTAGGTTGTTCTACACCAGTAGAATAATCTCATAGAAGGAAGACTAGAATGTTGTCAGATTCTAGAACCTGCTTTCCAGATGGGCTGAAGTCTCCCTTACATGAAGTAAAAACACAGCTAGCAAAGGATGTTTTTTTTCTCACCAACAGGGGCATCCAGTCTAACCCAAAAAAGGAATTGAAAAAACCTGAATTAACCTAATCTTGGTCAGTGAAGTGATCTTCAATTTAGAAATTGGAGCACTGAGCTCTAGGGATACTACCCCTTTTTCTGACTTCTGCTTTACACCGGCAGTCCTAAAAAACTGGTTGTGACCCCTTTACCAAAAAATTGAACATTATATCTTGTATATCAGTTCTGTGTTTTTTTTTGTTTTGTTTTGTTTTGTTTTTTTTTTTGCTACTTAAGTATTACCCTTTTAATAAAATACACTAAATGTGTCCTTTCTAAGGACATAGGTATAAAAAAAAAACAGTTTTAGTAAATCTGTTGAAACATATGGTAAGAAAATCCATCAATAAGTGTGTCTTGTATTTGGCTTAGCTTTAACATGTCATATTTAACATATCCCTTTTTAATTATTTTTTCCATGATAATCTCTCATATAAATAGAACGGTAATATAAGATTATTTCCAAAGGAAAGCACGAACTGATCACAACATGCAAACAGGATTGTCTCGGTATTACATGTATATGTTCCACTCCAAGCTGTCTTTGAAGTTTCTGTGTTTATTTTGAGGCCTAGCCCTGGGGACAGTATGAATTGGGTAACTATTACTCCTCCTAAACTTACAGCCGCTGAAAAGTAAAGGTGCAAAATTCTCCTTGCTAGTTTTGAACTCCAGCTCCCCATGTAGTATCATGTTGCATTACTGACCAAACCATCTTTCAGTATAAGACACATTTTGAAACAATTCAGATTTGGAAATGATTTCAGAGCCAGTTAGATTTATATAAGAAACTCATTTAAAAAAACAAAACAAAAACAAAAACAAAAACAAACAAACAAAACTAAAACCCCCACAAACTACATTTTCTATCAGTTACTTAACGTACATAGGCTACACATTGAAATAGTTAAAATTTGTAGCAGTTCATCTCAAGCAGAATCAATTTGGTAAAGATATCAAACACAGGTGCTTCATTGAACAAGGTATGTTCACTGCCACTTGCTTGCTGCTTGCCACTGATAGTTTCTTCAGAAGTCATCTTGAAACAACTTTTCCTAACACTGCTTACGATTTTATAACACTCCACTATGGAGGTATAGAACAAATGTAGTTCTATGTTTTCTGCATTGTGTATAACATGTTATAACAAAGTAATTTTATGCATTTCTTTCCTGACACTCAAAGGTTAATGCTTTTACAATTGTACATCAAGGAAAACAGCAACAGGATATGTAAGCTGACTCAAACCACTAGTGGTTGGGTTTTTTGAATCTGAACAACAATCCAGGCCAAGATCTCATACTGCTTTATAGAAGACTTGTTCGATACAGAAGCTCAGCACTTACAGAGGTCTGCAGAGCAGCAGTTTGTTCTCCCTTCTTTCTGCTGCTATCATATGGGGGAAGACCCTCTCTGATACCTACGTTCTCACGCTGCTACTTGCTTGGAGTGCCCTGTAAGTCTTGATGTCACATCAGCTTTCAACCAGTCCCTGCCTTGATTCCATCATAACTGCCACATGTGCATGTTTATTTTCTTTTGTGCTGTTTATTTGCAGGCTTAGATATGACAAAGAAAGAAAAGGTAAAAGAGGTTCAGTCCTCCCTGCTATTTCCCACTTTTCTTTCACAGTGCTGTCACAACTGTTTTCCAATGATGATTCAGTTCCTAGTGTTTCTTGAGATCCTCAGCTTCACATCCTACATTGAGAAAGCTGGAACTATACTAGGATGCTGTTTTAAGAATGTGGTAGGGAAGAACAGAAAGGGTTAATATCTTATGTTTTAAGCTTTTTTTATGTCAAGGCTTCTGACATTATCCCAATGAAAAACCTCACTCTGGTTGTAATGAAACCAGCTTCAGACAGATGGTAACAGTGACACTTTTGTGCAAGTACCAACACAATTGGTGCGCCTGCCTGGTTGGCAGGCTTAGCACAAAGATGAAAACCAGCTACTTTGTGACCCCTGTCTAGTTAAAGATGGGAGGGAAGAGGTTGTTTTTTATGTTCCCTGCCAGGTTTTGCTCTCATGCTTTCAGGAAATCATCTACCAGTAATTTTTCCCTCTTAGAATAATAGTGACCCAGTAGAGAGCTCCATCTCCCAGTATTTCATATTTCCACACTTTCTATAGCCATACAGTCTATGGACCTTTTAACATACCTATTAAATATCTTATAAAGTGCCAGTCTTCAAATTTCTCTTTATTTCACCTCCTGGCAGTGAGTATCTAAGATGAATTAACTGTGGGAGCAAGTGAAAGCTAAATGAATTAGAAGCCTCTGTTTATGACTTAAAAAAAAAAAAAAAAAAAAAAAATGAGAGAGAGAGAGAAAGTGTGGATTATGCCACTGTTTAATTCTTCCAGCCTCCTTGGACTAAAACTTTTATTATTATTCTTGCTTGCGATATATCAATTATCAGTCTGTTTTGTTTATTGGGAAAACACAAGTGGCTAATGAACAAAACTGTGCAGAAATAAGCAGTTAATATGATCTGGATTATTGTCTGTCCATCCAAACTGAGATAATATAAAATGAGTAAACCATCCATTAACAGTGTAGGAAAAAAGTAAGCTTATGGTACTGCTACCACCTCAATATCAGAGAAAGCACAGAATAAGATTCAATAATGGTTACTAAAGAAGAAAAAGAGTACAGAACTCACATGCTGGTATTTAGAGAGCTTTGATGTGACCTTTTCATTCCCTGGTGGTTTTTAAACATTTGTGGTCAGAATAAACTGAAGCATTTTATACAATCCAGAAATTACCTTTTAAATTTCTCTCCATATTTGAGAAAGGGAAAAAAAAAAAAGTGAGGTGACATAAGATGGCAAGCAGCAAAGTAGATTGAAGATAAGCTGGGAGTTAGCTGACAGCAGCTGGGGATTTCCACTTTTCCAGAGGAAAGTGATCCTAGTTCAGTGCCATTAGAAAAATAATTCTACAGGAGAGGTGAATAAAATCCTTTAAACATATCACATCTGTGCTGAAGAATAAAGTGAAAAGATAATAATTGGTTGATGCATCTCTATACAAACAGTAGCTAAATATCAAGCTGTCATTTGATGATTATGTAAATAAGTATAGTTCTCTTTATATAAACATAATAAGTAATACAGAGTATACTGATCTGTAGCTGTACTGGAATCGTCTTGCTTTCTTAACTGTGTCCACTGCTGCAGTTACTGCTTTGTCCTGAATCTTCAGGGACACAGAACAAGACTTTGTCCTGTACCTTCAGAAAAAGCATGTGGTCTCATCTTTCCATCTTTGAATAGTTTTTCATCTGACATCAGTAAGATTTGAATCGGATCAGATATGAAGAAAGATCTTCATCCACAGTATAACAACTTGTTCCAGTGGATTTTTTTCCTTCATTTGTATCTATAAGGAAATTACTGCTGTGACCTTGCATTTCAAATTTCACTTGATAGGAAACATTTCCTACTTAGATATTTCTGAAGCCAAACTAGGTTTACAAAAAGATTATGTGTGGTGCTTGCAGCTGAAGGACACAGGACCTCATGACTTAAATTGTGCCTTTCAGTTTTGTATCTTTGTACCTTACTAAAAGCATTTTTTTTTTTTTTATATTGTTGTCAGAAGGAGATGAAGTTCAATTGAAGTTAAATCACTTTTTATGAGCTCAGCCACAGTGAAGCTAAGGGGGAACAATTACAAGTCATGATAATGTCAGCAGTCAATATTGTTTCTCTTTACAGAACTATAAACAAAATCATGAAACTAGTCTCTAAAAGGTCCCTGACAGCTCTGGTAAATTTAAACAATCTGGCTATGAAGATGAATAGTATTTTCCTGTCACATATTCTACCTCTCTTTCTGTCTGTGAAGCTATTCAAATCCAATTAACCTAGTGCCAAAACCTCCGGTTTCCCTGCAATAGCCTAACACAGGACTCTAAACAATGCTGATTTTTTTTTTTTTATTATTATTATTATTTTTAATATATAAGCTTCTCTTAAAATATTTGTTTTTAAAGTTTTTTACTTGCCTGTAGACCAAAAATAAATTATTACCTCGGGATTGTATGGCTGTGACAACAAAGCACATGGTATCCACAGGAGGAAAACAGTTTTTTAACTAATACAGAAAACGTGTTTTGCCCTGGGTCAACATGCATATCGGCATCTTTCAGTTTTGCCAGTCTTTTATTTTATTCCACTGGGTAAAATTTCACTTCAGTGAAGCCAGTGGAAATTTTGCCATTAACTGCACTGGGGATAGATTATTGCTCCTTTTTGTAAGTAAGCTAAAAATTACTTATTTTGTAGAGTTGGATAGGAATTCCCAGATCAACTGCCCATCTTGCCTGGTGCTACTGATAATGGACCAACTGTTTTGCCATCCATATCCAGATAGACAAGAGTTGCACTGGATGCACCTTGCAGTAACATTTAGACCAGTGACATTATATCAGTTGTTTATATCAGTTATAAAAAGTATCACTTTTAGATTAAAGAGGATTTTACAATGTGCTAGAGCTTAGTTTTATTTTAAATTTTGAAGGAGGTAAGAAAAAATGTTTTAAATAGGGAAGCTATGAAGATGGAAAAGTTTTCTGACTGTTAAATTTTGCTACGCAGACGTTCTTTGGCCAAATGCTGTAATGCTCTAAGAAACCCATAGTTAACTAGCCTGAAAAATGTTTTTTGAGGGTAAAGAAAAAAAAAAAAAAAGGTGGAAGCAAAACAAACTTAATACAACAACCTTCCCTTTCTCATTAACAAATATCTGCAGCAATTTGGAAAAAATCAGTGGTTCTTTCATTAATTCCCTAGTAAATCAAAACCAAACAAGCCAAACCAAGCCTTAGATGCTGCTAACAAAAAAAGAGAACCTGCTGTAACAAAGACATATATTCTTTTTTTTCTTTTTTAATATGTCATCTTTATTCTAGTGTGGTCCATATAGGTACAGAAAGTTTATGCAAAACATTTTCAAGAATATTTTCAAGAATGTCTTCTGGGCCACCTCCTGTTCTCTGAACAAACAATAAATTGAGAAGGCTTTTGAGCAATAGCTTATTGGGAGGAATAAGTAGTAGAGGAGTGCTTAAGAAGCACATAAATATGAATGCAACTTATATTTCGAAGGTTTACTTCCTTCTGAAGGTAACTGGAAGGTTTACCCTGTTTCCTAGTTCATGTAAAGTTCATATAATCATCAACTGGTTACTTTAGCAGGGGAATCTATGCTGCGAATTCCTGGAATAGCTGGGAGCAGATCTGTGCACTGTCCATGTTCTGTGCAAGCGTGCTGACAGTGAAGTATAGGCATGTTAGCTGATCCGCAGAAAAGAAAAATAAGATATTGCAGTTGCAGAAAGCACTTCATGCTATGAGCCTGCACCTTTGGTATGCATTCTTTTCCCAGCAATTGTCTTCCACCAAGCATTTAATTTTCAAATCATTGGTATAAATTGGATTGATGTTTGAATGTATTGTTTCTAGATTTATTGCTTTAAGATGTCAATTATAGCTATTGTTTATTTTATGAGGCTTCTATTAATTATCTAATTGGTTTACATTTTTATCTTAAGACGTTTTGGCTTTGCTCCTGTGATCTGTGTGCTGGCATCTGAGCTCGGGAGTATGTGGCATTTCATGCGTGTGCTTTTGCCACAGTAGTTTGAATCTTCTCATCTGAGAGTGTCACTACCTATCTACAAGATGTTCTGTTTACATGTTGTAGCTACAAATCAGTAGTGCTGTCAGCTGTTTTGGCAGGTATTTTACTGGTGAGATAATGGTGGCAGGACAAGTTTCTCCTGTGAAGGTACAGTTGGTACTGATGATGTTTACAAAGTAGGTTTTTGTGCTGGAAACCTGGACTACAACTTGAAGGTTGCTCAAGTCTCCCAACTGTCTTGAAGTCAAGTCTCTGAATACATTTATTTTTTTTTTGATCAGTACCTTTAAGTTTTCCCCAAGGGCTCAGGATTGGAGTGTTCCTAGGGTGGTCCCCAGGAGGATCTTGTACAAGATCCTCTTCTGCTTTGCAGGACACTACAGTATAGGACTCAAACTGTCTGTTCTCACCTGCTTTAATACAGTGCATGCGAGGGAAATAAAATTTGCTAGTGAATGTATTAGATTTCTGTTTTGATTTCTGCCTTATTTATTTATTCATTTATTTTTGGCAAGTGCTTGATCAATTTCAATAATTTTAAATGTAAAAATGCATTAAATCACATCATGCCTTAGAGGGACATTCGTTGATTTTAAGGATCTTAAAACAGTCTATTTTTTTTCATTCTAAGGCTGAACTCTGCATTCTGATACCCTTCTCAGTGTACCTGTCAATTCATGTCTGAGAAGAGCTTTAGTAAAGGAAAACAGTTAGATACCTGGACAAATCAGGATTAGCATCTTTTGTTAACAAAGTTTATATTAAAATCTATATCCTGTGATATAGTGACTCTAGCAATGTTTTGTTTAACTTTTTATCCAGCTTATTTCTACCTTATCTAGTTTCTACATATAGCACGGTTTATATGAATGACCACTTGCTCTTATTACCTAACTCACCTGTTTAACTGTGCTGCATTATTGAGATAAGTTTTTATAGTACTTCAGGGAAGTAAAAATAATATATATAGTTTGTAGCCACTGATGCTCTTTTAAAGTTCAAGTGCTTTTGAAGATAAAGCATATTGCAGACACAACAAGTGATGGAGGAAGTGATCATTGAATACACTTTACTATCTGTTTGATCTCTCTAGATGCTGATAATCACCAGTGACATTACTGGGCTGGATGCAGCAGAAGTTACAAAGCAAGGGGTGTTAGAGGATCTGATAGTAGGCAGAGTAAGAAAATATGGCTTATAATCTAAAATAACGTTTAACACTAAAATATTATGGTCAAAGTTCTGCTCTCATTTGCACTGAAGGATATCCTTTGAAAACAATTTTTTGAGGTTTATCTAATGTATTGCACTCAGGAGTTGTGACTTAGAATTTTTACTTGACTTATTATGAATTATCATACATTTTTGATCACTGATTTGCATATTCAGAAGAAAGAAAACATAATTAAACACTGGAATATGTTTCTTTCTGAATTCCCAGGCTCAACTTTAGCCAAACACCTCCTTCCTCCTGTCTCCTTCCTAATCTCAAGTTCCCTCTTTTTCCACACATTTATCCTTGGTCCTTCTCATTTCCTTTGACTATGGAGTTGTGTGTAACATGTTCTGTCTACTAGGGTCACCCACATGCCATAGCTCCTTGCGGCTGTCCCTGCCTCAGCAGCAGTCATCCCTGGGCTGCAGTCACTCAGGATTGCCCCTGGCATGGATTGCCTGCTTCTAAGATCATCTTCCCAGCAGCAGGAGTCAAGAAAAAAAAAAAAAAGCCTCAAGAATATATCGAAGCAGAACTGGTATTATTTATCAAACAGTATAAAGACTTGGATATTGATATTAGTACAGCTCTTATACCACATTAGATATTGCTTATAACTATTGCAGAGCTTAAACGTATGTTTGTCCCTGCCAATATAATACGCGTAGTGAAATTAGCACTTATCTAGATATTCATATGCAATATGATTTTTTTTTTTTTTTTCTGGAAGCATCAGAAGTATTATATATCTACTCAATCATTTTCTTTGTTTCTAGTTAGTAAACCAAACAAGATTAATAATTCTTTCTTAAATATGCAGGTGGGGAGGAAAGCTCCAAATCTAATCACTACGAGGATGAAAGAACAATGAGTAACTGTGGAGCTAAGGCTGGAGGTACAGCAGAAATGACTTATCCTGGATAACTTTACATGTGTAATGTGCGTAGATTGCACTGCAGCATTTAGAAATAACTGACATGCAGGGGGAATACAAGTAATCTGTTATAGTAATTAAGACAGTCTTTTTCCATGAAGACACAGTAGATCTGTTAAGGAATTCTTACCTATGTGTTGTGGAGTACTAAAGCAGAGTTTTTTTCTTTCATAAGTAATGAAACCACAAACTGGAATATTACCCAGACACCAACATTCCATCTTTGAATGTTTTATGCATTGTGACTTTTATAAGCACGGTAACATCATCTTTAACAATAATACCAAAAATGCCCATAAATTCATCCCTAGAGCTTTATTAATAAGACTTTTGAGCTGTCCACTTCCAAATAGAGAAAAGAGTAAATTTTTAGAAGATATTGTTCAGTGTCACTGTTTTACAGTTTTATAATATAAATGATAAATTTCAACTCAAGATTATTGTTTCTAGATGAAGATGAAGTTCAGATGTGAATTGGAAAAGTCATGTCATATATATATTGGTGACATGATATAAAGGTATGATTATTTGTCTATTGAAATATTGTCTAAACAATTTTCATTTTGCTTTTTTTTTTTCCAGAACAATGCTGTCCAAAATGTGAGACTGTTTTCAAAAAAAAATGTGAAGGTGTAATCAATCTTAAACTTTTCTGTCATTATCTCTTCAGGGGTCACATTTCCAACTTAGTTACAGCGATGTTTTTCTTTTTAAATGGAAGATTATTTTTTCTGTAATGCTCTGGTTCATACAGTTAAAACCTGAAGAATGGCAAATATAATGAAACTGATGAAATCAAGGCTGTTAATAAACTTGCTGGCTTACAGTGATGTTCTAGAAGGGCCTACCATTGTCCCTTGATTTTGCATCTCCAGGGTTTTGTGCTAAATTGATTGTCAAAAGAGTTTTAAATCATTAATGCTTGGGTTTGATTAAAGATAGTGAAGTTTGCATAATTCCCAACTCTACAGTTTGCAGAACTGATGAGAAATTTGCTATCGCTGTTTAATTTAATGGAAAATGGCCAGTTTTGTCTTTTCCTCTGGGGGAAAGAAATATTTCTGTTATTTTTCTGTTTAAAATTTGAAGTTCTTAGTTTTCATGTAGATTTTTCCAAGCTTAAGTATTTCTCTTACTGAACCATTTCCAAGTATGTTGTTCTGGGTCAGGTTGTTTCTGTTGACATTCATCATTGACATCATTGACATATAATCAACAGTTTGGATATTGCTTGCATCTTCTCCCCATGTGTGCTGCTTAGATTTTTCTGCCTGGACTTCATGTGTCATGTTGCTCTGGTGTTGGTATAGCACTGGGCTTTTTAGGCACACAGGTGGTCTGCTTGTATGCCATATGGCTCAATGGCTTGCTCTATAGTTTAAATATCCAGCTTACATAGTGGGAAAATTTACCCAAGGTGTGGGATTCCAGCATGAAAATAAACCAAATACTATCGTGCATAATGAGGAAAAATCTTCTACACTCCTTTTATTTTCTGCTTTACTCTCATTGGTAATAGCTGCAGTGCTTCACTTTTTCTTCTTTGTAGTACTGTCATCTCTTTTCCTTTGTAAAGAGCCATTATTTAAAGCAACTAAAAATGCTGTGTACACTAATTTTCCTGAGGAGGAAAAGGTAAGGCATCTTCCATTAGGAACCAACTTGGGAAGTGGGGCATAAAGCAATAGCAGAATACTTGCAGTATTCATTGTCTGTTTTCCTTCAGATAGCAGATATACGCACCGGCCTATTCTGGCAATCTAGATGAAAAGAACATTCCAACCAAAACCTTTTCAATTTTACATTGTTTTGACTTCTGTGGTTGCCATACTTACTTATCATGATATTGTTATGACTTCCTTTAAGATGTGTGTGCACATGTATGAACACATGTGGCTGCATATGGGATGAACTTGCAACTGCAATGTCCAGATGGCTATCGTGGAATGACGCAATGAAAAGAAATAATCATTTAGAGTATCCTGTTCAAGATCAGAATTCAGTGTAAGTTGTTTTCAGAGCATGGCATTAGAATTCTTCAGTGTTTTTTGATGGTGTACATTCATAATAATATGAAAGGATGTTAAAGAAACATGATCTTCATCCAGATATACTTGCAAAGACTTTAAATATGAAGGTACCTATATCTTCTTCCTTGGGGTTGACTGGAGTACAGTTAATCTGGGAAACACATTGTGCAATGTGATTCTTATCAGACAATCGTGAGGTGTTTTCAAATTTGAAGTAGTAGTTGATTTCTTATCCTAAAAATAAGGACCATATGGTTTTGTGACTAGTTCCCTGACTGGCCTCCCAGCTCATTTGGTCTCTGGCTTCCTGACAAAATTGCTGGCTTTCTTTGGTCATGCATCAGAGTAAGCTATTCGTTTTAAACAGAACCTTAACTTGTAAAACAAAGCTTTAGTAACTCATGTCTACAGTAATATGCAAATCTGATTTACTAGCATGTATAAAACAGGCATCAGATCTGTGGAGGACATGTGAAATTTTTCCAAGATAATACATGAAAGCTTTGACAACTATTTATTTTTCTTTCTCATCAGGGCGTGGTGAACACTGGTTACACAGACTTGCCAAGTATAATGGCTACTCAAGCCAGTAGCATTTATTCCAATAACATCTTGAAATTATTAAAGCTATTTCTCCTGACAAAGAATATTTTCAGTTTGAATGAAAGGATGATTTAGATTATGGGGCTATTGATCACGTCATTAGAAGAATTTTGGTAATGAAGGCGAGTTTCAACACCACTTAAATTTTTTTGATTATAAAATTAAATGTATTGTATGAAAGCAGAGATTTTTTTAGTGAGTTTAACCAATCCATGAAAAACCATTACTCATAGTCCATATGATAATGTGAACTGAGTTTCTTGCATGTTTCGAATACTGAAATAGGGCAAAAATATATTTACAAAAACTTTACACGAAAATCAATGTTGCACTTTGAACTTGTGTTTTTTAAAGAATACATTACTGAGAGTCGGCACATCTGCTGAGCTACTAAAAGGTACTTTAAGAAATGTAACTTCAAGTGTCAGATAGTTTATGGACTCAACAATGTGTTGAACGAAGGTGCTATGGTAAGTAGAAATAGGTGAGCTGCATGTGATGCTCATAAGGACTTGAAGTAGTGCAAGTACTAGAAATGTCAAATGGTTTGACACTTTCATTTCTCTGCCAAGGTCAGGAAAGGTAGGGCATCATTGCTTATAAGGGCATAGTGTTCTTCTATTGAAGCAAGCAGGCATTTAGCCTCAGAATATGAAATGGATTTCAACCCTGATATGACAGCGTTAAGCTAGGTCCTGCATAGTCTCTGTAGTAGCAGTAGCCTGTATACCTTCCTACATCCTTTGACCCCTTATTCTGGGGAACTGAAAAGGAAATAGATATGCAGTTAATATGGGAGTCAGCTGTGAAATATACAAAAAATTAGATTTGCCCTTATGATGGCTGTGACTGACTAAATGCAAGATATTTATTTAGACAGACAGACCTTTTCAGTTATTTTTATTCTGGATGTAATAGAAAGTAAGCTTTAATTTCTGTTGTCATGGCGAGTTAAGATTGACAGGAATCTGTATCTGCCTGCAGGTAGCATTAAACCAAAGTACATTCATGCTAAACAAATGTTGGCAGGCTGGAATTACTGTTTGGCTAAGGAAGTGTTTGTAAGGAGAAGCATATTCATGTCAGTTTTTAAGGAATGTAGCATAGGACTTCATTTTTCTCATTTAATCTTTGGGAGGGCAGAGCAAGGCATGATGGGGTTTGTTCTTTTTCTCTGAAGCATTAAGTATACTATGTCTGACACATACCAAGCCAAATTTGGTGCAGTAAGTACATGATGGTTTTTACAACTGACTGACTTCAATGATCAGTACTATTTTACAGGAAAAGGTTATTTCTATTGGTATAAGGTAAGGGCCAAATCTGGTTCTATTTACTCACGTGAGTAATCCTACTAATTTCAGAAGGATATATGAGTAGCCATGACAACTTTGAATTGAGAACTTCTGAACGGTCAGTCATGATATAAAGAAAAGCCAGATGCTGTAGAAATCCGTCATGATCGTGTTGTTCCGTAACAAGAAGATAGGGTCTGATTTCTAGAACCTTTCCCCAAAACAGCATCCCATCCTACACCAATGTTAAAAAATAAATAAATAAAATAGCCACACTTTTAATCAAGGAAGATGATGACCATGGCTGGAATTTATATAGAATGTACAAGGGAATACATTGATCTTTGTTGTAGTCAGTTTGGCATTTAAATATTACAAATAATTACATAGAAATAAAATGAGCTCCAAAAGGTAATGTGGCTTAACATTGAAAAGTAGCAGACAGTGGTAAGCTAGGGTTGCTAATATATCACGTTGTTTTCCAACTCATTGAAAGATTTAAAATTCAACTTTTCAAGCTCCTTGGTGAATCATTGTATACCTCTTGTTAACAACAAACTTCTGATATTAATTATATGTGCAATAAAGAGCCAATATGATATAGGTTAGCAATCCAATCCAGTGCCAATTGAAATTAACATAGACTGTTTTCAAAAGCTTTTGAATCAGGGCCTGTATATACTGCATAACTCCAGATGTCATTATCTGTGTTGAAATGCATGTATGAAATGAAAATGAATCATATAGCAAGGTTTTGATTATGTTGAATAACATTTTCCTCATAAACAAGATCAAGTCTTTTCACATTAACTCCCTTTAAAAACAATGATAGAATGAAAAAAAAAAAGTAATATAAATGTTAACAGAAAAGGATGCATGTAGCACATCTTTTCAAGAGTTCATGACCTTCAAAGCTACCATACAAAGTGAGTAACATTAGAAATGTCTATTAGCTCAAGAAAAGCAATTTTTTTTCCCATTTGGTACAGGAGCTTGGTCTTAAAGGAATAAAAGAGTGAAAGAAGTCCATTTCAGTTAGTGAATCATTCTATAGCCAAATTTTGCGCTGTATCTAAAAGATCTTTCTTACTGCCTCCTGACATCACTGACTTGGAATGTGTCATCCAAAGTATCATCTTTTTCATGCCTGAGTTTCAAGATCTATTTTCTTTTATTAATATCAGACAAATTTTGTACAAGTTTTAAAGTTTTGATTACAACTTCCTAAAATGATAACCTAACCAAAAATTAATCCCCTGTGACATAGACAGACTCTTGTATTATTACTACATTGGGTTTTGTCTTGGTAAGAGAAATTCATATTGGTACATTCATTTGCTTAGAGTATACTTGGGTATATTTTAACAAAACATTGTGCAAGTGATGACAAAATGTGTCTCCAAGTAAAATATTGTATTATTTTGGATTAATGAAATGATCTCGTCTTTTCCTAAAGAGGGAAAAACATTTCCTTAAACTCCCAACACATATGGTCAAATGGACTAGTACTGGGAGCAATAATATTTTCTCCCAAGGAAGTATTGTTGAACTATTTGTGTGGTCTGCATCTTTTAATAATGTTCAGATGATACAGTGTAGTCTGTATTCCTACTAAAGCAATAAAGGTTGTGAGAAGTCACTGGGGAATTTGACATATTTCTTCTTCTTCCCTTTTTATTTAAACGAACAGAACAATTTCTCCATATTTGCCCAACTGAAGAGATGTTGTTTGGCAGCCCCATATGCATTTGTAGGACTCTGCAGTCTCCACTTCATACCCAGGTTGACAAAGATTCTGTTATTCCAAAACTAGTTTTCTGGCAAAAGCAGGGTATAGAAGTTAGGCATGTAAAAGCATGGGCAGGAAACAGAATCACAGAACTGTAGGGGTTGGAAGGGACCTCGAAAGATCATCGGGTCCAACCCCCCTGCCAAAGCAGGTTCCTCAGAGCAGGCTGCCCAGGTAGGCGTCCAGACAGAATATCTCCAGAGAAGGAGACTCCACAACCTCCCTAGGCAGCCTGTTCCAATGCTCTGTCACTCTCACCCTGAAGAAGTTCTTTTGCATGTCAGTGCGGAACTTCCTGTGCTCTAACTTGCAGCCATTGCCTCTTGTTCCATCCCCACAAACCACTGAGAAGAGGTTGGCTACATCCTTCTGTCCCCCACCCCTCAGATATTTATATACATTGATGAGATCCCCTCTCAGTCTTCTCTTCTCCAGGTTGAACAGACCCAGGTCTCTCAGCCTTTCCTCATAGGGAAGATGCTCCAGGCCCCGTATCTTCTTTGTGGCCCTCCACTGGACTCTTTCCAGGAGATCCCTGTCTTTCTTGTACTGGGGAGCCCAGAACTGGATACAGTACTCCAGGTGAGGCCTGACCAGGGCAGAGTAGAGGGGGAGGATCACCTCCCTTGACCTACTGGCCACACTCCTTTTAATGCACGCCAGGATCCCATTGGCCCTCTTGGCCACCAGCGCACACTGCTGGCTCATGGTCAACCTTTCGTCCACCAGGTCCTTCTCAGAGCTCCTCTCCAGCAGGTCATCCCCCAGCCTGTACTGATACATGTGGTTCCTTCCCAGGTGCAGGACTCTACACTTGCTCTTATTAAACCTCATTTGGTTTCTTTCTGCCCATCTCTGCAGCCTGTCCAGGTCTCGCTGAATGGCAGCACAGCCTTCTGGCGTGTCAGCCACTCCTCCCAGCTTTGTGTCATCAGCCTGCTTGCTGAGGGCAGACACTATTCCCTCATCAAGGTCCTCGATGAAGATGTTGAACAAGACCAGACTCAGCACTGACCCCTGGGGAACACCGCTAGTCACAGGCCTCCTGCCAGACTCTGCTCCTCCGATCACCACCCTCTGAGCTTGGCCAGTCAGCCAGTTCTCAACCCACCTTGACGTCCACTCCTCTATCCCACACTTTCTCAGCTTTGCTAGTAGGATGTAATGGGAGACAGTGGGAAATGGGTAACACAGCTTTAGTGGGAGAAGAGCTTGGATTCTGTGCCTGCTTTTATTTTATCATTTATGAAGAAAAATACTTTTTATTCTTTTGAGTGTTTATAAGGTTGGTAGGTATTTTAGGACTGACACTTTTCTCCACATCCTCCTTTTACTGAAATGATGACCAGATTTGTTCTTGCTTGAAATAGTGGTTATCATGCTACCCAGAGAATCACACCTGCCCTCCATTTGCCTCTCATATCAGTCACAAGTGCAGTTTCTGGTAGATGTACTGTCTGCTTCTTTCTTCCCTTTTGTGCTTCATTATGATAGATTTTTCAGAAATTTTTTTAGGAATTTTGAACAGAAAGAGGTTAATGATTTACCCAAAGTGAATTGCAAATGAGATTAGGAGTTGTACCTCAAAACTTCTTTTCCAGGTACTAAGCAATGATGCTTTCATCTTTACTTAGATTCATGATGCATGTTCATACACAGAAAATTTACTGGCAACCAAAGAATTATATAATGATCATTGCTTTTAAATATAGGAAAGCCAATATAGATATCAGCCTTATGTCTATACCCATTGTATCTGTAGCAAATCTAGATATTTCTGTGAGTAATAAGATGACCAGAGATATGTTTAACAAAATAAGAATAAATAATTTTTAAAACTCAAGACTAGAGAAAACAGATGGCATCATCTAAAATGAAGTTCTGTAGCTTTGAAGAAAAAAAGTAGAAATTGATATATTTAATATTAAAAAAAAAAAAAAAAAAAAGGCGTCAACACAAAGTCCCTTCTAAGTAAAACATGAAAAAATTAACCAAACATACCATATGCAGTACCATAGCCGTGCTACAAGATTAGGAAATAAATACAATGGATCAGGAAGGCCTGACTTTGAAAGTGAATAAGAAAGATATTTAAAGTGAGTACAAATATTTGCCAAAATCAAGAATTTTACTGAAAGAAGATAAAGTTTGACACAATATGATAACTGAATTTGCAACCTGGAATAAGTTGCAGAACACAAAATTAGACAGTCATACCAATTTTAACTAAAAGGGATGTACAAATAAGAAATACTCAATAATTTTTACTTGCTCATTCTTACATGTAAAATTTATATATGCCAACAGGTAGTTTCTTAATTACACCGAGAATGTTGCATATGTTACATATGAACACATCCTCCAGAATGTAATTATCTCTGCCTTCTCCCTGAAGCAGTGTTTGTAACAGGCATGGTACCTCTCTACACTATTGGACATAATATTAAGCAGGTTAGTCAATGTTTTCTTTTGTTCAATAGTTAAGTAATTCCATAGCTAGCAGGGTGGTCTTGGCTAGCAAAATAATTCACACCAGCAAGCAAAGGGCCTGATTCTGGCTGAAACATTAACGCTATAAGCAGTGAAGAATGAGGGGTATGTACAGAATCAGGCCTTCCAGGAATACTCTTTGCTTTTATGGGCAAATATTTGCCATCCCTCTTTATTAGATCATGGAATCTCTTATCCCTAGGGCCGGGGAGATAATTTTATAGGTTTTTTGTCTTCTACTGTCCTTATTTGAGCATAGTCCTTTGTGGCTGTGCTATGTTTAATTCAAGAGAAAACAACTTCGCATTTCCAGATCCATGACATTCAGTCAAAGTGACAACCAATTCATCAAAGAACCTAATTCATTTGCAGAAGTACCAAGCTGTATCTAGTATAAGTACATCAGGAGAGATACCATCTCTACTTTTACTTGTTATTTTTCAATCTATCTCTAGATACGTGTGTTCAGAGCTTACTAAAACTGAGCTATTTCTTTTTAGAGGTAGAATTTTATCAGCAATTGTCTTTGCTAAAGACACAGAAAGGAAGTATTTTGTGAAGAAAACAATCTGATGGTAATCAGAACTTAACTGGGTCTCTTACCTGCCCTTGAGGCTTCCTACATTCTAGAAAACTGTTCAATACCAAGTCTGAAAGAAATTAGGGGTCAGATTTCATTAATTCTTTACATTTTTTAAAAATATAAAATCATAACTAAAAAAAAATCTGATGAATGTCCTGGAACTTATCAGAAGTTCAGATATACATAGATACACAGATATACAGCAGTTGATATACATAATGACAGCTTGTATTCTAAATGTTTGTTTCACAGTTTTCTATTGAAACCCCTTTCTTTGCAATGATATTAACAAACTAGAATAGCTCATAATTTGATTAAAAGAGCTAAGTAAAACATTTCCCTCTGTGCAGTAATACACCTGATCAATTAAATCTTACATGCAATAAATGCCTCAAAGACAGAGCGCTCAGAGTGAACTGAAAACAGTAGCAAATATTTTCAGTTTATCTTCTACACACAAATACAGCACTCTCAAATTCTTACACTTAAACTTTTACCTGATTAATTGTGAGGACTGGATTAACAATTAGATAAATACTGGGTCAAAGTTATATGCTGCATTGTTCCTCCTTAAAGACAAGGTCACTGAAGCTAGTATTTTTTTTCTAGTTGTACAGATAAGTATTTGAATACATATGAGGTATGTTCTGGGAAGCTTGTTATGTTGCTTTTTGCTTCATTATGTCACTTCTCTTCCACTGGCCATAATAAAAGCCAGTCATTCAGCTGTTCTGTTTAACACCAGATCTTCTCAGGATATAGTATCTATAAATTTGCTTCATCTTAGTGTCACTGATGTCCTTACATGACAGCTTGCCTTTCATCAAACCTAAGTCTTTGGACTCAGACTTCTGAAAAGCCCATACATATTTCTTGAAGATATAAGCCAATACATGTACATGGTCTTTGGCCTTTATGAATGTTCTAAAGAATTGTTGAATGGGCAAACCTATTTGTTTTATGATTTCAGCGTCATAGTTTTTTTAGATTGTATTGTTTTGAAATCATACTTTCAAGATATTCAGTGATGTGGGTTAAAAGAATTTATTGTTTGAAAACTCTTCCTTCTTAAATATCAGAAGGCAGAACACTAAATCTGATCACATAGAACTTTCAGGATATTTTTTATAACGAAACATTTTAAAATTCAAAATATGAGAAAAACAGAACTTTATATTTAGCTTGATTAAAATGTACCTTTTTCTACCCATAAAGAATGTTCCGGCTGAAACAGTTTTAGGTTGGCTGAAGGGCAAATCTACCAAAGGTATCAAAACTTTTAGCTTGAACTAATGTGATAAGTATTTTTCTCTTGGGACAGAATATTAAGAACTAAGCCTGAAAACAATAAAGACTAAGGCAATAATTCAGGCATTGTAGACTAATATTAGAAAACAATATGTCACTGTTTATGATAATTGAAAACTTACTCAAATACGTGTCAATGGGTCCTGGAGCTGAGTTGCTGGGATTCTAATTAGTTTCATGGTTGCTTGGTGGATCGGTGTCATAAAGAAATATAGAAACCAGAAAATGTGAAAGGAAGCAATTTGTGCTAGTCTTAAAAGCAGAAAATGATATTCACTTGCATGAATAAACAAAAGAAGAAATCTGTCTTTTATTTAAAGATGAAATATTAACTATTAGTTCTCAGTCTTTCAGGAGATTATTAAAGTCTTTCAGTGCCTTTATATTCCTTTACAAAGAATAAAGCTTGAAGCACAGCTGTGCTACATGTTCACTTTTTCGTTGTTTTTTCAGATGATGCATTTTGGCTCAGGTGTGTGTTGTGCAGGTGTGCTGGCAGAGTTGTCTAGCCAGAATATCTCTGATCTGGATTTGGAAAATACCTTGGTTGTGATTGGGATTGCTGGAGAGTCAGGCATGAGCAGTAGTAGGAGCACTGAAACCCTCAGCCAGAAGTGCTTGAACAGGTATCTGTAGCCATCAAGTGACTCAGTTAATCTGAATTTGAATTTACAGGGGAAGAAGATTTCAATTTTAATGTTGATTCTCTAAGGAGGATTTTGTATCTGATACTGCGGAGGCCAATAGAAATCCTCAAAGGTTGAGGGAAGAGGGAAAGGCAATACTTTGCCAGTTTATTATTACATTGTGGCAGTCTTCTAATGCTTCCAGAGGCATTTTGCATGTCTTGATTCCCTGTAGGCAAAATGTGTTTGGAAACTCCGATGGGTGCATCCACGCAACTCTCTGCCCTACATAAGAAACTGTCACTTCAGAAGTGCTGTTCTGGCTCACTTTCTTATAAGCTGTCATCCTAAAATGTTCTAGCAATGCATTTTTGGAAAAGACTTAATTAGGTTAAAGTTTCCTATAACTATTATATTTCTATTTCATTGTAGGAAAAGGAAAACAACATTAAAAAGTAAACAGTCCTTTCTTGCTCAACAGTCTGTTTATGCTTTGAGTATGAAACACAATGTAACGTTTTATCTTGGATCTAAATCATCTCATTTTGCCGGTCTTACCATTGCGAAACAAATTGAAATCTCTGACTTTCCTCGGTTTGTAGCTGCATTTCACAGTCTGGTTGGTTTGGCAGCGGGTCCTACATATATTGCTGAACACATGAGTGAATATCCACACCTTGACATTCAGCCTTCAGCTGATGTTCTCAAAATCTGGGCCCTATATTGGAGTGCAACTTTCGCTGCTTGTTTAGTGGATTATGAAAAACCATTAGGTACTCGTCAGTCTGTCATATGAAATTTAGGACCAAGTTCCTGAGAGGCCTACCCACCCCTCAAAAGGCAGTTTAAGGAGGTGGCAGCTGCCTGATCCTCTTAGTTCCTTTGAGATGGAAAGGGAAGTAGACCTATACAACCTAATCTAATGAATTTGGTAGCACTGGAAAACAAAGAAGAGAATTTTGGTGATTTTGGCTTTAGCATTGATTAGGAGAGATGTTGATGTTGGTCTCAAGGATTTCTTTTGTTGGATTTTCTAGAGCTTAAATCTCATGTAAATTCCATAGAGCCTTAATCCTAAAATTCTGATGTGAACAACCAGTGGCTAGAGACATTGCAGTAAGAGGTCTTTTATGTCCTTATGTATCAGTTATTTCCACTTTATTATAATATACAGCTACTGATGTTTTGTGTTTTGAATCACTGTGTTCTATTTGCTACCACAGAGTAATCATATATCCAACTGCTTTTGTTTTGTCATAATTTATATCATAAGGTTCAAATAGGAGGAACCCAGGCTCTTTTCAGTGGTGCCTA
Source organism: Anas platyrhynchos (assembly GCF_047663525.1). Taxonomy (NCBI): domain Eukaryota; kingdom Metazoa; phylum Chordata; class Aves; order Anseriformes; family Anatidae; genus Anas; species Anas platyrhynchos. The sequence goes on along the minus strand of NC_092597.1, from coordinate 5,114,875 downwards.
GTGCCAGGACAAGAGGCAGTGGGCACCAACTGAAACACAAGAGGCTCTGTCTAAATATCAGGAATCACTTCTTTACTGTGTAGGTGACAGAGTAGTGGAATAGGTTGCCTAAAGAGATCTTCCTGCTTGGAGATCTTAAAAAAAACTGTCAGAACATGGTCCTTGGGCAACCTGCTCTAGGTGTCCCTACTTGAGTTGGGGGAGTTGGACCAGATGACCTCCAGAGGTCCCTTCCAACCTAAATCTTCCTGTGATTCTATGAATTGTGAAGTATGTCAGGAGATGGAGCATTTCCATTTTGGAGAACTCCTTGAAAAAAAATTCTACATTTTTGACATGTACCTTCAGTATATGTTTTCCTTCTATATATCTTAATATATATTCATTTTCATGGAGAGCAATATCCTTGGTATTTTTATTCTCTATCTGTAGCTTATCTTAATTTTCAGTGCATCAGCATTAAAAAATATTCTAGTACTAAACTCCGTACAGTGTTAGAGCAGCCAAGCTTGCTTCCAAGTTTGCTGAACTCAGCATCACTTCTGCCTGGGCACCACTAATTGAAGATGCTGGTTTGCTGACAGCGAACCGGTACAATAACTTTTATGTTGTATGGATTAATGTGCAGTCTTGGTGTTTCAACATTCTACTCAGTTATGGTAATAGTTTCAAAAGAACAATTCTTGAACTTTTTCACTTGCAAATAAAAGTAATGTAAAGTTTTTGCATGCACATCCAGCATCTGCTGATTGCTAGCCATAATTCAGTCTTGCACATTAGCTGAAAAAAATTGGAATAAATTATGAGGAATCAACAAAGCATTCTGCAGAATGTTTATCTAGCCCTATAGAAATTCTGTAACAAGGCTGCAAGGCCCTGCAGGATTCCACAAACCACACTCAGAGATGGTATGGAGCTGTGTAAAGATATCCAGCCTTCTCAAGGACTGCAAACAGTATAGGGCAGCACTCAACCATTTTTACCCTGCTTTTTTTTTTTTTTTTAATAATTCCTTTAGCCACAGCTCAACATTTCCACATGCTGCTTTCTCGTACAGTGTAAACCTGCACACAGTTCCTGCTGGTAACAGGCATGGTGGAGTGGGCATTGACTGGCACTCACATGTAGGCATGGAGATTAAAACACTGCTCTTGAGAGAGTTGATTCTGTCAGATCATAGCAGTCATTCTGGGGTATAAGAGAACTTACACAGTATTGCATGAGCTGTAACCGTTCTGCATGTGAACAGTTTCTAGTACACTAAATCTGGCACTTGAACTTTAAAAATAATTAGAAAAAGAAATAACAGCAATGTAATTTATTTGTAAAACCACTAATGTAAGCTTTTTTTTTTTTTTTAAACAAAAGGTGAATAGTCTTCACTTAAGGATCTCACCCAGCAAACACTTTTTGGGAAATGTGCTGTTTCATAACAAGCAAGAAGGGAGATGTTGTTATTTGAACAAAGAACATCTTTGTTTTGCTAGGGAAAAAATATTAAGGTACTTCTGGGAGGAGAAGAAAAAAAATTAAATGGCTGAAAAACAAGGTTTTCTCAAAGGCATTTCTGAAAATGTCTTCAAAATGTATGATTTTTGTGCCAAGAAGGATGCTGAAGCTTTCCAAAAAAAAAAAAAAAAGGCAATGCAACATTGAACTATTGAACTATTGCTGTATCAGCTTCACAGCTTGTTAAAGTAAACCTTAATGAACTGAGGAGTAATGCAGTCTGCCTTCCCAAACAAACTACATGGGTATTTACAGCAAATGAACTATTTATTTTGGTTTTCTTTTAAAGGAATCAGAACTGTTGTTCTGACCAATATGCTCATTTAGTACATTCACATTTAGGGCATATCTTTGCCAGATGTCATTAGGGGTGGATATGGCACAGCATCTACTGCAGAAGGTAAACCTATGGAAATCGTTAGAACTCGAACTGAAATTGGATTAGACCAAGCTATTGGAATGATAAAGGAGTTGAATTTTTTCTTCATTAGCCCAGATGAGAGTTCAGATACTTGTTATTCAGTTATTCAATAGCAGGCTTTTCAGGCTACATCAAGTCGTGCATAACATTCTGTGTATTTCACTCTTCACTGTCACTTTAATTATGTCAAACTATTATACTTTCTAATTTGTTTGCATCAATCTAATTCACAATTAAATTCATGCTTATTATCCAAATATTGATATTATGAAATAGCTCTTCCTCTCCTTATATGTCACCTGTCTCATTTGATGTTAGCAGTCATTCCCCTCTGAGTTTTGCTAATAATTACAGCTCACTACACTTTATTAGTAAGCTTCACACCGAATTGTCTCTGTTCCTATGTATATACTGTGCTTCCTCAAGAAAAGTTAGAGTGTCCTGGGCTTTCTGACTGTGTTTTCCATTACCTTGTTTTGTTTTGAAACCCTTGTTGTGTTTTGAAAGCCTAAGCATGCCAAGTCATTTACATGCAAACTACCTGAGCCCACACTATTTGCCCAGCTTCCCCTTGACAAACCTACTTTTGACACTAACTTTATCCTTTTTAAATGTCTTAGGACAGTGATTTTGCTTTTGTGTCTGTTGCATACCAGTGTGGAGTATTAAATTATTCTAATGAAGTAGCAGTATTGTGCTTGAACTTGTACAAACATGCAAGACTTGAAAATTTACATTAGAGAAATTTAAAATATAAGCTAAGAATGGGGGTTATAACAAAATGATTGATAATAAAATACAAAGCTGTGCTTTTTCTTTCCTATGTTTGCAATAAAACCTTGTGTTCAGATGTATTCAAAAAGTGCATTTTTGTGACTTCCTGTAGAGAATGGTAATGAGTTGGCATTTTACACTAAGCCTATATAATAGTGTCCTGGAGGTATGTGACATTATTGAAAGCTTTGTGATGCACTGAGTTGCAACCACAGGTTATCTTCTCATTATAATAAGAAGCCTTGGCTCACTAGAAGTATCCCATTTGATAATACAGTGTATATCTTGGCAGCATTACAGTCCCCACCTTTTTGTAATGCTGTAGCATAGGGGAAAAATATCATACCAAGGCCCTAGACACAGACAACGCTAATCATAATTTCATGAGGTCTACACCATCTGTCATATCCTGAAACTTTATGGATTTAGTCTTGTATATTTCTGCTACAATAGAAGTTAGACTTGTTCATTATGATTAGACCCTAATAAACAAGTTCCTAACTTCAGATGTGTACACTTTTTGTGAATCTTTCTCCTCATCTGAAAAAATAATGAAGTCCTCTAACATAGAGCTGAGGACAGTGAAAAGGCAGACAACTTAGGCACAGACCTTAAATACATTTTTACCCTTGGAATAGTACTGTTTATTGCAAAGAAGTATGAGGTGAAGTTACTTCATTGAGTCTCCCTCTTTATGCTAATTCTCCTAAAATTAAAAATGTCTCTTCCTACAAATGGGTCACTCAACACTGCCAAGTTTTTTTGGGGGTAATCAGCTATTCAGTCTGAGAGATTTCTTAAAGAATGACAAATCTTGGCCAACGTTCATTTTCATTTTGCAACAATAACAACAACAAAAAGTTTCTGTCATGATATTCTAGGAGAGTTTGATATCTGTAGGATAACTATAAACTGAAAATATTTACAGAGATAAGGAAACATTCAGTTTTCACATATCTCATATCTGCAGGATAGCAGAGCCAGTGAGTTGAAATCATTCATTTTTCATTACAATGAAGCTTCTCTGCATTTGCTGTGTAGCCAGTGAATATGTTTTGTACCTCAGCTGGAACCTGAGTTGAGGCCTATGTCTTTTCTCCCTTAAGTTACAGGAGGTAGAAGCATGGTTTATACCTACCGTTGTAATTGAGCAGACTTCCCCAGATAACCCAAGAATACTGTTGGCTTCTTTCAGATGCAGCTGCATGCAGCCCTTAGCCAAATGGATGGGTCATCATAATGAGGGGCCTCTGAAAGGAGAGGAGATGATACAGAGAAAAGGAAGAGAACTGCTGAAGTGCCTCCCTCAGCAAAGCAGGCTGCTGTAGAACATAACTGTTAAGTGCTGCTGGTTTTGCATAGTCACATTAAAATCCCAGAGAAAACACTCAAGATCTAGAAAGTTATTATTAGTCAAGATATTTATATACTCTTCCCCTTAAGATATATTTATATATATCTTATATATATATATATTTTAAAAGGTCAGAGATTTTACATGCATTAAAATAATGAATTCCAAATAGAATGTTGCAGTGACAAACATGAAAAAAAAATTTAAAATAATCAATGTTCAGGTTGCTAATGATTTGTGGTTTTAATTTTCAGTCAGTTGTCTGTTTTGGATTTCTTTTTTTTTTTCCTGCATAAATCGTGAGTTTATAGGATGGCACATCTTTCCAAATATATTCCATGCTACATAAATAAGGAAGACCAGTTCTCTGGGGATCGACGTGACCTATAACATCAGGAAGAAAGACAAAAATCTGTCTTTGCTGCTTCTTGGCCTTCCCCCTTCCTCTGAGGCTGCTGACTTTTAAACCAGAGGCTCCAGAGGACACTAACAACAGGTAATCTGGCAATTTCAACAGTGCCTTTCCAGATTTTTGCGTCACCTTGTGCTGGCTGTGTTTTCATCGTGTAAAAATTCTTCACTGTTTTATCTGTTGTAGAGCTGTTCTGCTCCATTGGGCCAAGGTTAGAAGATGGGATTCAAGCTATGTGCTTTTGCTCCAAGGAAAAGCAGAGGGGATGGCTGATAAAAGGTTTATGAGTTAGCTATAGTTAAACAGCACTATGATGTCGTGCTCACCTGGAGATTTCCATGTCAAATCTTTCCAGCTGACAGTTTTAGTTTTTCTGACTCATTATCCACCCTCTAAACTCAGTCTGGAAAGACAAGATGATGCATATACTTTTTATCAAGATGTCTGAAATAGGTGTAGTTTCATGGCTGTAATGAGGCTAATCTGCTTGTAGTGTTGTATTTGGTGCTGCAAGCTTGACGTTATATTTGTCTGCATTTTAGAATCTCTTAGAAACACCAGGGAAACCAAACAAATCTGTATTAGACTGCCTTTATTTCCCCTCTTTGATCAAAACAGACCTATGCAGCAGCAACTGGAGGCTGTTCTCTATGTACCAGTACACTAAATTCCTTTGGCTCATGCCTCTCAGTCACTTGGAGGACTCTTGAAGAAGGCATAAAAATGGTGTGGCCAGAACATCCTTGCCCTCTCTGTTTGCTGGGTTCCTGGAAGCCACAGGTAGCCATGACAACGGGTAATGGCCACAAGACCGAGCACAGGAAGTTCCGTACCAATATGCGAAAGAACTTCTTCATGGTGAGGGTGATGGAGCACTGGGACAGGCTGCCCAGGGAGGTTGTGGAGTCTCCTTCTCTGGAGATATTCAAGGCCCATCTGGGTGCCTACCTGGGCAGCCTGCTCTAAGGAACCTGCTTTGGCAGGGGGATTGGACACAATGATCTATCAAGGTCCCTTTCAACCCCTTCAATTCTGTGATTCTGTGATATGCAGAGATAATGAATGAAATGAGTTTCTGCAGAGAAATTGATTCAAGCCAGTACCTATAACTTTTTCAGTTCACTTAAAACATAACAAAAATAAACAAAGGAAACTAAACAAAACCTGCCAAGGATGCAATATAAATTTTAGGGTTTAGATTAAAATGCTTCTTTGTAATTGAGTTCTCTCTTGTATGCCACTGGTATCTGAATTTTGTTGTTTTCCAAAGTTGGTAGGTTAGAGAAATGTGAAAAGCGATTTGGTGTTTCAGGAGAAATGAGTGGCTGCTTTTATGTAACCATGAGGTTTTTGACAATTTAGATTGGTCTTTGTCAGCCAAGGTAAAGCATACTACTCCTGGCAAAATAAAAATGCTTAATGAACAAGGGAAAAATATCAATGTTATTGTAATAAAAATTCTGCCCTTAAACTAGCAGAAACTGCCACGGCTGCTTTGATCAACAGACAACAGAATCTTACCTCAACAGAATGAGGGCAAATTACACCAGCTAGGGAGTTGAGTCACAATGTCACAATGTTATCTTATTTAAATAAACTGCTCACAGAAAATATATTTTCATAAAATATGGAAGAAGAAAAAAAAAAAAAAGCCAAAAGATCAATAAGAATTTAGAGTTTTTTGTTTTGTTTTGTTTGTTTGTTTTTTTCCCTGTTTTTATCGATTTGGTAACAATATGGACATTTTCTTAAAAATATGAGTAAATTGGGACGTTACTCTCTTTATGTTCCCTCTGTGTTCAACAAGAGAGAAAGTGGCTCCTTTGATACTGATTGAACCACAACTTAGTTATTTCAGAACAATCCTTACTTTGCTGTAAATATAAGTTCTATTTGCCTTTAGATCTAAATCCTTTTTGTATTCTGTATATGTGCAGTACATATGATGGATGGTCTCTGAGTGATCTGCATAGAGCCTTCTGTGTTGAACAATTCTGTCAAGTACATTCTCAAGTAGTATTTAAAAGATAGAGGATAATGTAAAGAAAATTTTTCAATTATTTCAATCCTTTCTCTCTCTCCTTATAAGAATATCTGTCACAGGCTGTTTAAGTAGTATTTCTAGTAGTGTTTCTTTGGTTTTCTCTTTGCATCTGGTACACAGAAACAAGACTGCTTCTACGCTTGCAGATTTTTTTTATTATTATTATTTTTTTCAGCTCACAGCTCTTTTTCCCTTTTCTTGTTTTCCTGGTTTGGTATTCACACTGTAGCAGGCTATATGCCAGGGCAGAAACTGCTGTACCTTGGGATGTTTCAGAAATGGACAAGATATGGTTTTCCAGTTAAGGCTTAACACATTATCAGCCTGTCTTGTAGTCAAGCTGTATTAAGTAATAAAACTTGTATTTTCTTCTCACTTAAGATTTGTTACTTTGCAGTTTGCCTAGATTTGATTAATTAAGTGTAGTTTTAATAAATGAGTTATTGAGTAATTATTAAAGAATTAAAAACCAAAATAAAAAGAATCAAATGTTTTGCATAGATAATACCTACTGCGTTTTGCTTGGTATGCATAAAACATAATTTTTCATAAAATATACTGTATTGGTAACAAATTTATTGTATTCATATAACGTTCTGAAATACCACAGAAGGGTGTGTACACTCTTGATGTTGCAGTAGTTGCTGAGAATTATGCTACTGATTTTACTGGAAAAGGAACTGCAGTTGTTTAATGAACGCAGAGCATCATTCCAGCAACCCAAATGCCATCCATTATTTCATCCATTTTTTTGTTGATGGATATAGTAAGTATTTTTATTTATTTTTTTTGTTCTCTTCCCATTGCTGTGAGGTAATTTCTGACAGCTGTTTCCCGGAACTTTTGTTTATGCATGGATGGTTGAACAATGATCTTGAATTGATATGTCAGAATGTATAAGCTGTTAGAGCAAATTTGTTACTTGAATAAGCAACAAGATACTAGGACCAGACAGTATTCACACAGACATACTAAGGGAACTCAAACATTAAACTGCTGAACTGTTGTTGAGGGTATGGTCCATTGGTTAAGAAGGTTTGGAGGAAAGGAAACTAGAATGTGATGCTGATTTAATAATGACTCCAGGAGAATGAACAGAACTACAGACCATCAAGATCAACTTTAACTGTGAAAACTGGTTTTCACTGTGCAAACTGAAGGAAAAAAAAAAAAAGTGGAATTGGCAGGAACATGGATAAACATGCTTGGCAGAGAATCACTGCTGCTTTTGCAAAAGTCACATTTCACAAACCCACTAACAGTTTGATGGATTTGATGAGTATGAGGATAATGGTGATCTAGTTGATACTGTTGGTACTACAGCTCCAAACTAAGACTTTTTTCATTAGTAGAGTTACACTAGAAATACACCAACCGTTCATGAGCACTGTGGCTTGAGGTTTTAGGAATTACTAGCAAGGTTTAGAGCTGTGTTCTACCATCTTAACCCAAGCTGTGGAACCTCTTTGATTACTGAAAATGTTAATTCCTGGACATACAATTGATTGTGTGTGAATGGAGTACTTCTCATATGCAGAGCAATTGAACTGAGGAACTAAACAAAATAGGGATTGTAGATTTGAAATGTAAGTGAGTAGTGTTGAAATAAGCTACATGTTATAACATCATGGACGTCATCCTCAAATTCCACATATGCACTCTATTTAGCCTCAAATGTGCCTTGTGTAAGACTGCCTCTTAAATCTTTAGTGTTTATTTTCATATCTTACACAGAGAATGCACAATTTTTTTAATAGTTTTCATTAGCACATGTAACTGCCAAGATTCAATTCTAGATTTGAACACCAACAGATGGACCTAATTGTTTCATTTAGATGAAACAACAAACTGTCATCATTTATTGTATGCTTGATTAATGTGCTTTGGTGTTGTCTTGATAACTTGAAGCAGTGGCTTTTCTTTCATAAATAATACATTTTGTAATATACTTCCTTTTTTTGTCTCAGATACAGATTTGGCTCTGAGTGTTAGTGCAAGTGACCCAGTGAACTCAGCAGCACAGGAAGATCCCAATTCTATTATTGCTGGAATGCCAGTGCTGGAACTCTGGAAAGCAAAAAAAGGTACTAGAAAACAGTGACAGAACTCATACATTATTAGTTACGGGATGTTTCTTCTCACAAGGCAAGTGCCAACATGTAGAAAGATGAACAAGAAATGTCTTTTCTGAATTGATGCCTCATATGGAAGATGAATATATGTAAATGCAAGTTTAACTGAAAATGTCCATTGCCTACATAGAGAAGGAAGAACATCACAGCATCCTAGGATCTTGGCCACTTCCACAGGACCATTCATACGATGAACAGCTACAGTATTGCATATTGGCTTGCTTCCTTGAGTCTACAGTGTTATAATTTCATGGACTTCAAGAGGCTCAAGATTGTCCTGTTTCTTACCCCTCATATTTTTTTCAGTGGGTTCTCCTTTCAAAATGAGCAAAATCACTGTTAGGCTGTGTCCATATTAGAAATTATCGTGCATTTAAGAGTTTGGCAGAATAGTTTTACTGTCAAATACCCTGGCAGCTGCTCCAGTCATTAAGTTTAAACCAGTTCCCCAGATAAAGTAAGCCATGTTAAAGGAAAAGGGAAAGATTTGGGCAATGCAAAGATTTCTATGCTATGTTCTTTGCCAATGCAATTTTGATGGAAAAGAATGCAAGCATTTTTGTACTCTTAACTGACATAGGTATGCAAATTGAAGCTAACAACTCTAAACATACTTAGACTTGTGTGAGGTTAAAAGAGGAAATATCACAATCCAACTGCTTCAAGAAGTAGATTGAGGTGCTTTACATGAGTTTTCTGAAAATTGAAGCTGTATCAAGTTACTTCCTTGTCTGCTGTAAATAATAATAATAAAAAGACTGCAGTATTGCTTTTTCCCAAGGAAAACCTGTGAACAGAGAAAGCTAGATAGAATGTTTCAATTGCACACTGATCACTCTAAAATACAGTTTCAGGTCAGCTGGAATTCATGATGCATTTGGCAAGCAATTCAGTCATGAAACTAAATCTCTGAAAATTTTTAAAAGAAATAAAACTTTTCTGATGTTTTTGAAATACAGTATTTTTAGTTAGCATTAGCAACAACATTTGAGATGAAGTATGTGGTTTTAACTTGAGCAAACTTATTTTCTGGAAGCCACAGTAGTATCCTTTTTCAGAAAAGATGCTGTATATATACACACACACACACACACACACACATATATATATATTTAAACTGACAAAGAGCCTGATTCTGCACAATTCATTAGCATCTAACTCCAAAGCAAATACAGAGTTTCAGAAATTGTACTAAGGCTGATCTTTAGGCTGGAAGGATACAATTCAAGCTTGGTTTAAAAAACAAAACTAATTGATTATATGAGACGCCTAAAATGGTGTACATCCTAGGAATGTTTTATGCAATTCAGTTTTTAATTGAGAAAAATTATGGAACTCAGCTTCTTTAACTCATTGTGGACTCAGGAGTCCTAAAGTATGTTTGAAACCAAGACTTTTAGACATTAACAGGTATAGACAGAAATTTGATCAGAAGTTATATCCAATCAATGTGATAATACACTGAAGATTATATTGAGACATAAAATGTTGTTTGTTTGTTTTTTAAACAAAATGAAATGTAGCACAAAATGAAGAGTCTATGTCATTTACCTTGCAGACAACTTGTTTGATTGAAGTTGTGTGATATCTAGATCATGTGGACAAAAATGCATTCTTGCAGAGTAAAGGCCAAGTCTTATCTCAGTTTATAGGACAGAAGGTATATTATGAAATATACAATCATAGTAATAGTTTTTCATGCTGTTTGTAACAAAATTAAAATATTGTAAATACTAGCATAAAACCAGGAATTTGTAAACTAGTAAAATATTGTTAGTCAAAACAAAAGCATCAGAGAAACAGTGTGTAGTGGGTTTACGTGGCAAGGTTTGGGTAGCAGGGGGCCATAGGGGTGGTTTCTGTGAGAAGGATCTAGAAGGTGCCCCATGTTTGGGAAGGGCCCCACTGTTTTCCAGAGCTGAGCCAATAAGCAATGTTGTTTTGCGCCTCTGTGAGAGCATATTTAAGACAGGGAAAAAAACGCTGCGCCACACAGCAGCTGGGAGAGTGAGAGGAGTGAGGAACGGCCTTGCAGGCGCCAAGGTCAGTGAAGAAGGAGGGGGAGAGGTGCTCCAGGCGCCGGAGCAGAAGTCCCCTGCGGCCTGTGGTGAGGACCATGGTGAACCCACTCGTGGGATTGTCTTTGCCCAAGGACCAGGGTATACCTGGTGGGTAATGCAGAAAGATGGGGATATCAAGTGCATGCCTCAAGGAGATTTTAACACTGGGAGAAAATTAATCTGTCATCCAAGTTATGTGTTGTAGGAGGACACTGCAGAACCACGACACAGTGTAACACTGGTTTGATTATTTTATTATTCATTCAGTAGTCAAAAGGCAGCAATGCAAACATCACCATCCATCACATCAGTTTTTCATAGAGGGCCATGCATTTGCAGATTCACTGTGGGCTGCCATGAACATGATCATGAGACAAATGCATTTTCCTTAACATCAGAGTGGGTGTGCTCTTGCTCCTTTGTCCTCTTCTCTGATAAGCAAATGGTGGATTGTGACCCATTGCATTCCTCTGTGCAGGTGACTCAGAATTTCTGTGTAATTCAATGCCTAATTTCTTTCATTGCATTTTTATTCTTGAATTAATTTGTCATGACCTGTATATCCTTTTGGCCTCTTTTGGCATGCCCTGTTATGCCTGGATGTATGTATTTAACTTTTTGCCTGCAAGGAAATACCCTTTTAACCCCTGTCCAAAGCTACAGTGATAAACGTTTTTGCAATGCCCAGACTCCCTCCCAGCAGATTCAGGGCACAATGGCTCCAGTCCCTGCAACAGACTGATGTATGTGTAGTGCCAGAACCCTGAACTGTTTGAAATGTACGCAAGATGTTTTGTCTTCCACGTTATGGCATGCCATGTCCACGAGCTGAACAGCTGTGCCTTATCATGAATGGATGATACTGGCCTCTCAGTTGTTGGGTTTCATGTGGGTTCAGCTGAGTTAGAACTGAAGTAAAATCCCAGTCACTCTGTCAGCATGCTAACAGTCATAATACCCAGTCTGCATGAATGTCATGCCCGGTTTGCAGGAATCACTTGAAGAAAGGAAGATTACCTATCTGAAGTTGGGGGTTCTTTGAGAGGTATTGGTGTGCAAAGTCTTTTTGAGTTCATATATTTTGCAAGACACAAAAGAAATACATGTATATGCTTTCCAATAGCAGCAGAGCAAAAAGGTTCTGATTTAAGCCATATTCTATATTTACAGTTGTGAATGCACAAAGACAACACATCTCAAAGACCTTTCAATTTGTAGGAAGTGTTCCTTTATATTTTAACAATTTTGAAAACCATAATAACTGCTAATTAGTACTAATTTCACAAACTAAATATGCTTGCATTTGTTTGGGGGAGCAACTGATTAGTGTTCTTGCTGTATTCATCATAACTAACTAGTCTTTTTACCAGAGAATGATACACTCAGAGGCATGAGTTAACTGAATTTGGGAATATACATGTTCAAGGAAAAGTCAAGAGGTGGACAGAAGACACATGAGGAGAAAAGAGGCCTGCATCAAAGGTGTTCATGTTCATGCCTGGTATTAGTCTAAGTCAAGTGCTTGATGTTTGAGGCACTGTTATATTGGTACTGGGGCTTCATAATTTCATAATTATAAGATCAATACCTCTCATTCAGTGAGTGATATATATATTAAATCTATATTCTAGCTTGAAAGTCATTGCTACTGTATCTTCTTAGTGATTTGGAGAACAAGTTATAAATGGTTAGCTCATTCTAAGATCTAATGACCATCTATTAGCAGTCATCAATGCTGATATGTATGAACATGCAATGTAGATTTGTATACCCATTTTATCTATTTAATTTTCTGTTGAACTTTTAGTGTAATCTCATTGTTCCAAGTATTTTTATGTAATTCAACTAGCTACAACTTTTTATTGAATCATGGTTGAAAAGTTGCAAGATCAGATTTTTGCGCAGTTTCCATTACTTGGAAGATTCCATTAAGGTTTTTTAAGAGAAACTTCCATAGTTTGTTCTCGGGTCAAAACAAAAGAAAAACCAAATGCGCCCAATAGTATGCTACTACCACTGTTACATGAGTTTGTAGATAATTATGAATTACTGAGTGCATTTTTTACACAATGATGCATTTATTCAAAACAGATATTATGATGTTTAATGCAGCTTGTCTATTTCACAGTGATGTATCTTGCAGGTCATGTGAATCATCTGCATGCAGGGAGCTGTTTTCTGCAACAGTGATCAGCTTTTTTCCCCAAATCCGATGTTTAGAGATGCAAAGAAAATGTGATACTTCACAAGACAAGAGTAGGGAAATCCACTGGGCTCACTAGCAGTGATAATCAGAATGGTTAAAAGGTATGAAATATCACTTGTTTTCAGTGTATTGTTTGGAGGCATATCCACCACTCTGCTTGTATGCAACTATTAAAAAAAAAAAAAAAGCCCATTCAATCTTTACAAATGAATTCCTAGGCAGGCTATTCATCTGCATGCCTCAGATATGTGACTATATCTAATTAAAGTATATACTTGTTTTCTATATGTAACAGATTATCCCTGCATCTTGCTATCTCTGATACTTCATTTTTGCTTCATCTTTCATGTTCCCTAAGACATTAGTAGCGTAGGAGAAAATCTGTAGCCTTTGTCCCAACATATTTATCACTAGCAATGAGATACATGCATAAATATGAATATATACATATATGTATACTTCTGTATAGCTCTTCTGTCCCTGTGTTGGAAATAGATATTTTGCCATCAGAACCTTTGAAGTAACACTTAGCCTTTAGGTTCCATGCTGGATTCAACTGTCTTATGGGACCAATATTATATAAACAGAGATGTTATTCTGAGACTTAACATTACAGGTGGGGAAAGTGGAGCACATGGGATCATGGGTAGAGTAGTAACTCAGTCTCAGGAATACTGACAGGTTCTGTCTGCTTTTCTGTGTTATGTTTCTAAACGTTCCATTGCAACACCACTGGTCTGAAAAGTTAACAGTAAAGTCATAGTTGATTTGAATCTGATGATATCACCACTATTGCTCAGGTTAGACAAAGATCTCCATTTTCAGTCATGTGAGAATACAAAGTCTGGTTTGCGTTACAGAAGCAGTTCCCACCTCTTGCTGCGATGCTTAAGAAATATTTTTTCATCTGGCAGGTAGTGGTAAAGAAACCACACTGTTATAGGTGTTTTAAAAGTTTAATGTGTTACACAACTTAAATTCTACAGCATCTGATTTCTCTTCAGAAACCATCTAAAAATGGCAGGAATACATATATGTGATCACAAGTGAACAGGAAGAATGCTGTATTTTTTTCACATAAATACTTTTATGTATTATTACATAAATACTTTTATGTAATACTTTTATGTAATACTTTAAATATTACATAAATACTTTTATGTATTATGTATTATTTATGTATACTTTTAAAAATCTTTTCATTTTAGTGGGAAAGCTTTCCTGTTTTAACATTGCTACAGTCACCATTAAGCTTTGTTGCAAAACTATTTGGATGAATTCAGCCGATGCACAACTTTTTGAAATACTTTGACGCAGAAGTTAATGGTACCTGAGAGTGACTACATTATGGTAAGAGATGGGAAAATACATTTTTTTTCCTCCCCTTATTTTGGTACTCTCAAAGACAGGGTTAGGTGGGTGGATTTTCAGGCCAATTTCTGTTTTATACAATCTTTGCTTACTAGGAAAGACATGATTTTTAAAGCAAAGCATTAAGACAAAAGCCTGAGTGTAAATACTGAAACTCAATGTAAAAGGAAGGTAAGAATGGATTACTTCATAACTGTGCAATGGGAGCTAAAGAAGCCTATGTGACATGTGAAAACCTAATGGACTTGACCTGAAAAAAAATTTCCAGAAGCAGTGGCAAAGGACTTAAATCAGGTAGGATTACAAGTTCTTTGGAAGGTTTTTGCTGTAGATTCAAAGTTGTCATCTCTTTTCCATCTAGGTATATCTTTACCCAATGCACTGCCATGACCCTTTATTCAACCTAGGTTTGGATGACTTTTGTGCTGCCTTCCAGGAAAGGAATTGTTTTCTGAGCTCCTTCTTATTCATTTTGAGAAAAGGATTAAATCTTCCCTCTGACCAAGCATACAGGCATGTTAAAGTGAAACCACTTCACGCTCCTGGCCAAACAAAGAACAATAATACCCACAATAAGCAAAAGCAGATGGCTTCAGTGGCAGGAAATGAATGAGCCAGACTGCAGGTAAAATGGCTCTCTGAACACATCTCAGAGGTTTGTAATGACAGGTTCTTTGTTATCTGGGGCCTCCCCACAGGAGGCCAGATGTCTTCTGTTGTGAAGAGAGATAGATAGAGATGCTCTTCCTTTTCCTCCCCCTTTAACTTATGGCTGTTTAAGTTACTGCTAATGGAAGTAGAAGCCTGTTTTCCCCCTTGCTCTCTGATGTTTTTGGAAACAGACGAGATAGTTAGTGAAGGGGTATTCTGATATGAAAGGAAAGGCCCAGAACTGGCCTTTACCTCCCCATGACCCTCATTTTAAAGAACAGGGAGGTCAGTGCTGCTAATTGCACTTGAAAGGATTAACCACTTGATTGCTTTCATTTGGTGGAACAAAACCATTTGTTAATCTAACAGCTGGAAAAATGTGTAAGAGGTATTGAGACATTTTCAGTGTGAAGTGGATGACTTAGTTGGTTTGGCTTGTACCAGTTTTGAATTTAAATAGAAGTTTTAAATCTTTTTCGAGAGGGGAGAGCAGAAGAAGGGAAAAGTACATCTGCTGCTCAGACAGAACAGATTTTCATCAGAAGTGACAATAACTACCTTCCTGCCCTTATAAAAGGTTATCACAGGAATCAATAGGCAATTAATTATGGATATGAGATGTATCATTTGGTATGAGAAGAACCTCAGTGTAATACTAGAGTCACAATGGAAGAAAGAATCTGAACGCAGTTCTTGGATACAGCGTCCAGATTTAAAATCTCTTCTGTACATTGATTTCACATGAGAATTAAAATTAATTTGCTTTTGGAATAGATTCTTAATTCCCATTGCTCAAATAAAGAGGTATACAAAACTTAAATTTGGAAGCCATCTTTAACGGTATGAAACTGTTTTCCAAAAGTAACAACGAACAGCTTATATAAGCTTTTATCTGACCTCTACTCCTTAAATAAAAAAACATGTTTTCAGGGAAATATGTCTTGGAAGTAACTTCCCCTTCCCCCAAGATTTTTCTCTCTGGTTCTTGTAAAACATTAGGTCAGTGTGTTCATTTTATTTTTGTTCACTGAATGTGGGTGAAAGTTTCCTCCTCAAGCTTGTGTGATTTAAAATCAGTTGCATGATTTTTTAAAAATATTACAGCAATCTTTAATAAAAGAACAGATGGAAATGTCAAAAGACTATCAAAATTCATACCAAAGGAAATAGTATTAATCATTGTAAAAAGCCAAAATAACCCAGTAGTAATAAGAACTAAATGAATAAGAAATGTGTTGTTTCAATAGCACTGAGACATGACTGATTTTTCTCACTGCCTGGCATATGAACTCACATTACAGTTGTGCCATTTAGATATATACATGCACACAAACACATATACAGTTTAAGTGCTCTTTTTCTGACTTCAAGTCTGTGTTCCCTGTAGTCCTGTTGTAGTTCGCACGCTTCATATGTACTCACATAACTTAACTAGCGTTTCTTCTTGCAAATGGCAGAGATGTGTTTTGGTTTTCATTGAATCACATTTTTATATGCATTTACTTGTGCAGATGCGATTACAAATCCGAAGATAAGTATACAAAGTATAAGTATACTTTGTATAAGTATACAACTTATACAAAGAGTATATAATCTGTAGCTTGTTTTAAGCAATGTTTACTTTGATTTCTTCAATATTTTGAAGCATTAAAAAAAGGCATTGAATCAGTTGTTTAAGCCTGTATGGAACGCTAAGTGTAAAAATAGTTTCCTGAAGTTTTTTCAAGGCAGTGTTTCTATGTTTACCAGGCTGAGAGTGTACTCTCCTGGAGAGTATGCTACAGATGGTAATATAGCCAGATTTGTAGAGGAAAACAATCAAAGACTTTGCAACTTTTGTTTAAAAATTATTATTATTTTCAATCTGGGTCACTTTGACAAGATTTAGTTTTTCTTCAGTAACAGTATTCCAAAATATTTATCCATCTTACATTGTACCTGTAATCAAACATTTTTTGCTATCTTAAGGCTAGAATTTTTACCAACATAGATTTTTGGCATGATAAATTTAGCATGATAAAATGTTATTTATAAAACTCTTCTTGTAAAGTTGTAACTTAGGTCTTTCACCTCTGCCAGTATTACCTGTACTGATAGAGCCTGGCAAAGGCACACACACATAACTACATTCACACATGGTAACTCTGCCAGCAGTGCTACACATACCAACCAAAATTAAAATCAGCACAATTGAAGTTTTATTTATGCTGTGCAAATCTGCATTATTACTGCAAAAGAAGTAACACTGCAGATTCATGGTCTGCCTAATTTAAGGAAGTCCTGTCAGAAATGTTGTGGTCAGAACCACTGTCTCTCATATTTCTGGTCTCTTTAAATTTCTTTGTCTTAGGTCCTGCAAAAATATCTACATTTTCAGGTAACTCCAACAATGCAATGAGCCCTTTCTGCTGCTTAGAATACAAGCATGTGGCTTCTACAAAATTTTACTATGATATGCCATAATGACAGAGGTTAGTGTTTCCCAAAATAATAATGTCTATAATAATCTTACTTAATAAAAGCTTAAATGCTGTTTGAAGAAGCCTAAAATTATCCAGAAGTTGAGAGTACTCTTAATATAGCGGTATGTGGATGGCAATACAGCAATCATGTGCTGTGATTTGTGTACACACGCACAATAATTTTTAAAGAGATGACTCTTTTCTATTACTAGAACAGTTTTCCACAGTTAAGTACATCATCACAAAGTGCATCAATTATACTCTGTTCACTTAATGTTGCCTTTCATTTTTCTGCCATTCCCTAACCCCAATTAAGTATCATCCTAATCATTTCAGTAAGTTTTATTGTTACAAAACTGAAATCAGACTTACTGGGTAAAACACACAAAGCATCTGAAACAAAATTAATAATAAAAAAGCTAGCATGATAATTACTTTTTTTTTTTTTTTTTTTAGTTAGGAAAATCCTTACGGGATGACGGCCAAGTACTCCAATCTCCATCTCATGAAATACTCACTGTGATTAGCAATTAGCAGACGAGGTCTGAGCTTCAAACACAGTAGTAAAGTAGTAAAGCATGAGTGTTTTAAGTAATTTTAATCAGACTGCTCATCTAAGTAGTTCTACAGTCTTTGACATGAGGTCTTTTGCTTGCTTTTGGAGCAGCATTGTATCTATTTCTAACAGTACAATCTATTTCCACATTTCAGTAAGATAAAAATAGTTACATGTGTTCAGTTCATTACAAAAGAAACAAAATAAAATGTTGTTACCTATAGACAGAGACATCTTAATTTATTCTTTTCCTTTACAACACTTGGCATTTTTAATCATTGAGTACATAAATGAAAAGAAAAAAAGCAGATTATCATATTGTCCCTTGTAGTTCTCTTTCAAAACCTCCTGGTGATAGTCCACAAAGAAGTAATAAATTGCTTCTATCGTGGAAAGGTATGTATCTGGCTTTCCTTTCTGATGACGCCAAAAGCAAGTTTTCCTTGTTTTCAACTCGACTTGTAGCAACCCTATTAAGAAAAAAATACTGACACATAAGACAAAATGGACTGGTAGACAGGATATCAAGCAAAGCCTTCAGTTCTTCTGGTTTTGGCTTTGCTGCTAGCCTGCTAGATGCCTTAATGTAAATAATTTCCCTCCCTCTACTGTCATTTTTGTTTGAAAAATGGGTGTGATCATTTTATCCTTCTTCATGCACCACTCTGACATTCGATAAAAAAGTGCTGCAAAACTTGGTTACAGTCCCCCGACTTGCAAGTAAAACTTACAGGATATTATTTTGCTTCTTTCAGCCTCACAGCATTTAGGAAACTGCAGTTTGGATGTAGGGTCTGATCGGATGGCAAAAGTGAATCTCACACCTACAAAGACTTAGTATTCATAAAATGATTAACTTCATCTCTTGCAAAGTTAGTAACTTTCAAGTATGAAACAATCTCTGTCAGTTTTGCTGAACTCAGAGGAATATCTGTTTGCTAAAAGCCAGATTCTTGTAATTAATGTTTGTTAAGTAACTGTAACGTCCCTGGGACTACTCAGAAGAAAGAATGACAGAATCTGGTAATTAATTTTATTAGAAACTAGACGTATTTCCACTTGAGATGAAAGCAGGAAACTTGGTGTGTATGGCATATGAAAATTTTTTTATCTACTGCAGTCAGTCTGTAAATGTTTTTATTAATCAGATGAATTTTAAACAATTATCTTCATTTTTATGCTCCTTAAATGCATAAACTATTTAAACCAAAAAACACTTTAATGTGTAATCACTCTGTATACAGGGTGGACAGTGAGATAAAGAAATAGCATATACACCAGGCAATAATAATATAATTGTGTTATAAAATTTATCTGTTTCTAAACATTAAAATCAGATATGAAGGTTGTGTCATGGGGTGGCTTGGTATAAGTTAATAGTGTAAGTAAAAACATTATAGTCTGTGCTTGGAGGTTATGGACAGGTAAGTTTGGACAGAAGTTTCAGTAAAGTCCAAATGAAAAATAAGGTAATCTAATTATTGCATCTTATTTTACTATACATATGTATTTTATATAGAATTATATTTGTTGTTTTTTTCCCTAAAAAGGTTTCATTGCATGCCTTTCCTTACTTTGAATAAGGGTAGCCCTTATTCCACTATGCATGAAGGAAAAAAAGTAAAGTCTCAGACCTAATCGAAGTGAAAACTTTCATAGAATCCAGTGAAGTTTCCACTTCAACAGCAGTGAACTAAATTTAGGGGATGATTCCTCTAGTGTAAATTCCCACCTATTTGTGGTTTGAATATAAACATAGGTTCACTGAAGTCAAAATCACTGATGCTACTGAATGTAACAAATGCACGATCAATTACTTTCAAACACAGAATTCTAGGAGTTGTAGAGAAAAAAAAAATAGAGGGGCTTAAAGGTTACAGTTTACTAAGCATGTTTCTGTCATCTGTACTGTATCTGTATAGCCAAAGGCAATGTTTTCTTACAAACACTTGTTCATAAGAAAGACTGGGGAAATCAACATGTTGGTTTTGCTTTTTTAGCAACCACATACTTTAAGCTCATTAGAAATGAATATTTCTGTGTATCTGAGATCAAGAAAAATGGTAATACCTTTAAATCTGGTTAGATACTGAATATAACCTAAATTCCCTTACAAAATTATTCTCCTGTATCTTCTAGCAGGCAATACCTTTTCGAGTGATCTTCCACATTACCTTACGCCTCTGTTTTTTCCCATATGCTGCATCCTATTATCACAAAATAGTCCCTGTGCTCCCTCCACTGTAGTAATAACTGAATGCTTACAGTTTTGTTAATCCTGCATTAATCATATTTAGTCACTTATTTTACATCTAAGAGACTTATCAACAAAATGCATCTAAGTTGTAAGGTTTTCATATGTGCTGAAGCCTCTCTGAGCCTTCAGTCACCTCTTTGTCCCTACAGCTTGTATATAGTGGACTGGGACATTGACTAGTTCAAGAAACCCTAGTGCTGGCAAAGGCTACCATTTTCTTGAAGAAATGAAAGCAAGCACAGAAACTTAAAAAAGCAAACAACAACAAAAAATAGATCTATGATTCAGCCTTGTACAAGAGAATAAGCTAATAAAGTAAGACATTTTGCTAATACAAAATGAATCAAATTTACAGAAAAAATACCAAAGCAATCTGTTCCTGTAACAGCCATCTTGATGTTGCCAATATGCTTCATCACTCTCATGAGAAAGTAATCATTAACATTAGATGCAACTGTTCCTCTTCTGGTCTAGTGATCACTTGTAATGAAATAACCAATCCAAGACATTACTAACTTTCAAGTATTTCCTGCTTTTAATGCAACTGGTTTGGTTTTGGTTTCTAAAGATACATTATACCACTTTTCCAAGAAGATAAAAAAGTATTTTTTGTCAAAGTCTTTAAGGCTATCTGATTTTAAGATTAATGGACTCAATTGCTTTTTCTTGCAGTACGATTAGCTAGATTTACTTCATATATGAATGCAGGCTTACAAACCACCCTCTTTAGTTTAGTTACCCCTTCTCCTGTCACTACACTCCCTGACAGAAAGTCCCTCTCATCTTTCCTGTAGACCCCTTTCAGGAACTGGAAGGCTGCTCTTTCCATACTGTTCTGTCTTTTCCAGACAGAACAACCCTAACTTTTTCAGCCTGTCTTCACAGAAGAGTGTTCCAGCCCTCTGAACATTTTTGTGACCCTCTTCTGGACCCGCTCTAACAGGTCCATGTCTTTCTTGTACTGGGAGCCCCAGAGCTGAATGCAGTGCTGCACGTGGGTCCCACCAGGGCAGATCAGAGGGGGAGAATCACCCCCTTGACCTAAGGGCTACACTTCTTTTGATGCAGCCCAGCATACGATTGTCTGCATTTATAAGATTTATATTATTTGTTATCATCTTCATATCATTTATGATTTACCTACACAGGTATTTCATTAAACCATTACTATAGCAGTAACTACTTATTTATTTATTACCTTGAAGTCGTTCATCAGTTATTATTTTGTTAGTTTGATTCCAGGTACTGTCAATAAATATTATTTTCTTCAGTCCAGTGCTTTCATTCCTGTTGCTTGCGATAAATTCACTTAGGTTTTCTTCTTCTTTAGGTTCTATTTTTGCTTGCTTAAGAAATGGCTCTCTGGAACAGTCATCATCATTGTCACAAACAGCTTTCTTACTGTGTTTTTGGAGATGGAAAGCAATATCTTTTACTGAAACTGAATTGGAGCCAGGAAAGATAAGTGCTATCTAAATGAAGAAAACAAAAAAAAATCTCAGTATTACCAAAATCTAGTATGCTAATAGAACACTAGGAATTGTTTCACTGCACTGAAGTACTGAAACTTTCCATCCCCACCCACAAACATTAAGTAGAAGAGGAGAGTATCTTTTCAAATATTTTAATATTTTAGAAATATTTTATCTTTTGTCATCTAAAAGGATAAAGGATGGTATTCAAATAAAGAATAAAGACATCATACATTTTTAATTAAGTGTCACATCTGTGCCTTTAGTACCAATTCTAATGCTTCTGTACAAAAGTTTTTTCATCAAAGACAATGAATGGTGTCATATCTGAAGGAGCTCTATTTCACTTGTTGCTGCAATGTATGGGGCAAGAAGGCCATAAAGAACAGCTTTTACCTTGATTTCATTCATAGACTCTAGATCAGAAGAAATAATCTGTTCTTTCCTTCTGTCTATTGTAGGTCCCACAAATACTTTACAACAGAAAGTGATTTGCTTTACTTCATTTTTTTTTCAGTAGCTTCTTGTGGCATTCAGAATCTGTGGCTTGGAAAGCCCAGAATATGAAGTCACTGCAGTCTCTTCTCATTTTTGCCTGCCTTCTCCATTGTTCTTTCTGCTTTTTTTTTTTTTTTTTCATCTTTCTGCCTCGGTACCAACTATTCCTTCCTTGATGTCTCATTCCTTAAGGAAAATAACATCTCTTTGAAATACATACACTTTTTTCCTTTTCATGTAGTCAAATAATAATGGATTGGATGTGTAAATCTTAGATTTCAGATTAACTTCAATTTAAATTAGCATATAAATCCAAGTTAATATCTCATTTGTTATTTATATGGAATTTCTTACTTCATGTCTTTTTTCTTTGTATTCTGGAATGCAAGGGTATTTATAGATAGTAACATCATCAGGTGCCAGGAGCTTAGCATGCACAGCGGTGCTTTTGCCATCTGTTTCATTTGGGTGTTTAATAATGTCAATCTTCAAAGGTAACTACAGTAAGAAAGAAAAATATTTATGATCACATATGTATACACAAAAGCTTATACAAAATCCAGGAGAAATCCTATGGGCGTGTAATTAATGTATTTCCTTAAATAGTTTTACCATGATACTTTTAAGTCGATTTAGAACTAAACTAGAGACAAGCGACAAGACTCATTACTTTCTCTCAATTCATGTAAATACCTAAGTACGCAATGAATGCAATTTGGAACACTGTAACAGTAGTGTGGTTAAAAGCCCTAGAAATAGGATCAAATGATAAACAAAATACGGGCTTAAGTTTAGCAATATAATGATCCTAAATATGAATACTCATCTGTATTAGGTATTCACTTTATCACAAAAACAGCCATTTAAGTGAAACATACCTAAAGCCAATAGCTCCAATTTCCATAGTACTTCTAAAGTTCTTTCACAACACTTTCAGAGTAGTGTCTTCAAAATGCATTTTAGTTCCTAAATGATTTTGGAAAACGTATATCTATCACCTTTGATGGTTTCCCCAGATATTGTAACTGAAGATTGTTATGCTTATTTATATTTTAAGAGCGGTTATCTGAATTATAACCATGACATTTAGATATGCCTTCTAGCACACATTTTATGTAACATTTATTCTTGTTTATGAACAAATAACACTTTTGTTCACAATACATGGTGTTCTGGCCAGTGTTCTTATAAACTGAAGAATGAAGGTAAAGAAACTTAAAAACTAACTGTAAACGGCCATTTGCATGAGACGTTGAGTGACTTCAGCTTATCTTCTATCTATTAGGTACATAAACATTTACAGGAAGAGTGGAACATTATCAGCGCTTGTACATGTAATTCCTCAAATACAGTAATTTTATCTAACTGCAGCTTGTTCATATATTACCACTACTGTGTTAAAGATTACTGTTCATAAAGATTGAATCAGAAAAGAAATAGTCAGGGACAGTCTGTTCTCCATCCCTGGTAACTAAAAGGCACAAGAATATTAGAAAAGATGCACAAGAAATATTAACCTTCACAGTCGGAATTTCTTTGGTAGGGACAGTTTCAACAGGAACAAAGCATGTATAACAATAAAACATCCTTGAACTATTGCATCGTGGGCATTTTGATCTCCCACTTTTTTGTGCCTTTTCAAGTACTTTATGTGATGCCAACTGTAATTGTTGAAGTGGGTTATCTTGAAATGATGATGGAGTCTGCGATTCTAGACTTTCCAAACATTCTCTATTTCTTTTTGGTCCTTGAGCGTTTTCTTCATTCAAAAACTTAGATGAATTTAAAGACATGCTTAGCTGAAACAGACGATATGATGTACCTGTTAAATAAAAATCCATTATACTATGCACAAATTTATAGGAAATGATTCTATATGATCCTACTTAACAAAAAAATACTTAAAGGTATTTTCTATAACAGAAAAAGAAAAAATAATCTGGTTCACTTATTATAGTACCAAGAACTTCAAACAGATTTCAGGAGAGCATAATGTACACAGCTAGAAAGAACTTGAGCTCCGTGTTCTTAATGTACATACATTCATAATTTTACCCAGATAACTAATTCTATTCACTTAACTTGTGCTGAATTATATTTTTTTTCTGTTGGTAGGACCTGTCTAAAAGCTTGTAAAAGCACTGGTTGACAATTGTTACCTGCATAAGCAGTTCCATTACTTACCGGTATGACTACTGACAAGGAATTAAATGTCTACAGGACAGAAAGCCATAAGAGATAAGTTAACTACACAGACTTGGATCTTTATGATGAATTTTATTGTGTATGGGCAGGCCAAACTACCTGAATGAAATCCCTCTTGACAGAGCTTTGTGAGATAAAAGAAGCTTTTCAGGAGCAAGGCTTGAGGCTGAAAAATTTTTTGCAAAAGCAAACACATGGCTTTGGTACTCCATATCCTAGATAGTAAGTGCTGACAGTCTAGATTCATTCTGCAGGTTCATATTGATTTAATAGCACTGACAGAGTATTTTTTTTTTCATGCTTTCTTCATGACATTGTCTCACCCTTTGAGGCTGGTGTAATGTTTTCTCTGTGTGCTCTCAATAACATATCAGAATCTCAACTGTATACCTGATCCAGGCGGAATCAGTATTGCTTTGTGCAGAGGTTTGTGTTTGCAGGCACAGCTTTAGTGAAACCCTTTTGACTAGGTTACTCAAGGTCTTCCCTGGTCTTCAAAGCAGTCCATATTCATGACCCTGAGCAGCCTCCAGCAGTTATGAACTGCCTTCTGCGCTTGGTGCTGCACCACTTACAACGAAAGCAGTCATCCCTCATATTTGCTTATGGCTACTTAAATTGCCTTTTATGTCAGGAATCACACTTGTGAAATGATCTAACAAAACAGTTATGCTTGACAAAAACAAACAAGAATTCCTGAGATGTGATCCAAAATGAATTGTTTAGATAAAAACAAATGTAATTTACTTGTCATACAACAAAAACAAAATAGCTAACTTCCATTATAAATTTAAATTAACTAATCCCAGAAAAATTAGTTCCTATTTTCTGGTAAAAATAAATACTTATGCATGCATTGGTATCTCCCCCTGCCCCAGTGACAAGCTTTAACTTTCGAAAGATCAGGGATGGCCATTCCAATAAACACCAAATCATATCAAAAACACCAAAGCATACAGATTCTTTAGTGCAATTTGCCTTTAAGTATCTCAGAGAAAGCCAAGGGAGAAATATCCACTATGTCTCAGTGATAGCTTGCTGTGCCTCTGCTAACATGTATAATTATCCTGAAGAAGCAAAAAGGCCCTGTAACTTGACAGACATTCCCTACCTGCAAACCGATTCTTTTTGATAGGATGCCTTACAGAACGGCAGCGTTTAACTATGATGCCCCAAAGCACCTTCATTGTTGCTACCGATAAGAGCTGTGCTGTTGAAATGGCACGGGAAAACCCTTCTTGTCTCAGAATAACAGCTGTTCAAAATGGTACTTCAGAATATGTACAGCAGACTTCTCCAAAGGAGGAAAACAAAGAAAAAGAAGAAAAAAAGAACAAGACAACAATGCAGTTTACACCATCTGTAAGATCCAAATCCTGATTCAGACAGCAAGTTGCAAGAATGCAAATAACCCCTCCACCTGTAGTTAATCTCCAAAACCCGGGAAATATCACTTGCGGGGGTCTCCCTCCGCAGCCTGCCTGCAATTCGGAATTTAAATCTCGCAGGTTTTTTGCCACCGCCTGCCCCGGCCTCGCGGAGGCCGCAAAGGCCTCGGAGGGCGGCCGTGGCCTGGAGCTGCCCCGCGCCGCGCTCCCTCCCCAGCCCCGGCCGGCGAGCTGCGGGCCTCGGCCCCGCGGCGCTCCTCACCCGCGCAGGGCCCGGCCCGGCCCCGCTCCGCGCCTCGCCGCTCCCTCCGCTGCGGCCTCCGCGGCCCCCCGAGGCCCCGGAACGGAAGTGCCGGCCTGCGGCAGCCGCGGAGCGCGGGGACGTAGGGACGTGAGCGGCAGGGCGGTGGCGGGGAGCGGTTGCTAAGGGGCCTTAGCAACGGCACGCGCGGGCCTGTGGGCAGCGCGGTCTGACTGACAGACTGACTGACACACTGACTGACTGACTGACAGACTGACTGACTGACTGACTGACTGACAGACACACTGACTGGCTGACTGACTGACTGACAGACTGACTGACTGACAGACTGACTGACACACTGACTGACTGGCTGACAGACTGACTGACTGGCTGACTGACTGACAGACTGACTGACAGACTGACACACTGACTGACTGACAGACTGACTGACTGACTGACTGGCTGACAGACACACTGACTGGCTGACTAGCTGTCTGGCTGGCTCGCTGACTCCTTCCCACAGAACCGTGTCCTCACTGCGGCCTGAAGTTGTGAGGTCTTCGCACACCTCCCTGGCCCTTCATCTGCCTCCAGCTCAGGGCTTTGCCCCGTTTCTTGTGAGCAGCAGCAGAGCGGGACCATCTTAGCAGCCCAAACACTGAGGTGTGGTTTTAACGGCCAGGCCTCCTGCCCTGAACGGGCTCTGCCCCATTTCTATGTTTTGTGCCAAAAAACCGTGAACAGAAACCACATCACATTACCTGCAGCGAGAGAATTTGTTTTTATTCCGGGGTTTTGCACTCCCTATGAAATTGACACCCTCGTTTTAATCGCCTTGAGGCAGTGTCTCCAGGGGAGCCAGTACTGCCCTGTGGGCTCTGGTTGCTCCCTGGCACCCCTGCTTGTGGTGGAAGGTTTTGGTCCCTTGTTAACTCCTGGAATGCTAGTTTACTTCACGTTTTTTTTACCCTGAACTTTTTTCACCTAGTCTACTTAAGTAGTACTTGTGGTTGACACCAAGCGCTGAAGAATTTTGCTGTGGTATTTCTTTTTTGTTGTTTTACGTTTCTCTCTAAACAGGGATTTCGGACCTTTTCTTTGGAACTCTTTGACCTGATTAAGGATGTTGCTCTACAGTAACATCCAATATTCTGTGTTTAGTAACTGAATTTTTAGGTTGAAATGACTGAACTGAAGCAGTAATTTTGGTGTAGAAAATGTTTCTCTTGACTCAGTCAAATAAAGTTTGTGATATATTAGTTACAATAGCCTTAGGGGAAAAAATTAACGTTATAGGCAGATTTCATGCCAAACTTTGATCTCAGTTACATCCCTAAAACCTCATTGACCTCAGTGGTATTGCAGTCAATGGCAGAGGATATCTACCAGAATTCTGTTATTTGTTTTGCTTTGAGTTGATTTGTTTTTCATGCTAGCAGTATGTAATACATTGCAGTAGTAAGAAAAAAGTCGACCTTTCATGATACATATATTTTTTCTTCTCATGCTGTGACAACACCTCTTGATATGCAGTTGTTAATTATGTTGGAATGACAAATGTTTCACACAGAAAAGACTTTTGTAATAGCTTCTAAAATTCTTTCTTGCCAAATTATTTATAGTTGGTTTTACTAAACATCCTATTTCCTACTTTGCTTAAATGATTTCCCTGGATGCTTAATCCAGAGAGGAGCTTTTTGGGAACAACAGAGCTCATCGTTTAAAGGCTGGATCTGAAATCTGAATTACTGCTTTGTATTTTATACTGTGCAGTTATGTGCACCTGAAAGCTCTGATATTAACAAAACAAAACCATTCTATGAAATTGTTGTTATATTGTTTTTGTTTCAAGTTCTTAATTTCACAAGTTATTAAAAATATGTACGTATATATATATTTAAACAGGTATTTCTCAAATTTGGTTTCTGCTCAGACATAGTAACAGTGTAAATTTGTGTTTGTGTTTTTAATTGTGCTGAAGCTGGGATATACTAGTTAACTGATTTCATTAAGACTTCTGCTAATCTGCTTCCCTCACATTGCTTGCAGCTCCTGAACAAAAACTGAATATATAAAAACAGCACGACCAGGTGATGGGGACATTCGCTTTGTGTGTGTGTGTGTGCATTTTATAAGTACATTAAAAATATCATAAATATTTTGTGTGGAGATATTTAGAAGAAAATGGAAGTTTTGCGTCTATGATTATTTTTTATGATTACTGAAAAACTGAGTATTTTTCACATTTTCAGCATGTTTCTATTAAGAATGTGGGGTGATTCTTCTGTTTATTGCAAGAAATGACCATGAGCATGCTCTATGTAAGCTACAGTGATTGCTTTGACTGTCAATTTTAATTATCTAAAGTTTAAATACATGCTGATATGTGTTATCTTAGTTTTTTTTTAAGGCATTCTGGCAAGGACAATTCTTACCGTATGTCAGTAGAAAAATGCAAAAGCCTCCTTTGACTTTTGAAGAATTCTTACAGTCTCAAGGTTTGGTGAGTCTGAGTGCTTATTATTTTAACTACCCATGTGTATGGTGAAGTGAATGTGCAGGAGTGGGGTCGTGAGCAAAGCCATGTGAATATAAATATTGAGAACTGAGTTTGAACATAGATTGTATTTCCTAGACCCTCAGGCAGTGGAAACTAAGAGGTCTGTAGAAATGGCAAATCTTCAAGAGAGCAACCTTTCTGTTGTTAACTCTCCTTTTTCTCAAAGGTAAACCATGGAGAAAGTTTTTGTCTGCTGTATAGAAGTTTTGTACTCTTGGAATCATGCTTGAGTGATGACACAGACCCAAGCTTTGTTTAAAATATTTGATTGGTCCACAGCATTACTAACATAACACAAAGTCCTGAGTCCTGAGGCAAAACATTCTGATGAGTATGACAAGGGGAATAGCTAGTTTTGTTTTTTAATGAGCTTTCTTTGTTTTCTTGTACTGATAAGACTGTTAGGAAATCTTTCAATATGACTTTATATTTTGTTAAATAATTTAATATAATGTGGATATCAGCGATTCTTCCAAATTACTTTATTTTTGGAGGAAACAGAAAATTCCTTTTGACCTACCTACATTATTTGCAAATCAAAGCCTCACTCAAAGCCTTTAACTACAGAACTATGAGAAAAATTGATCTTCTGCATTGAACCAAAACTTTTTTTTCTTACAGAAACAATGACACAACAATGTGTAAAAATATTTTGACAAGTGGAACATTTCCTTATAAGAATTTAATTTTTATTTAAAAGACATGTTTTTAAGAGGAGCAATCTTACATTAAAAAAAATGAAACATTTTTATTAGGGATAACATCAAAACAAAATATGATTATGTTTTAATTTTCTAATTGGTTTTACTTACTTTTCCCTTTTTACACTAAAATGAACACGTGTATTAACAGTTTGCTTTCCGTTTGATTTGGGGGTGGTAGTGGTGAATAATTTGTCTTGCTGTCCTACTATTATGATAGAACATATCATTGTCTTTCAGCTGTATTAGAAGTTTTAAAATCAGACTGACTACTCTGTATTAACGCTTCCTAAGTTATTTCAGGAAAGTAACCAAGTTGATGATTAACTTCAAAAGACTACTACTGGTTTCAACAATTTGTTCTAATATTTAAGCTACTAGTTTAAATTCTTTGCTAGACCAAGGAGCAGAGTTTCTTATGTTTCCGAGACTGTTCTCAACAGATGGAAGGCATTACCATCCCTTCAGAGAACTTAAATTGAACGCGATTTTATTTGTCTGTTTTGAAACATAACAACCCCTTTTTCCTTCAGTTATCTCCTTTTCTAACTGAAAAGTTATAGTCTTTTTAATTACTCTGTGTATACTCTAATGGCCTCCCTGGCCTATTTCTGTTTTTCTCTCTTTTTGAGATGATATAATCACCTCTGGATGCAGGACATGGGACAGGAGGAAATTGCAGTCTATGTTAATAATGTTACCAAAATTAGAAGTTCTTATGAGATATACATAAAATGCATTTATGCCAGTATTACAAATCTTTATTCAAAATAAATTTCACAGGTTATCTCATTTAATCTTTTAATTTGTATTATATTCAAAAATAACTATTTTTACTATGTACCGATTACAGAAGAGCTGGCCAAGGTGCATCTCTCTGGATGAGCCTCATTCTTTGGTGGATAAGTTACAAAAAGACTGTTCCTTCAATGCTTTATCTAAGTCTCTATATGAACATGTTCCATTGAACGTCAGCTCACTCTCAGATTTGGAGAACAGAATAAAATCATGCATCACTGATCTAAAGAAACATGCTGAAAAAATATCTTCATTACAGTGTGGACCAGCATATCTAGAGGAACAGCTTATTGACCTTGAACAGAGTAATAGTCATTTTATATTTTTCAAATAGCAACTGTAGTTAGAAAATGAGGAAAAAAAAAATCTAATACCTTTAAAAAGCCTACATAACTGGTGATTTCTGCCTACTTCTTGGAAACAGCTTGGAGTAATAGCCAAAGAAATTAAGACTGCATATGTAGATACAAATTGAAGGTTAACAGCTTGCTAAATTCTAGAAATTTAAGTAAAATAAAATGTGCACATTACAAATTTTCTAGGTACTATTTAAATGAAAGGTGCTGTTCCAGATCATTGTTTTCAGCTTTTCCTCATTTTGTAAATGTGAAGTGTTAAATTTGTAATTAAAAACATCTAATAAGCTAAAGTTCCATTTCTGCCTAGATCTTATGAACATTTTGTTTCATGCCTAACCAAAGTGACTACGAAAACATGTTATTCTCCACAGATGTTGGTGTTATAAAGAAAATATGAGACATATAGAAAGATAAAAATAGGTATTTTTAAGCTTTCCCATCATTCCAGTGATGCAGTGGGATGATACAGTGTGTTAAGTTTTATGCATGTACACATTTAGATGTAGATCCAGATTTTTGAAAAGTCTTTGCCTGATTAAATTTTAATCCATAAAGTCATCAATCCAGACCCTATTTCTCGCTAAAACTTGCCTTTTTTTTTAAAAGATTACTTCTGAGCAAACTGATGCAGAAAAACTACTGACTCAGACAAGTGAGATGCAAAAAGTAAAGGTATATTCTTATTTTTATTCTATTTAATGGTTAAATGAGAAAGACAAAATTTACAAATCTTTTCCTTGGATCCAGAAGTGAGATTACATTTATCTCTGTATGCTTGTGGGAAAAACAAAACAAAACAAAACAATAACAACAACAAAAAACCTTGAAAAATGTTTTTTCTTTGTTATCTCCAAGGATATTTTGTAATACATATAACTTTCATTTTTAAACCATTGCTCCTAAGCTCAAGTAAATTCACATTTCATTTTATGAATTGTCTTAGCTGAAAATACTATTTATATAATTCCGTGAAATAGCATTAATTTTGAATAATGAATTTAAACATTTTTCAGTTTGCCAAATACATTGTTGAGGAATCAAAAGGTACAAACGTAGAGGTGAGCTTTATTACATTAATTATATTTTTAAAACTACGTAGTATTTTGTCTTATGAATATTCTTCAAACTGGAAATCAGAGAAATACCTCCGATACCAAAGGGAAAGAAAACTCTTGAGATTCACTCATTCAGAATTCAGTATCAATTTTTCTAGACTATATTATTTTAGATATATTGCATAATGGAAATTCCACGTAGTATAAATATGGCAATTAATATTATTCATTTGACATATTACAGTCACATCTTTGGAGACTAGTGTCTGTGACTTTCCAGTGTGCTAGGCGAGGGACTTGAAGAAGAACAAATGTGTCTCTTGATTGTTTGGAATGTCTCAACCCTAATAGGTCTTGGTTGTTGGTTAAACTCTGGGCATAATCAGGCATAAATGAGTTCTTATATTTGAAAGTGGTATTTGAAATACTAATGTGAATACTCCCCAAACTAGGCCATAAATTAGTAATAATCCATAGAGTTAATATGTTGAGGGATGCAAATTTTTAAAATAAGGAAATATATTTGTAGCTTGGCTTATTAAAGTTCAGCTTTATGGACAATCAAAAGTTTGTGCAGGACTGGAAACTCATACCAGAGCTGACGAGACAGAGCAGATATAGTCAAAGTGGCCAAGAAATAGTTAATATCATCTGAAATTGAAAAAAAATAATATATATAGGTTGAAAGAAGCAAAAAGCCCAACAACTATAAAAAAAAAAAAAGCATGGAATTAAATTAGTCATATTTTCTGATAGAAAATAAAGTTTTGAGGAAGTAGAAATCCACAAGAAACAAACTATATCAAAGACTGCAGTGGTCATTTCATGTATTTTGACCGATTCTTAGTGTAATAAAATAAAGCAACTACTAAAGAAAATATTTTATAGAATGGCATCACCAGCAAGTGAACACATCTGTTATAGAATAGTCTTTAGGTTTTACTTTAGAAAAGAAAAAAAAAGTTTACGTTTGAAATAGTTTTTTCTTACTTTAGAAAAAAAAAAAGTATATGTTTGAAATAGTATTTTCTCTGTACATTAACACAAAGGGAACATGATAATCAGCTTTAGTTACTAAAGGTTTTTCTTTTCTTTTTAGAACTGTAACTACCCTGGTTTCAAGATAAAACAACTTTTAGAATTACCAAGACATTTGGAAGCTCCAAAACTTTGGAACTTAGTTATAAAAGCTCAGCATTTCCAAGTATGTACTGTTTGTTTCAGTAGCCTAATCAGAAGCTGCTGATAAAGAGTATTGCAAATATTTTGACTCATTCATCGTGTTTCATTTTCATACATGTTTTAGTATTGCTGTTAGCATTTCTTGAAGTTACAAAACCGACAAATCTAGGAGCCTTTTCTGTTTAGGAGTCATTATTGTTGGAGGATTCTTCTTGCTGCCCTGTCCTGTGTCCCAGAGTTGACCAATAATGAAAGTACTAAAATAAATAATGATAAACTAATATTAAACTTAAAAAGAATTTCAAAACCAAGGTAAACCCAGAATTACAGTATAGAATATGCTTTTTTGTTTGTTTGTTTGTTTGTTTGTTTGTTTTGTTTTCAGTCTCCTTTGGCATGTATGTTACACATTGTCTTAAATTGCATGCTTTTTTTTTGGTTTGTTTGGTGTTTTTTTTTTTTGCATACTCTAGTATATCCTTATCTCCCACCTGAGGGCCTAAAAAGTGAAGATACTCCTTACACTTTGTATATGACCTGCAACAGAAAAATGTCCAGATGCTTCATGTGTACTGTTAATTAATGCTAGTTAACAGTTCTGTTTTGTCAGGCAGGGAAGGTTTTATTTGACAATTTGCTAATTCCTTTGGTGTGCATGCACCCATCTTTTATATGACTGATGTGAGGTAATTTTTCTATGTAAAGGTAAAGCTTTTCCACCTGGACTAAATTAGCCATGAGATTTGTAAATGGCAGTTTAGCGTATTATTGTAACACTAACCTTTCTATTCTATTTTTTTACTGATTTCAGTGGGAATTAGCGATGTCTTTAAATTCTTTAGTTATTTCCCTAGCAGACATATGAGAAGGCATATTCTTTGTGTGTGAATTCAGTACTTTCAGTAATGTTTGAAAAATAGGGGTAATTTAGAGCTATGTTTCTCCTGTCTATGTGATCAGCTTCAGGTAGTGATCTCTATTCCTGTCACCAGTTAGTTGACCCAGGATAACATTTTCCTTGAATAAGTCATTTTGTAGTAGAGTAGAGTAAGAATTAATGGCACTGTGAAAGGCCAAGATACAGTACATTAGATTCTTTTTCTAGTTTTCCCTTGGAGTGGAAGTTTGTAATCCATAATTAATATTTATTTTTAAAATGCAAATGTTTAATGTAATCTAATACAAATTAGATAAATAAACATACTTAGCATATAAATTTAATGATAAGGGGAAAAGTAATTTATTTTAAGGATGAATTTAGATTCTAATTATAGAAACGTTTTAAAAATTTGATAACTTAAGTGGATATAAAAAATTGCTTCATTATGTAGCATCAGTAGGATTGCATTGCTAAAGAAATATGTATAAAGAAAAAGAACAGATTCCTAAAAATAATATGAACCTAGTTGTTACTAACATAAAACTGTCACTAATTTGGATTACTGGTGTCATCAGATACACTGAAATCAAGACTTTTGATCCATTTTTCATAATAAGAATTTATTATTAATCAAAATAAAAAAATACTTTTGTGACTATGAAAATTACCTTATCATTAAATAGTATTATACATACTGAATTTCACAATCTATGTTCACAGAATCACAGAATCATCTAGCTTGGAAGAGACCTCCAAGATCACCTAGTCCAACCTCTGACCTAACACTAACCAGTTCTCCACTAAACCATATCACTAAGCTCTACATCTAAACATCTTTTAAAGACCTCCAGGGATGGTGACTCAACCACTTCCCTGGCAGCCCATTCCAATGCCTAACAACCTTTTCAATTAAGTTCTTCCTAACATCCAACCTCAACCTCCCCTGGCGCAACTTTAGCCCATTCCCCCTCTTCCTGTCATCAGGCACATGGGAGAACAGACCAACCCCCACCTCACTACAGCCTCCTTTAAGGTACCTGTAGAGAGCAATAAGGTCACCCCTGAGCCTCCTCTTCTCCAGGCTGAACAAGCCCAGCTCCCTCAGCCGCTCCTCGTAGGACTTGTTCTCCAGGCCCCTCACCAGCTTCATTGCCCTTCTCTGGACTCACTCAAGCACCTCAATGTCCTTCTTGTAGCGAGGGGCCCAAAACTGAACACAGTACTCGAGGTGCGGCCTCACCAGAGCCGAGTACAGGGGGACGATCACTTCCCTACCCCTGCTGGCCACACTGCTTCTTATACAAGCCAGGATGCTGTTGGCCTTCTTGGCCACCTGAGCACACTGCTGGCTCATATTCAGCCGACTGACCACCATCACTCCCAGGTCCTTCTCTTCCAGGCAGCTTTCCAACCACTCAGCTCCCAGCCTGTAGCTCTGCTTGGGGTTGTTGTGCCCCAGGTGCAGGACCCGGCACTTGGCCTCGTTGAACCTCATACAGTTGGCCTCAGCCCATCGGTGCAGCCTATCCAGATCCTTCTACAGAGCCTTCCTACCCTCGAGCAGATCGACACATGCACCTAACTTGGTGTCATCTGCGAACTTACTGAGGGTGCACTCGATGTCCTCATCCATATTGTCGATAAAGATGTTAAAGAGGACTGGCCCTAGTACTGAGCCCTGAGGGACTCCACTAGTGACTGGCCTCCAACTGGATTTGACTCCATTCACCACAACTCTTTGGGCCCGGCTATCCAGCCAGTTTCTAACCCAACAAAGCGTGCACCAGTCCAAGCCACAAGCAGCCAGTCTCTTGAGGAGAATGCTGTGGGGAACGGTGTCAAAGGCCTTTCTGAAGTCAAGGTAGACCACATCCACAGCCTTTTCCTCATCCACCCAGCGTGTCACTTTGTCATAAAAGGAGATCAGGTTCATCAAACAGGACCTACCTTTCATAAACCCATGCTGACTGGGCCTGATCGCCTGCTTGCCCTGCAAATGCCACGCGATGACACTCAAGATAATCTGCTCCATGAGCTTCCCTGGCACTGAGGTCAAACTAACAGGCCTATAGTTCACCGGGTCTATCCTGTTAAAACAGTTGAAGAATATTGGAAATGTTATGTTATTTATATATTACATTTTTCTGAATGAATATACTTATAAAGGAAAGAAACTGTTAATTCTTGTCATTTGTCCCAGTCCAAATACTGTCATGCTGATTGAAAGAAGTAGTGCCGAGTGGAGGATGGATTTAAATTTCAGATTAAATTTCAGATTACTGAGCAGCTTTGATAAATTCTGTCTAAATAGTGGCCCACTGACAAGACACAAAGCATATCTGTGAATGAGTGTAACTTTTCTGAGTAAAAATATTTAAATACAAACAGAAATATTCTTGTTTAAGTTGAAAGTACAATATCAATACAGAAATAATCTCTAGTCCTACAAAATATAAAACTGTTTTTTTTTTTTTTTTTTTTCATAAACCTGACCTTACTATTTAGACTGGATAAAAGTCTCATATGAGTTTATAATCTACAGCTATTCCTAATAGCTCTGTTTTTAATACAAAGCTAGAACCTCATAGAGCTTTCTGAATACCACATTTTTTAAAAAGTCATTTTTTAAAAAGTCATTGTAAGACTGGTTTAAGATTTTTGTTTGAATATGTGCAAATGTACAGAGCTAACCAAGATGCAAGGAATATCAAGATCATGTTAGTGCTTCTGTACAGAGTTCTGACACAATTTAGAATCAGTGCTTGCCTCCTAATGTCAAAGTTAATCCAGTGTCTCTATCTGCTTTGCTGTTGTGGTAATTTACAATATTTGTGATTTTAAATATTTTTAATCATGTTAGGATTTTAATGTAACAAATGTGACTTGCTGTCTTATTCATTCTGTTTACTTTAGTTTTTGTCTTTTTTGGATAATATATATATCCAATAATATATTTTTATATATTTAAACTTTTAGTTTAAGGTTTACAGAAAATAAAAGCACTAAACTGCTGAGAGATTTGCAGGTATCCAGCAAATGCAGATCAATCCCCATATTTTGATAACTTAATGCTGAGCTACCCAAAGGTACCTTTTCTTCTCAGTAAAAGCTAAGCATTTCCTTTGCAAGCTTTTTTTCCATCAGTATTTCCTCGAACTGAAAGAAGTTTCCTACTTTCTTGTAGACTGTGTTCGAAATGAAAATCTTTGTACTTTTTGTCTATTTTTTGTTGTTGTTGTTGTTTTTAAATCTCAATATAATAAATGTTTTACTGTTGTTTTGACAGAAAGACATTCTTAAAGTTTGGAGAAGGTTGTTTCTCTCAACATCATCTATTTCAGTGTTTCAGGATTCTTTTTGGTGGTGGTTTCTCCAAA
Organism: Anas platyrhynchos; assembly: GCF_047663525.1. NCBI lineage: Eukaryota > Metazoa > Chordata > Aves > Anseriformes > Anatidae > Anas > Anas platyrhynchos. Next base: position 5,077,947 of record NC_092597.1, on the reverse strand, counting down.
AGTTTAAGGTACAGATGAATTTAAGGCATTCTTTGGTCTGTTATTATCAAAGAAATAAGCTATAGATTCTGTAAGTAAAAAAATGCAGCAAGTTACTAATTAAGATTAATTACATCAAATGTAGGTCCAAGACTAACTTTACATGTACCTTTAAACAGCAGTAGTTGAGCACATGATGAGCTACTTTAGTTAGCAGGTGTATACCACGATGCTTACAATGCCTTTAGATCAAAATTGTCTACACAGTTGTAACGGTGCTAGGACTTACATAGGATATGATTTTGCAATATTTAGGTTACAAACATAAGTTAATGTATGTATTCTATTATCTTGGGTAGTCACAATTATTAAGAAGAAAAGGAAAATACTCACATGGTAGGAGACTATGATTATGTACACCAGTTTTGATTCAGTACAGCACTTAGAGTCCATCTTAATTATTAGCTGATATATTTAACATATGCTTCAAATAACTCATGTTCTTAAGTGCTATTCTGAATCAGGAACTACTGCAATATACTACAAAAAAAAAAACAAACAAAAAAAACAAACAAAAAAAAAAACAACTCTTAATATATTTAGAACAAAATATTGTAGGAAGAGGTGGAATTATTTTAGGAATAAGTGTTTCAGTGGTGCTCCTTTGCATTGTCAATGCCTCCCATCATATGTGAATAACCATGAGCTTCAGTAATCTCTTGCGTCAGTATATCAGCACACAACAATATCTGAATTTACGCTGATGTATTCTCTCCTGATTTGTTTTTTCCCTTTGAAGCCTAACCAAGAAGATCAAGACCACTTTTTTGGTAGAATTGCAGAAAACTTTGTGGTGCTTTTTCTTCCTGTTCCCATTGAGGCTAAAGACACTTTTTTTCAGGTAAATGAACACTTACGTAGTATTTTCAATGATATATATAGAGATACTATATTTGGGCTCATAAAACTATTAATATGTCACATAAACAAATTTACATGTAATCAGTTTGGCAGCATTTGGTACAAAATAGAACTGGAGATACATGCATGTAAGTAGAAGAGAGGAAACAGAAATATTGAAGAAAAGAGAGAACTTATCACTTCTTTATCAAAAGTCAAATTTTGGCTCACATAATGTATGAATAATACAATATTAAAAGATGAGATATTTCCAATTTTCTTGTTTTTAATTAACTATTGTGATTAGCTAAATAATAACAAATTAATATACTTAATATGTTATTAATGTAATGCTTTATTCTGCATCCTAATTTTAGCCCTAAGCGACTCATTCAAAGTACATAATTTGTTTAAATTAGTATTGTCTATCTGAGTCTTATCTGGGGACTTAGACTTATACATTGGCTAAGCAAATTATTGAGTTCCCAAATCAGTTCCCTTACAGATGATACTGTTGCCTAAAGTTTCACAGAAGTAATAAAAGGTTGTACTTTTTTTTTTTTTTTAGCAGAATGGCTTTGCAATTACTACACTTCACTTTAATATTTTTACATTAACTAAAAAAAAAAAACGTAATATGAAAGCTCTTCTTGTCACCTGGGTAGATACAGTGTTATTCTTATTTTGGTAGGTGTATCCTGACTGTTTGTCACAAGTCATCTATGTCACGTTCTGTGAAGTGTTTCCTGAATCCATTAAAAATTTTGATGATGATTTTAAGGATGGATTGGTAGACTTAATTTTTCAGTGGATATCAGGTACTGGTAGTTGTTCTTTTGTGTTTTATTTTTTTATGAGACATATTTTGTCCAGGCCACCAGATGTACATTTCAGTGAGAATCTAATGCTTTTTTCCCTAGTAATGATATACATATATAGAAAATTCAGTACTGGGAATACTATTGTCAAAGCTGCCAGTCTGTGCTCAGGTGATAATGTTGATAATAGCACTGATAACAATATCTTTATTCTTATTATTATTGGTATATAAATATGAATAAACAGTGTAAAACAGTAGTCTGGAATGAAGAAAAAGAATCTGAGCTGGATATCCATGACATTATTTCTCTTTCTAGTTTAAGAAAAAATAAAACTGGATCTGACATTTCAAAGTGTTTTTGGCAAAACAATGTCAAAGTACATAACCTACTTTAAACTATGCTGTATAAATGTCTTGGCAAACCTGTTTAGTATTCTATTGTGTGAACGCAGCTGATACTGTGGAAGCATACTACATTCTAATTATTTATTTGCATGGTGAGATAAGCTGAACTGGACCTTCCGGTGTTCAATAGTGAGGAAGTCTTGCTGAGAATGTGAGACATTTCACAGAACCTGCTTGTCTTTCTATCTCTCTATCATGATACAATCTACCTACACTTTTGGAAATGTTCCTGTATAAGATGATTGTATATCCTGATAAGATTATGTATAAGATGAGAATTAAATATTTACCCCATTAAATGAAGCTATTTCCAGGGCAAAGTTAAATCTGAAAATTTAGCCCCCCTTATTCGTGTCGTATTAGAACTATATGAGCTCTGATGTCTCTGTCTTTCAAAGCTTTTATGTCTCAAAGTTTGAGTGGATAGGAAATGATAATCTTTTTAGAGCTGGTGATTATCAGGATGACGCTGAAAAGAAAGTACTCTATTTTTAAGGTTATATACAGTCTGTAATCCAGCCCAGTCGTTGCTTTAGTGCAGTGACTGTTCTGGAATAACTGTTTTAGCTGTAAAAGTGCTTAACTATTGCAGAATTATCCAGCAAGGATATAATTGTATCTGAAGACATAGCTTATAATTGAACTGATGAATGCAGATTTAATTTCACTTCTTTCTTCATGATATCCTGTAGGAGAAATATTTTGGAAGAATCTATGGTAAGCACATAAATGCAGTTAGGATACAAGTCTTAAAATTCAAGCCCTGAGAAAAACTGTACTTATTACCAGAAAAGCTGCTGAGCATAGTAATCATATATATATATATTTTAGTTAAACAGAAGACTAGGAGATCATTCCTTGATCTCTCTATAGAAAAAAACAGTCAGTTTGTATAAAATATTCTTACAGTGCTTTGACTGTACCTATACTAGAAGCTTCTCTTGCAATAGTATTGTGATCAAATATCTGTATTTACTGTCTTAACAGTAAGAGTTTATGATTCTTAGATTGTATACGTTACTTAATATCCATTCCAAAACTTAGATTTAGAGCAGATTTATATCTTTAGTGCTCATTTATTCAGGTTTCATAACAATGTGGAATTCATTACCTTGTATGTTGAAACTGATTGACAAATGCAATAGAAATATGTTTTTGAAGTAGACACAAAATACAAAAACATTTTCTCAAAACCTTTCTCTATGTCAGTCACCATTTCTTGGGCAGAATTTTCTTTTTAGTTACAGACAGAGAAAATTATGTATAGAAAAAAATACCCTGAAAAATCTAATTTAGAGAAGGTTTACGTATTTCAAGGTTATGTGCACCAAACCTCAAGTGGGCCTTTAACTTGGAAGAGCTGGATAAACCCACAGTAGAGTCTGTAATGTGTAACCACTATAAAGAGATGATGGACAGAGTTAACCAAAATTTAGTCAGACTGAAAAATAAAACAAAACAAAACATAACAACAACAACAACAAAACCCCAAGAAACTAGAAGACTATTGCTATGGCAGAGATTCCGTATCTGCATGAAATTTATAGTGTGGGAGCTGTGCAAAATTCTACTGGAATGAACACTGAAAACCACTGAGTAAAGTAAATTATGTATTGCTGCCAGAGTAATTCACAACCTCACCAAAAAATATGCAAATGTATTAAATTACTGGAATTAGAACAACCACAAAATACGGATATTCGTTCATGTGCAAAACCAAGCAGAAGTGGAAAGGAGATAGCAAAATCTGTCCATAAAGATGCTGGTTTACTTTAAATATATGGCTATATTTCAGTTAAACAGGCGTGGCTCCTAAGCTTAAGGTTGAGCATGGGCATAAAAATTTGAACATTGGAATCAGGAAAGAAATAAAATAATTTTAATTTAATTTGGAAAGATTCATGGGGTAATTTTCAAAAGTAACACCAACATTTTTCTAAATTTAATTTTTGTTTTCCAGGTCTGAAACCAAGGAAATGTGTATGGGAGAAATGGAATCTTGAGAGCTTTAAGGCTTCCACAGTAAATCCTAATAGTGAAGGTGCTACTGCTAACATACGGGCTCATGGATCTGCCAGATCTGCAGCAGCCTGTAAGTCTTATAAACATTTTTTATCTCATAATGCATGTTACTTTGTGAATATTGGAATGTAACTTATAGTAGATTGCAAAATCTAATTGTCAACATAAATTACTAGTAATATTTTTATTTTGCACAGAATCAAAATGTCATAGCAATTTATGGTAAATTGTGGATCAACTCTAAGCATATATCCTCCCATATACTGACACTTGTGTTTTATTATAAACAATTTTACAAGGTATTTAAAGAAGTTGCCGAAGCTAAGACTCAGCTAGTAAAATCTGATGGTTTCAATTGGTCATGTCCTCTACTACTTATGACTGTTCCCATTCCTTTCTCTTGTTGCTGGCTCTCACTTTCGCTGTCTTCCCCTTTGTCTTCCCTGTCGTGGTGGACCAGATCTTTGGCTGTAATATTCTTTGATATTAGACCACTGTTTTTTCTCACTACTTCTGTATTAACATCTTATCTCAAGCTTTTTGTGCTGATGCTTCTAGCTTGCTCCCTTTTTGAATGTGTGATCCGACATTTTATTTCTTCAAGCTGGCTAGATTCTTCTATCATATTTCCCATGTCTAAAGTTTCAGTTTTCCTTCCGGAAGCTACAGCCATTGTTTTAGGCTGCCAGTCTTCTCTTGCTACTTTTAGTCTTCCTTCTGCCCCAACTTTTCCCATCTTTGCCTTTTTTTTCCCCCTCCTTTTTTTTTAATGGGCTCATCCTAATTCTGGATTTAGATCACTATCAGGTCACCAAGGTAAGAAAACCTTATTTTTGTTGCAAAATAATTCAGATGAAAACTCATAAATTTGCATCAAAGGTGTCATTTAAGGCAGTGAAGTCTGTGATTCTTTGGTTGTGCATTTTCTAGTGTATAATTGGCTATATAAAATAGAAATATTCATAGCCAGTCTTAAGCTGAAGAATGATTTTAGGAATTTTTGGTGATGGAATCTACCTGAATGGGCTAAGATATCTCTGTGCAATTTTTTTCCTGCTCCCCACCCTCTATCATTTTCAATATTACACTGACAAGTTTTCTTTAAAGTTATGTTAAACATTTAAGAAAAGGTAGTAGTTTGTACTCGTTAATGTTTAGGAGAGAAAGTTTGGAACATGCTGTACTCAGGAAACCTTGAATTAGTGAAATACTGTGGACATGTAAGAGACAGGGAAGTGTTCTAGTGTGTGCCATCATTCTCACAGAGCTTTCTCTTGTAACGTAGATTTAAGAGAATGGTGTGGATTTTTCCTAGTGGGGTGGGCTATCTAAGCAACAAGGAGAGTTGCTTGATAACAATCTGAAGGATTTGGTCTCTACAAATTACAGCTTTGTAGAATCTTTGTATGGATTGGCTACATACACCTGTGGCTAAATAAAGTGAATAATTTCACTTTCACTTACATATTGTCTGTTAGCTTTCCTAAATCATTTTCCTTTTTTACTTTAGTACTTCTTCTCAAGTACAATTGGGAAAAAATAAAACAAAGCAAAAACTGCTGTTTCTTTTAAATTGAGTCTGTGTTATTTTCATCAAGTTATGGTTTTGAAAGGAAATTCTTGTTTACCAAATCCATTTCTGGTGTGTTGCTCTGTTTGCAGTACAGTTTTTAGAAACAGAAATATATCTATGTTGTTGAAGACAATTGTCAGATAAACATTTGGGTATAAAATACAATATGCTTTTAGAAAACCTAAAACCGGTGGAAACATCTGCATGACGTATAAATTCCAATGGTTTTGTTCTGGTATAATCATATTTCCTTTGCCCTTTGAACCTTATAGTACTTTGCTAGTATATGAAAACAACAGTATGAAACTGAGTAGAAAGTGATTATTTGTGGAGCAGGTTCAATAAATCACCTCAGCTGTTGATTATAATAATACTTCTAGCCTGAGGTTATTTTAATGGCAGTAATTTTTGAAGTCACTGAAGCTATGTGGTCTTAATACTTCGCTCCAAAAGAAGATAGAACGACTTGTTTTTTCCTATGAAAATAAAATAAAAGGGAGCAGCCTTACTATTTTAACTCTTCCTATTAATATCCTGTTCTGTGCTCTACCACATTGCTTTAAGCTTGCAGGACGCTCTCACTTTTGTTTAATAATCTCTTGTTCTTACTTAAAACTGCTGAGAAGCTTCTTGCTTTCCCGGATCCTCTCTGTTGCCTAATTTCCAGTGAGATCGATAGGAATTGATTGTATAGGCAAGTTAGCTATCTTACACAATAATTTAGTGTCCTACACAAGAATTGAGTGTCCATGGTTTCCACATGTTCTCTTTCCTCTGGAGGTTGCATGTAGTGTTCCTGTAGTATGCAATACACTTATTACTATGTTCCTGTACTATGCATACACAGCAACTCATTTAGACATAACAAGCTAGCCTTGTTAGCTAGCATGAAAACACAGAACAATCTGGCTGTGACAGAATGGTGTCCTGTACACTGACAGAAATGTGAGTCTGGGTAGAAACTCAGCAACATCCTCTTTGCTGACTAGAGCCCTGCTGAGATTATTATGGCAGTGTAAAACTAGTGTGGCCATATTTTTTAATGTATTAGCAGCACATATCAGACTTGTACCTCTTTTTCTTATGTAGGGAGTAGGACATCAAGAGTGACTTGCTTAAAGTTATATGAGAAATCTGTAGCAGAACCAAGTTTCAAAGGCTGGTAGATGAATCATGACTCAGCAGCCACTAGCCAATGACTTGCTTTGTATCCATTAAAACTGGTGCTGTCCAAGGTAATAGTAAATGGCGTTTATGCATAGACAACCTGTTGTAACTGTGAAGGGAGTCTGTCCTGAGTTCTGACTAAAACATGTAACATTATTATTAAAAAAAAAATAAATAAAAAAGCAACATGTTTATAATGGGAATGTGGGAATGAAGATAATACTGAATTAGTTAGAATAGGGAGGGAGATTCTTGCCCTGGAGTACTGCATCCAGTTCTGAGCTCCCTAGGACAAGGGAGACATGGACCAAAGAGAGACAATGAAATGAAAGGTCACATTGATGATAAAGGAACTGGAGCATCTTATATGAGGAAAGGATGAGAGAACTGGCATTCTTCAGCCTGGAGAAGGCAAGGCTTCTGGAGGATTTTATCAATGTTTATAAAAACCTGAAGGGAGTGTGCAAAGAAGCTGGCTCCAGACTCTTTAATGGTGCCTGGTGTCAGGCAGTGGGCACAAACTGAAACACGGGATGTTCTGCCTGAACATCAGGAAGCGCTTCCTTATTGTGTAGGTGACAGAGCAATGGAGCTCTCCTTGGGGTCTCCCTCCTTGGAGATCTTCAAAAGCCCTGTGGACATGGTTGCGGGCAACCTGCTGTAGTGGGGGTGTTGGACCAGATGACCTCCAGAGGTGCCTTCCATCATGCCTCAACAATTCTGTGATTTTGTGATTCTGTGTTGGACTTCAGTCTTAAAGCACTGTAAAATTTATGTGACAAGCATATGCATATTCATTCAAAGTAATCTTTTCTGGTTACTGCTGAAGGAACATTATTCTCATCAGGAAGTAATTTCCTCTGAGCTGAGTTCTTTTTTTCCCCTCTGTGTTATGAGTCAAACTTGTCAAGTGCTGGGCCTCTTAGTAAAACCATTTCCTAATAAAACAAAACAATATTCGTAAACTAGGATCTGCCTTCTAAACAGAATTGAAGGAAACAGTCTTCTTTATTTAGGTCTGAAAAGTAAGCAGTTACAGAATTTCATTGTCTGGAATGAGATTTACAAGTTAGCTTTCCTCAGACAGGTATTACAAAGCTATCTAAGGAGCTCAAGTTTTAATACTTGGTAACTTTAATGATATGTGATTGATTGATTGACAATTTTTATAATTAAATTCTGCAATTGTATTCTATGTAAGACTGTTAATTTAAATGTACACTGCTAAAAAGCTTTTCCAGAAATTTTACTATCTGAATATCATTAAAGTTAATAGAATGTCATGTTAAAATATTTTCCCTTCTGAGTTTCTGGTTTAAATACAGTCCTAATCTTCTGCTAACGGCGCAGAGAAATTATTTTTTTTTCTCTTAATAAGTTATGCTTCTTTCCTGTTTTAAATAAAAAATTAAATAACTGTTAACATTTTAAAACTCATCTAGTGATGTAAACAGTTGAATTTTTGGTTCTTGTTATTAAATATTAATAACATATTAATATAATTATATATATTATATAATTATAATATATATAATATATAATATATATTATAATTATTATAATTAATTATAATATAATTAATATTAACATATAAATATTAATAAGTATAATAGTTATTTATGAGTATGTATCTCTACTCTGATTAGGAGAGTTTCCCTGATTTTGTAAGAATCAACTAACCTACCATTTTCATTTTCTACATATGTTAAATGTTACGAAATTTGTATGTTTTTAAAAAAATATTGAGGAGTTAAATTACATAGGCTTATGAAATGTTTAGACCATTCAAATACTGGTTGCTGAGTGTGAAATGCTGGTGTTTTCTTATTACTTTATTGATTTAATGTGAACGTAAATTTTGTTCCATCTTATTTATAAAGAAAATGTCTCTTTTCTTCAGATAGCCATTTAAAATGTAGGCAAGTGTATTTCAATTATTACTGACTTGATTAATCATTTAGTAATCTGATTATTGCAGATGACATGCATGGTGTTGGTTTAAAGTACAGAAAAGTATAGATACAGAAAACTAAACGTGAGGCTGTATTGTACCATAACACATCTCATCTTTTAAAGGTCATGGAAATTGTCCAATTGTCATTATCTCTTGTTTTATGGAATGTATTTACACCACTTTGCATACCTATAAAGGTATACAAATTATTATAGATCTACTACAAGGCAAATGTGTGATTATCTTCCTAACATAGAAAATGTGTTTTATGTAGTTGCTCAAATAGTTTGAACTTTGAATTCTATATGGCTATTTTAAGAAAAAATTCCTTTAATCTAGAATCATGGGCTTATTTGGGTTGGAAGGATGAGAGAGGTCACTTGATCAATCTCCTGCTCAAAGCGGAGCTCACACTGAATTCAAACTGATTTGCTTAATCTTTGTCCAGTCAGGTCTTGAAAGTCTCCAAGCATAGAGATTCTGCAGTCTTCTATAAGATTCCCCAAGTGAGATTAGCTCATTTCTGTGTCACAAAGTATTTATCAACACTAATACAAAAGATAAGAAATAAGAAAAACCTTGTTAATTAAAATTCAGAGCCTGTGTAATGGAACAGTTTCTGGGAAATGTGAGTAGTTGTTGAAGGTAGCTAAACAGAATGGCTGTTTAAACCACAGGAGTTTATATTTCAGTTCTGAAACACAGCCTATTTATATTTTGTAATATCTGTGGTAAACAAACAATAAAGCTAGATTAAAACCAAGGTATCTGTAGCAATAACAAATAAATTACAGTGTACAATGGCTTTTGTATCCCATTTTCTTTGGATTTTCTTGAACTTTTAGTGTTATAAAGGTTAATACCAAATCATATCCTCAAAGGTATATCTGTTTGTTTTCATATGAATCATTTTACCTCCCGTATGGTATATTGCATGATGGAAGTTGAGACTGCATCATAGTATAATGGATATGAAAGGCTTTTATGGGGATTTCTGGCATTTATTTGAATAATACTTGTTAAACTCTAGTAGAATCTCTCCTTTGTTTGATTCATCCTTATCTTTTAATAGTTTGCTACTGCTGGTCATTGCTATGAACATTCTCTCTTTTTAGCAGTAGGCCCTTTTTTATGGAGGCAGCTGAAAATTTATTTGTTTCTAGAAGAGATTTTCTAAGTTAAAAGTACTCTGAAAATTGATCAAGATGATCTGATCCAGCTTTTCTGTTCACCTTTTCCATAAGATACTGGAATAAAACAAACAAGGGTATGTCCTAACCTTTAAGACTGTTTGTTCAAAAGTTGAAAGAAATTTCTTAGTTTGATAGTACAGTCTTATGTTTAGTGAACAAGTAATAGATAAACTGGCAAAAGCATAGCAACGCTTTACAGATGTAGCTGTGTTGACAATTTTTTCTGCGTAGATTAGTTTATATCTACACTTTGATGTTTGATATTAGCAAGTCAAAAATCACAAATTATTTCCAAATCACGGTATCTGTTAAACAAATACTTCTTAAAAAGTATATATTTGTTAAAGAGAATTGTTGCAGACAGTTTTGCTTGAGTGCAGTTACAAAGAAGTGACTTGATATGTAGAAAAAAAATGATTGGCTCTTGTCACTTGTAATGAAAAGTAGAGCATATAAATCCATTGGTAACTGACTTGACTCCATCCCAAGTTTGCAGTGATCATCCAGGATCTGTTTTAGCTACGTTTTGGTGATCTTTAAGCAGAAATTGCAATACCAAGAAACTTGTAGGCAAACTGAACAGATGTAACTCTTCAGTCATGTAGGACTTAGCTGAACACTTTAATAGCTAGAAAAGTAAAATGTCTCTTCTTCATCAGGTCACATGGATCTTAGCTGAAGGTTCAGATCAGTTATATAGGCTCTTACATAGTTCTGTACTTGTGAGTATAGGTTCCACCATTTGAGGATTTATTCAGTACCTGTTGCAACTTTTACCTAGTATAACTCTGAGCTTCCTATTAAATTCAATTAGCATGAGTGTGCGGTGAAGATTTTTTACGTTTTTGCATTGTTTCCTTTGAGATGTCCATTGTGCGATTTGCTGCAGGCTGTCATTTTTGTCTGCCATCCAATGTATGTTGGCAAGAGGGTTGTGTACTAGACTTTGTGTCTGGTCACAGAAAAAAATTCATGCATCTCAGCCAGACCATTTTGTTATTCCTTTAGAATTAAAAGCATATGAAACAGATGCAGCTTAATATATTTTTTTTGTTTTTTTTTTTTTTTTATAAATAACTTAAATATATTTATATTTAAATAACTTAAAACAATGAAGTTCAAATACAACTTAAAATAAAGTTTAATGCTGTAACAACAGTAAAAGCATGTATAAGGATGAAAACAAAACAAAACAAAACAAAAAACAAACAAACAAACAAACAAACCAAACAAACAAACAAACAAAAAAAAAAACATTAAAAGCTGTATGCCCTAACAGGAATTATACAAACGATAGGATATGTTACATAAAATACCTTAATATGTCTGAATTTTTGCTTCATCGTTATATAAAATGTTACTTTGTGAAAAGTGAGATGAAGTACATTATTTATTCCTATTCTTATTTTACATACACTATTTTGAAACATCTTTTAGAGCAGCATTAAGTATTTGTTTCATTAATAGATAGGAACATTTTGTAGTAGAGTAAACTTATTTTTTCCAAACTAACTCTTTTATCTGAATACAACAATAGACATTTAAAAGATTATATATTTTTCTTCATATAGTTTATGTATAGGATAGCAGTTTCTTGGGGGAAGTATTTAAAATACTGCTCAGCCTCCACACTTCCTATTGACTTGATAATCTGACAACTCATTCCAGCAGCCTTAAAGTCTGACATATTTTACACAACATTATCATCTGCTTATTATTATTATAGCAGCCATATTTAAGAAACAGATAGATTTTTTTATTATTTTTTTATTTTTTTTAAATAAAATATTATCAGATAATCAAGTCATGACTTATTCTTCAGGGTAAATTAATTTAAGAAACTACCCAGTTACAATGACTAAGATAATGATTGTACAACTCTTTAGAATTCTTTACAGCTTTTAGTTAACAAATCTCGTTTTGTGTATATTTTCAAATCTTTTCCATGTAGTCTCTTAAAAATAAACATAAATGCGCAAGTCCAGCTTGTTCAGTTTCTCAGTAGTATTCCAGCCTCTCTTGATACCTTGTCAAATAGTCTTCTTTAAAAATAATCTTCCTGCTGGAACTAGTTCTTTATAGATCATGTTTTATTAGGATATTGCCAGAGGAAGAAAGTGGGATGCTCTGTGTTCTTTCTTTGTTTTTTTACCTTTCATAGGAACACCTTTGTGGTTTAGTGTAACAAACATCTCTTTTCCTTTGTGTGTCCATTTTGCAGAAGCATATGTATTATAATGGTTTTCTTCAATTAGTTCTATGAAGTTGCAATCCTCATTGCATACTTTCTGTTGAGAGTAAATAATTTAGAGTAAAGTAAGTACATGTCTTTCTTAAAAAGAATCATACAATAATTAGATTGGGGAAGATGGGAGAAGAATATGCATCATACAATCCACGTATTAATATTATTAACATATATTAATTGAATAAGAAAGCTAAATAAATAATAATATTAGTAGTAATATTAGTTAAGTATAAGTAACTTCAGAAAATGTAACTTTTACTTCAGTAAACTTTGGCTTTGGAAATCTGAGTATTGGATACTATAGCTTTGTATATTCCCCATTAATATTTCACATTTTAAAAAAGTATACAAACTCTGATTTTTTAAGTGGGCATGAAAGTTAGGTATGTGTTGGATACATTTTAAGATGTTAGAAATGTATTTTTTACAAACTGTATTTTATACAAACTATTTCATATGAAGCTGTAGGTGCTACAGCTAAACATACATTTCTTTAAAGATTGTACATGATCATTGTTGGAAAAGTCAGCATGATTGTTAGACAACTGAAGAGAATTTAGCATCCATACCTTTCCATAGAGTCTTCCTGACTTGTTCATTGCTAGAAAGTATTCACTTTCCACTCCTTTGATTGCCACTATTCCAACTGCCACTGTTCTGATTTCTAGAATACCTGCAAAGTTACACAGTAAGGACCGTAAAATGTCTGTTTATTCTCTAGTCAATTTATAAGATTTATTTAAATGAATATACTTCTGTGCTTATTGAATATCCACATCAGTAGTTCTTAGAAAACAGAAAAAACATGTATTTATTCATGTGAAGAAAGGGCTAGATTTTTTAAATCTTCTTTATGAGACCACATCTGCATACGGCCACTTAAAAATTACATGATAAATTTTAAATGTCTAGTGAAATTGCCATGTTAATACAAGCAACATTTACATTTTCAAAGAACCATTGTGTCTTAGAATTTATTATACTCAGGATTCATTTGAAAGGATTATATACATAGCATAGCCATCAAGGTTCGCAGAATTTGTGTAAAGCCTTGATTTTGAAGACTGATGTAGCTGTATCACTGCCTTGAACAAGTGTAAACCTTAGAACCTGCAAGTGATAGAAAACAGACCATAGTGACTTAAATAAGATAAAGTATTTGCTTGACCTTTGTATGCTTCTATGACTGATAGAAATGGCAAAGTTACCTGTATTTGAAAATAATTAAGTTTTACCGAGAACTTATTCAAAAACAGAAGACATTTGGTGTTTTTCTACAAATTTCTATAAATTACTTTATTTTCACGTGGATGATGTACATCTGCAACACCTTTCTATAGTTCCTACAATACATATAAGTTACCTGCAATATAAAAATATATTTAGGTTAAAAAAACAAACAAACAAAAAAGACTGAAAAGGCAGGGAGTTGTTACATGGTGTAACGCCAGGTTGTCTTCAAGCTTAAGTATAATTATTTTTTTTTGTTTTAAGCAATAGTTTAGAATTATACCTGTGTGGAAGGGGGAGCAAGAAAGAGTGGTGTTAGTTTGTCACCTGAAAGATGACCTTCCTTCCAAACAAAACATTTCCTTTCTTTCTCTTTCACTTTTTTATTGACTCATTACAGCTACGACATATCATATTTTTTTTCATTAATTAGTTTTTGTTTGGTTGGTTTTGTTTTGTTTGTTTTTGTTTTGTTTTGTTTTTAAAGGCATGAATATTGCTGGTATTTCTCTTTCCCTATATTTTTTTTTTTACTATATCCTATTGTCCTTTCCTTTCTCTTCTGTTCCGTTTTGCTCTTCTTCCTTTTCCTTGGATTTACTGATGGATCAGTCCTTGCTTGTTATTGCTTACTCTTGGTGTGTCCCCTGCTGGGCATTCATCTCTCTGAACACATTTACTTCTTTACGCTAAGCCAACTTTAAGTAAAGCTTTTAGAATTCCTTGACATGTTCCACTCTGCTGCAGGCCTAGCAACAATTCTTAAAAAGGGCAATTTCTAACTGAAACTTACAAAAATTATATTAACTTTCATTTAAATTTCTCTTTAGAGAAACCACAGTGAGGCTGAAAAACAGATGACAATCTGCATCTAGCCAAACAAAGAATATAAGAGCGGACAGGATCTCTGGGTCATCAAGTCCAGTGCTCTGCTAGCCTGGGAATTGCATCAGATAATTCTCTTTTCATAAACTTTTCCAATACTAAATTGGAGTTGTTATTTCTTTGCCCCAGTGTTTCCGCCAAAGTCTGTTCCAGAGTTTGATTTATTTTAATGGCTAGAGACTCTGTAGTAATTTGCAATCTGCATTTTTTCAGCAACGGTTTATATCCATTTGTTCTTCTGCCTGTGCTGGCCATTATCTTAAGGAGGTTTTTTGTTTGTTTGTTTTTGTTTTTGTTTTTTTTTTTTAAGTCTATGTTTGAATTTTCTATTTATACAGAACTAAAAAAATGAAAGATTCAGAATAACTTTGTAAAACAATTCATGCTAATAGGAACTGAGTTTCCTTCAGTAAGCTGCTGTTGCCTGAAGTCACAGAAGTAAGAAATAGTACTACTTTTAAAAACGAAATGCCAAAAGCTTTTGCCTAAAACAATATTATTATTAGATTTTTTATATTATTTTAGATTTTTTTTTTCTGTTTAATGAAGTGGAAGTTGACATACTACTTGTAGGAATTACTATATTTTGGTTTGGGGTACTTTTTTTTTCTGCTTTATTCTCATCCAAAGATGTTTTTAGGTCTTTTAATCCCACTTTTCTAAGGTGTTCTCTGTGCATCTTTCCATAAAGTTTAGTGAGGGAACTAAACTCTCTATGACATGAACTCTCCAATATATATGTAACATAAAAAACGTTGTACTGTTAGCAAAGTTAAAGACAAATAAAAGAGACCATTAAGAGGTCAGTGGAAATATTGCTTGTGTACTTGTGATTCTCTTCACAGAATGCTCTAGCCTATCACAGGCAATGCAAGTACTCGTTTTTCTGTTCCCAGATCTAGATCATGTCTCTTCTGTTCTGTTGTGTCTTAATCAATCCTCAAAGGAGAAACTACCATGATTTTTTCCCTTTTCAGCAAAGCACTTTTGTGATTTAGGTCTCTCAAGCAGCATCTCACATGCACTTTCTTAATTGATCTGCAAGTGAATCATCACTAAGTTCCTCATTCTATTTTAAGGCATGTGACCCAAGTTACTTAGCAATAATACAGCATATTGTAAGCCCCCTTTTCTTCTTCTTGAGTCTCTGCCTCAGTAATTCTGTTCATTTCAAAAATGTAGAACTACTACAATTAATTATATTTTTAAATAAAAGCATATAGGAAATTGAAATATTTCTAGGAAACTTTGGGGAAAGTATGACATTATGGTTATTTATGACTGTGATAGCTGATGTTAACTGAGAATTTCATTAGTGATCTTTCAGTATATAGTATTTTGTGTGGAACTCACTTGTTCTGTTAATTACAAAGTGCCATCATGTACATAAATGAAATCAAAATGCTTTCCTTTATCTCCTTTATGTACAGAAGCTATAGAGACTTCTATGGTTGAGAAGTCGTATACTGGAAGTTTCTTAGTTTATCTGTATCAGCATTTCTTGTATCACATATGTAAATTTCTCATCCGGTATTGAAGGTCTCCCACCAGGAAGAATATTTGAGCAATATTAAATTTAATACGGACAGAGCTTTCACTACTTTAACTATTTTACATGGTGCTTCTGAACATACTAGATCCATAAGGTAACCAGCTTTTCCTCTAGACCTGTTATGCACTTGATATGCATCAAGTTCTTTGATGAAATAGTTAAAGGAATCTTTAATACTTATTAACAAGATACTATCACTGTGAAACTTCTAAACTCCTTGATTTAAACACAGCACAAACTTTGAGGTTAAAGAGATGTGCATAATGGAAATCACTGTCTCTTCAAATAATAATTTCATAATGTATTTAAATATAAAAACGAGCTTTTATAATATTAATAATTTTGTCACTAAAGCAGGGAATTGCTAGAGAATATACCAAAGAATAAAATATAAAATCCCTAAAATAAAGTGATTTGATTTGTCCTTCCTCATTTAATTTTCATTCAGAATCTGTATTAAGCCAACATATCACATTATACTACACCATATGGCACTGTAATAGCATTGGTCTGTCTTTATTTTGTATGTGTTCTTGATACTCCATTACTACAAGAAAAATTACATAATAGCAAAAAGACAGGTTTTTTTTTTTTGTTGTTGTTGTTGGTTTTGTTTTGTTTTGTTTTGTTTTGTTTTTCAAATAGGAATCTAATACGTCAGTAGGTGTCAAGAGGTAATAACTCTGTTCAACCAGAGTTTTGGTCAACTACCAATATTTCCTGTTTCTTCTGTCTGTTCTGTATCATCTGCTACTGGTGGTTCTTGCCAACAGGATGTGGGGCTAAATTAAATTTGGATCTGAGCTGATATGGTTATATCCTTATACTCCTAGTGTGTACGTTTCATAATACAGTTTTGACTGTTACATTCAGCCAAGTCTGTGAATCAGATCTTTCTATGAGATCTTTTCAGGTTTTCTTTTGTTCTTCTTTTGTTTTAAACTCTCCTTTTATCTCTCTCTCTCTCTCTCTTTTTTTTTTTTTTTAATTCTGTACCATTAAGTCTTTAATGGGACTCAAGAGTAACAACATTTAGTTTACTGGGAAGTAACCTAATAATCTTGTTTTTCTACAAATGCAGGAAGATGATTGATTCTGAGTAACTGATAGTTTTAAAATTAGCAACAAAATATCAGTATACTCTAAAGATTAGCTTTATCAGCTTTGCAAGGATGGTAACCTGAGTCAAGCAAATCTCTCCAAAGCTAAAGAGTGTTTTTTCTAATACACCACTTTCAACTGCCCTTAAGACATGAATTTACGTGAATGAAAACGTATTACTTTCATTACTCCTCTGCTATGAACAGTGTAGCTGGCCTTTAAGTCTTCATGCTTAATTGTAGTTAGCTGGTTGACTGGAAGAAGGTAAATACCTGTATCCACAGAAAAATGATAATAGAAGTAAACCAGTAAACCTACTATGCTGTGTAACATTTGTAGGCACTTTTACACCTAAAGGGTATACACCACACAAATAGAAAAAATACTAAACTGGCTTATATGTGGGATTTATCTTTGTCAGTTTCTAAATGTTTATGTAGCATCAGATTCTTCAGAGTAATGATGAGGAACTAAAATGCACAGTCAGAAGACCTTGTAAGGACAACCTCTTCTCCTCAATGTAATAGTATACAATTCACTGCCATATTTTAGCAAGTCCATTCTTAGATGCTTCCTTTTGAAGTAAAAAGTTCTCATCCTTTCAATATCTATTCATGAAAAAGGAAAAAAGTCTCCAATCTAGTATAGGAAAGAGAAAATTCTTATATGTAAATCATTCCATTTAAGTACTCTTTTGATATTTTAATAAATTCAGAATTTATTTAAAGATATGCTAAAATTGGTAAGATGCTGCTGATGAGAAGTCAACATGGCCAAACTACAAAGAGGTCTTATATATCATCAGATAAAAATGAAAATATAAACTATGTTTTTCAGTTTTTACTTTCTAAAGGATCCATGTAAAAATTTAGAGGGGGATTAAAAGAAGACTTGAATACACCACAAAATAGCTGGGAAAAAATCAAATTAAAGCCAGAAAGAGAAAAAAAAAATAAAAAAGAAAGAAAACGGGCATATAAAACTGAAAACAACTGTAATTTCTATTAAGTCAGCATGAAATTCCAAACAATTTTATATGGTTGTATGATCGGTGTATCCAGTATAGCTTAAAATTCCCGGAGTGAATTGAGTTTCCTGCAGAGATGAAATTCTGTCTGCTGTACCTAAAGGACACTCAGCTGAGATGGACTATAATTTCTCTTTAGAAGAAGGTGATTATGGGTGTTGGCAACAGTCTTTTAACCACTTGGGGAAAATGAAGTATCAGACAGTTGATATAAAACACGTTAGGGGAAGAAAAAAAAAAAAAAGACACAAAGCAGCCCTTTAAGTTGACACAGCAGTTTTAGTAGGTAGATTTTTTTTTTTTTTTTAATTTTTTGGCAACAATTGCATAATAAATTAGGTGAGTTTCCTGGCATTGTGGTCTAGAATGACAGTTTCAGTGCTTTAGACACTTGTACTTATGGACTTCATGACTGTGACCTGGAGGACAGGACAGTACCTTGGGCTGGAAATTTATGTGGAAAAATTGGCATTTTACTATATCAATTATACAAAATTGAGCATTGTCATGTGAGATCTTCCTTCCTTCCTTCCTTCCTTCCTTCCTTCCTTCCTTCCTTCCTTCCTTCCTTCCTTCCTTCCTTCCTTCCTTCCTTCCTTCCTTCCTTCCTTCCTTCCTTCCTTCCTTCCTTCCTTCCTTCCTTCCTTTCTTCCTTTCTTTCTTCCTTTCTTTCTTTTTCCTGGGCCAGTGGTATTTGATAGTTTTGTTTTGAATCACCTGGGGCTTCTTTGGAAAAGAACAGAGAACAAAACTACCGAGCTAGATAGATATCTTTTCACATGCTAGGGAACTGCCTCAGTATGATGGGTGATAAGATTGTTCAGGAAGATTTAGGAGGAGTTTTTAAGTATACTGTATTCAGTCCCTCATCAGCTGGATGTTTCTAAATGTTTCATATGTTGCTGATATCCTCTGGATGTCTCGTGCTTCTGGTCACTACTTTTCTATTTGTTAGTATCAGAATTTCTGTAGACATTAATACAAAGAGAAATTTTGGCATTCAGTACATTTTTCAGTAAGGCCAACAGCAATTTCATCCCAGTGTTTTTTTCTGTTTTGTTGGGTACGTATGTTTCATGTATATTATATATGAATATGTGATATTCTTTCTTACAAGAGAGAGGTTAATTTTTTCCTACTGCTAATAAGACTTCTGTAGTCTTCTAAATGCTGGAAAAAAGGGAAATTGGTATTTTTAACAAAAGAAAAGTAAAATCAAAAGTCCAGAAGCTAGTTATTACTATATATTATTATAATTTCCTTTTAAGGAACTAGCTAACATATTATACCTAAGACTGATTTTTAAAATATTCTAAATGCTTTAAAATACCAATACCACTTTTTAATCTACATTTTTTTTTTTTTTTTTTTTTTTTTAATATTTGCAGTACTTTATTTCTTGTGGCCTCTCTGTGCAGTGAAGTGGAAAAAACATTCTGTTGCTGATTTTTAGGGGTTAGGAGGCTGGCACTGACAGCTAAGCACTTGCAAAGAATGTGCTTGTGAAACACCCTTTCCTAGGCAGGATTGTCTTGAGATAAAGTACATGAAATCTCAAATACAAAAAGAGGGGGTAGAAAAAACTTGGATAGAGAATAAGTCAAAACAAAATGAAACTTCTAAAATATGTCTGACTTGTGTTTCTAATTAGATTTGGAGTACATATTTATGAATTCAAGTGACCTTTAGAGAGATGATTCAAGGCCAAGAAAAATGCTCTTGTCATTGCTTACAAGATGGTATTTTATGGTATTTAATGCAATTTGTTCTTTTGATTTGGGATTTATTAAGTTAATATTTGTGCCTCTTAAAGCAAGAAAGTACAGATCATGATTGTCAAGCACTGAGAATTCTGGAAAACTTTCATGGTGTTATTAGTGCATGTGTGCATTCAGTGAGGGAGCACAGTAAATACATTAGCTGGCTTATTGCATTTGAAATGTTTTTCCAGAGAAGTCTACTGGTATTTGTTTTCTGAAAGTGAATGAATAGTTTCATTGTGTAGTTTTGCAAGTTACTGGTTTCAAGAATATTTATCCCCTTGTATTTCTTAAAAGAAATATATATATATATGTATGTATATGCAAAGCATTAGTTTGTGCTTACTATTTTAGTTCCCAGTAATATTTTTAAACACATGTTTTAAAGTTTGTTTTCAGGTAGAGCAATTTCTGTGCTCATTCTCTCTCAAATCTAACGGTAAAAAATTCACAACAAACAAAGCTATTGATTTAAGAGATATTGTAATATTTAAGTCTTTTTCTACTATCCACCCATTATTAAATTACAATTGATAGAACGTCAAATTTTCATTTGTATTTTGTACGTTCCTTAACAAGAGAGTAAAAGAGTTTCCGAGGCAGTACCTCATAGAACACGTTCTTATGCTTCGTAAGAAGAAATAGGTAAAAAGTGTATGTCATAATAATTTTCACAGCAGAGATGAGATTGGTCCCTCCATACTCAGGAGTTTTCTGTCTGTATATGTGTTTTGAATATACCATTAGTTACAATATAAATGAATGTTAGTTACAATATTAGTTACAATATAAATGAAATATGAATATACCATTAGTCACAGAAAACAAAGTGTCATACATGTCTTATCAGGTACATACATCCATACATTCATTATCATTCTTTTTTTTTTTTTTTTTTTTTTTTTCTTTCTAATGCTCCTGCTTCTCTGCATGATACTCAGAATCTGGACTTTACGGTGTAAACACATGTAAATTATGTTGCTATTTATGGCAGAGACCAATATGAAAGTATTAAAGACTAAAAAAGCTGTTACTTCAAGTCTGTGTGCTGTTTCCATGCATGCATTTGCTGTGCATGCATAGACTATCTGAAGCACTCTAGGTATGAAGAGGACTGTAAAAATGACCTGCACATAAACAATGTGCAGGTCTGTCAAGGACTTCCAGTAGAACGGTTGAATCTACTGCTTCAGTGAGGTGCCAGACATCTGGATACCATGGACAAATACCCAGAGCACTTAAAACTCCAGCTTCACTCCCGTTTGTAATTTCCAGACAGGAAAGTTGTAATTGTCTGAGGAAGCATGACTAACAATGGAGAGGTATTCCTAGAGGACCTGATACAACATATTTTCAGGTCAAGCATCCTCAAGAAGCAAAATTTATTTATAAGACAGCCTGCATGCAGAACATCTGTTTGGTTAAGCATCACTGGCTGATGTTTAATTTTTTTGTTTGTTTGTTTTGCAATTCATGGGGCACAAGAACAGTAGGCATACTTAATAAAAATAGTGCACTAATTGCTAAGCAGAAGTTAATCGAAATATTTTTGTACTTTGTTGGATTTTCACGTATTGGTTATTTTAAAGATTTCTTACTTGACATTATACGGTTCATAAATTTCTCCACTGTTAATACTAAAAACTGATTAAAACAGTTAATTGCTAGATAGAGCAACTTCATAATAAACCATTGTCCTGGGGATACTCAGCAGCTGACAGTTACATTAGTTACAGGATTTGTGCCATGTCAAGGTATCTGAAAGAAACTACTGACTTGATAATTCCATGAAGATAGCACAAAACATGTAAGATAAGAACAGAACAGAGGAGAGAAGATAGAGTAGGGAACTGAAATGTCTGTTCAGATTGATAAATGTAAAGCAGTGCTCACTGTTTCACAACACTCAGTAAAGCTTACCTCCACTACATACAGTAGTGGAGTAGTGTGGATTTTAGTAATGATATTGTGGTGAATAGAGAACTGAAGAGAAATAGCTTAGAATTTCTAAGGGTGTTTTCCATTGTTATACTGTATTGTTTGGCTTTGGTTTCATATTGGCTTTCTGCTCATGTTGGTGGGTTAGATAGGATTGTAAAACAAATGCTTCCTTTTTCATCCTAAATGACAGAATAAGAAGAATTGATCTTAGCTATTCTGACCCTAAATTGCCTCCTCTCCTCTAAATGTCACTTTGGAACATTAGTGCTTTGGACCACTGTCTTTCCAATATTTCTGTTGATTTGATCTTCAAAACCAAAAGGGTGTGACAATTTTCTCTAAAGTAGATTGTGAAACTATGGAACTTTTAAGTTTAAAGTTCTTACATGTGAACAGTAGGATATAGTATCAACAACTGAATAACATGCTGTCCCAGTCAGTCATTCACTTGTGCATTTCTTGTTAAACTTATTTAGAACCTGTCACTTTTGCTGATCTCTGCTGTGCATTTCATAAAAATATTTTCTTGATCAGCTTCTTATATAGCACATAGTCATTTCTCATTTTTGCTGGAAACTGTTTCCCTTCAATAAAAACTGCCATGGACCTAAACATATGGTTACAATGAAAATATATATATATATATTTAGAATTAATAGTGTCCTATAAAATCCAAATCTTAATCCCCTATCTTAAAAAGCACTCTTTTATTAAAGCATTAATATTTATTGATATTAATATTAATATTTACTGATATTAAAAATGGAAAAAAGTGTGATAAGTCTGTTCACAAAAACAAAACTGTTTCAAACCACTATGAAAATTAATGATTTAATAGTTTAGAGCTGAATGTGTACAACAAATCGAACTCAAATCAGTGGTATCTCTTACTTAAGTCTGTTGTGCTAATTTCGCTAGAATAAATGATCTGTCTTAGTTTTGCAGCTTTCTTGGATCTAGCTTCAGAATAGTGTAACTATATGTAAAACCGCTGATTAACCTTTTCACAGCAAAATGAGATACATTCATTTAGTGGTACAAAACTTCCCAATTTTAGAGTTTCAGTCCCTACAACTATTTTAATAATCGAAAATTTGGAAAATTTCACATAAGACCAGAGCCACAGGTCTCTCCAAATTTTTCTGTAAAGTAAAGCTACAAATAAATTACCTTGTTCTTCAACATTTCTCATTATCCAGTATTTTTATCTAATAAAGAGATGGTGTCTTAATATTATTCTTAATATTATTAATATTATGCCACAGGCAATTAATTTCCTTACCTCTTTCCTGTGTAGAGTTAGGCATCATAGTTGTCATAAAATTAGTCATGTCTTTTCTGTGGAAGACTTTTTTTTCTGGTTTTCTAAGAAATGTAGTCCGTATTCAGGTATCTTTTGTGTGTATAAGAAATGGAATTATATGTTATCTGTTCTATGTTCTGAAAAAATTCAATTCCAAGTGCATTTTATGTGATATTACAGCTTATTACTGGTATAAACTGGTTGCAGGCAGTAGTAAAGATAGCATAACATGGTACTGTGCTCTGAACTCATTTTTCCTGAATGAAGTATCCCATCACCATCAAGGTCTAGCTGTTTTGTTCTGCATCATGTAGTTTCTCTAGCTGCTCCTGTGGCAGCTTTTCTGGCCCACTGACATGGGCTTGGGAGAATGAGTGCTGTAGCTAGATGCTGGAGACAAATAATGAAAAAACTCCCTTCCTATTTTTCAGGATTATTGAGAACTGTACTAAAATACATTTTTAATAGTGAAAATGTTTCCCAATGCGGCTAGGAACTGAATTACTTAAAATAAATAAAATTGAGAAAGTAAACGCACAAGAGAGAAACTGGCTGCAGTGTTCCTTAATTTTATACTTAAGGGCCTCTGGCATAGGAGCAAATGTATTTAGAAGATTTTAAAGTTCGAACTGTAAGATTTTGTTTCATGCAGTTAGGAGAGCATTTAATTCATAAACACTGCAATCCCTATTGGAATAGATACATCTTTTCCTCCTCTAAGTACTTATATAAAATGTAGGGCAAGCACTACCCAATTGAATACATTTTAGTTAGATTCCTAAATCAGATTTGCTACCTGGGGCAGGAATAGCTGACAACAGACATCTAAATGCATCAATTACAGTGTCTACAAGAACACAAGTAGGCAGTACATATTTCCTTTCAAGGTACAAAATGTAAGAATCTGATAAGAAAACCATCCTAACCCCTTGCTGCACCACAGAGTGGGAAGTGATAAAAACCATCTGACTCATTCTTTCTGCCTTCAAAACATTGCTGGACATATATTTATATGATATAGCCCCTCAAATTGTTCTGGTTTGCTGCTGACAAATAATTTAGATTTACTTGAATGTTTAAAAGGAATATTAGACCAAACACTGAACACTAAGCAAGCAGAAAGAGAAAATGAAAAAAAATAAATAATTAAAAACAACTCAAAATACAGATCAACCAAATCATCTAATCTAATCCATCTAATCTAATCTCATCTAATCCAGATCATCTAATCTAATTCCAATAAATAAATCTTTTTTTCATAGCTTTTTTACCTGATATTTTCCTGTCTTACTCAGTATATTGATCAAAATGTACGTCAATTATCCAATAATCCTTTTTTTTTTCCTAAATAGCTTAATAACTCCTTGTCTTTATTTAATCTGATATCATTAATTTACTTCTATTTATACACCATTTTAACAGTCCAAAAATTTTGTGTAAGATGTAAAACTGACTCTAAGAAAATCAGTAGGATATTTGTCATTGATTTACACACAGGCAGATTTTTTAAACCTCTGTTTTTATTTACACGATAAATGTTTATAAATGTTTTACTTTCTTCCTTAATCTTTACTTCTCTTCTAGCTTTATGATGCCACATCAAAACCCATCTTTTTTCTTTTTTTCTTTTCAGCTTTGACTTCAAATGTTAGGATGTAGAGGGAAATGAGGTGGTAACCATTTTGAGTTTGGTGATAGAAATGCTTATGCATTATATACCAAGTTTTGCTCACGTGCATATTATCATGAAGCAAGTGCGAAGACAAATGCAGCTAGTGTCATGTAAATATTTTCTATGGTGAATACTGTTTGTGTCAGATTCTGATATGGGCTTGGTTTGTATACAGATACTTTGGGTATATAACTAATTGTTTTTATTTTAGTAGAATATGCTGACAGATCTTATTTTCCAGAACAATTGTGTCGTAACAGTACTTGTGGTGGCCATGAAACCTGATTCCAGTAGCAACTGGGATTGCTCATTACAGTATAGAAGGTAATAAGCATCATCTGTCACAGGTCCACAGCCTTTCTGTGCTTTGGTCTTCTCAAGTGTTGCATGTAAATAATGTCCTAGAATTTTAGTTGAAGTTACTTGTACCGTTAAAAGTAGAAAGGAAGAACTAAGGGCTGCACACATTCCAGGGTGTTGTGACAGTAGTATCTTCTGAAGAGAATTTATTGGTCATAGCTAAAATGTAAAATGTCATGGAATAAAGTTAGCAGACTAAACAGTTAACAGAGCGTAGGTTTAGCCAAATTATATGAAAAAAAATCTTTAAAGCACAACACATTTTTATTATGCAATATTTGTTAATATATATTAAAAAATATGTTTTTATATATGTTTTTATATAAAACATATAAACAGTTTCCCTTGCTTTTGTTCTAATTGTTATATGCCAAGTGCAGTTACCTTTATTTCAATTACATTATGATTGTTTAGATCAGTTAAGGATATATTAAATGGAAACCATGAAGCTAGAAAGCTGCCTTGTGTCGTTATCAACTGTCCTTTGCATTACCTCAGATAGCCCCACCTACAGGCTTGTTTAAAAGGAGGATTTTCATGAATGTACTACTGCCAAACTCCACCTTTGTTACTGAAACATCCTTAAAAACCTAGCTCTTAGTGATCAAGTCCCTTAAAAAAATTCTTTAATCACTTTGACAGAAATTAAACTAAAACTTCAATTTTAAAACATTAGTAAAATTGTTATGCCATAACAGTGGTCTCTCAATAAACTACTTAAAACTATTTAAAATGGGATAGAAACTACTTCAATTTCTTTACCAACTAAGGAATATGTTCTGTGGCCCTGAACTGCAGAAGGAAAAACGTGAGTTTTTCTTTGCCTGCAGTAGTTTTCTTGGCTCTCAGCACACGGATACTATATCACTATTTTGTGACTGCTGATAATAAAGTTGTCTATGACCAGTCTGTTAAAATATTTAATATCTTAAATTCAGATTCATGCTGGCAGCCATATTATTATATTGGTAGAATTCCAAATTTCCATCTGTGACAATATCAAACAGCCAATTTGATAAACTAGAGTGCAGTCACTGGCATAAGCATTAAGACATACTTTGCTCTTGATCTTAAGACAAATGGAAGATTTCATGCCAATCAAGCATTTGATAACAGCTTTAGACAACAGCCTTTGGGAATGCCTCACTTTTTAATTTCTTTGTGACGATTTACATAATTCTTATTTTGCTTTTATATGTATCGATGTCTTGAAGTTTAGTGAACTCCACAGAAGTAATACATAAGCAATCTGTACCAGAATATATGGTTTACAGGTCTCTTTTTTTTGTTTCTGCATTGTATTTATGATTATTTCTTCTCCTTATGAAGTAAGGAGAAGATTATTTCTTCTCTTACTAGTGATTGTAACGTAAAAGAAAAAGTTACTGTGTAATATTAAACTCTACAGGAAATTTTAGAACGGAGTTGAAGACCATGAAATTATGCCAGCACAGAGCTTGGCTGTAACCATACTAATACTTTCTAAAATTATATATAAATTCTTGTTCTTGGTAAAGAATTTGTTATGCTATTTGCTGTGACTGAAACAATTACGTCTATTCCAAGAATTTAATGTAATGAATAAACCTTTTCTTTTTAAAAATATTTGTGACTTCAGCTGTATTGCAACAAGAAGCAGGAGAAATAGTACCAAAATTGACCAAGAAGGTCTGTTTTTACCATACAGAATGAAACAAAGTACTACTGCTGTTCTTAACTTGCTCCTTTTGTGCCACCTGCGTGACTATAAGTGTATACATGACTCATATCTGAATGCAAATGTTACACTGTAAAAGATGTGTACAAAAATAGATTATATTATTTCTACTGTTAAATTTATTCAGTGTAAATAATCCAATCAGTTTCTACTTGGTATAGATATGTGGACCTGTGGTTTTAATATAGGTCCAAAAACTTAGTATAAACGTCCATTTATATCTTCTATGCAGAAATATACTTTTCAACATATATTTGAGGAGTTATAGCCAGATATTTTTCAAATTGAATATCATCAATTGGGTGTATTATGATGTATTGTGCCCTTAAGCCTGTACCTTCAGTAGAATAATAGAGATAGCTGTTGGTAAGCTAGATAAGTAATTCTGACTTGAAACTCGAGAAGAGATTAACGGTGGAAGAAGAATTTCATTTTTCTTTATGCCTAGTCTGTATTGCCAATTTTATGAAACTCCATTTTAAAGTAAAAGCACGTGGATTTTCAAAAGCAATAGTTATTATTTGGCATCCTTCAGATTGACTCCTCAGTCCATTAGAAGGCATCAGTATCAAAACTCTTGCTGATTTCAATAGAGCCAGGCTTTTACAAACTGACTGTATTTTTCTCTTTCCTAATATGGGTCTTTCAACTCCTGAGCAAACTTTTCCTGATGAATCACAGGGATAGATAGCTTTTCCACTAGTGAGTAACTTAACTCCTCCACAGCTGTGCAATTTTTTTTCCTACTTTCAAAAGCAACTATTTAGACTGTTATTGATAGTTCTTTATAGTTGATCATTATGTCTGCAAGAGTAGAACAACCATATCTTGACTATATGTTGAAAAGAGAGTTAATGCTGTACTTCTCTACAATTACTTTCTCATGTTGATTACATCTCTGCATTGTTGAGAATGTTTCAATCAAATATCATAAACACTAAGAAAGGAATATTTTTTTTAGGCAGAAACCTATGTTAATGAAATAAACATGGCACAGCTCAACAGAAACTAAATCAGTATTTTTTATTTACTTTATTTTATTTGTACAATACCACCTATGAGATAAATTGCAGCACACCATAGATGACATATACATAATTTGCCAGGGGTACCTAACAGAGACTAAGAGGAGAACAAAAAAAGAAGCATCCCCCTCTGATGGGTCTAGAGCTGGAATAAAGTAAATTTTTTCCAGGAGCTGTAACTAACTCCTAGGAACAGGAGCTTTAACTAGTAATTACACTTAAGTTGAAGTCATCTGAAAGTATCCATACCTGCACTGTTGAAGTGTGAATAAGACAGTATACTAAGTTGTGAACAAAGGTCATCAGTATTTACAGTGCTATATACAGGCAGAAATACTGTGCATTTTCCTGCCTCGCCTACAGTCGGATGAGAACACACTCTAGTTTTGGAATTCACATAATTTTCTTTGAGGAAACAAACATAATTACCTTCTTGTGTACCTTGTACAAAACTGAAGTTTGTTATATTTTCTCATATACCACAAACAAAAAGGCATCACAGATAGAAACAAATAGTGAACAGCTAATGTGAAGAGGTGGAAAGGGAAGGAAAGAGGTTTGTTTGTTTTAATGATAGTCATGCATTTTAATTTAGCCCCAGCAGGTTAAAAAAAAAAATAATAATAAGTATATCTTATGGATACAAGATGGTCATTTGCAAGTGATTAGGAGGCCAGGAAATGCAGGTTTTATTACTTATTTTGTCTCAGTGGATAACAATGTCTACTTTCACTCTTTTGAAAATATCACCTGAAGTAATTTAGAAATGTAAGTACCATATATATATGTGAGGTTTAGGCTTAAGTATTCCTTTTGGAAATGTAACTTGAAATATCACTCAAGTGCTTGTCATCACTTTTAGAAAATTGTCTTTGAGATGTTTACAGATCTTGTCTGAAAAGGAGAAAGTATGTATATAATACCTGCTCATATTTATAAAATATTTTGCTATATAAGAAGAAAAAATGGCATTAATTTTCACTTTGCTCTTGCCCAAGATAGGTATGTATAACATTCCAAATGTTAAAACAATTTTGAATAATTTCTCCACAATAATTGTCGTAAATACATCATTACCACTAGATCAATTTGTGCTTAAATGATATAGGCACTGGAACTCATCACATCCTCTTAAATAGTCTGGTTGGATCAGAGCTAGGCTATTCACCACCTTACTAAATTAGGATTTTTATGCCTGCTGTTTTATGAGTCATATGAAAAATCACATGCGTTTTGTCTAAATGATGCTAGTTTTACCATCTTAGTATAGACCGGTTTTGCTTCCAGTGTCCCTTTTGGATGAAAGTGCCATTTTAGAAATCATAATTAAATCATTCAGAACATGCCCTAAAACAATATGATTAAAATAGATGTATTCAAATTCAAAACACTGGATTACTTAGTTAAGAAAATTAGCAGAGCATGATTTCCTTGAAAGATGTGGTAATAGTTTCCTAGAAAAATGTGGCAATCTTTTTTTTTTCTTTAATTTTTTTGCATGACAGTTATTTGCAGTATTATAGACTGAATTTCTCAAGCCACACAGAGAAGCAGACAGAATAGAAGGCACACTAAGTAATTTTAATTTGATGTTTGCATTCAAGTAGCCTGAGCACCATTTTGCTCATTTGAACATTCTGACTGAAATGGGTGTACAATAATTTAGAAGAATAGTTTTACTAACGGTGTATTGTTTTTGCTGCTAAAGATTAAATGCATTTAAAGGGACGTGTGAAAGCGGCCTGCAATTCTTGCCGTTTATAATTTATGTAGGCTCTCCTTAGCTTACACTCAAAATTCTTGTAACACTTGTTTTCCTTTGAGTTAATGAATATTAACTACAAACTCCAACACCAGTTCACCTGATGTATGGCTGTTACCTTGGCAGTAAGGTAGAGGAATATGCCAGACCACTTGTACTGTAGAACCTCAGTAAGAAAACTTGTCTCCTGACTGCTGAAACAGATGCTTAGACTGAATAGCAGCACTCTAAAACAGAGTACCACTACTGTAGGGGTGGCAGGATGTGAAAGAGAGCAAAATGCTCAAAACACCTGTGTAGTTGATTACATTAATAAGTGGAAGGAAGGAGAGGCTAACAGTGAGCAAGGGGGGTTTGTTACAGGGAAAAGGCTCTCCCATTGGATCTCTTTATGGCTTTCTCTACATTTCTTATCTGATGAGGTAGGGGGTAGTATTTGTTTCTTGAGTGGATGAATACTTTTTTTGGAATCATAATTATGATTTTTTTTTATTTTTTTTTATTTTTTCTGACTTGTACAGTATCTTAGAGTCTTCTAAAGAAATACTCACTTGCCCTGGGTCTCATGTACCTTCTCTTCAGTTTTGGTTATAAATCTGTGTTGGAAATATTGGCCAGGATCTCCATGCTTAGTTAAAGAAATAGAAGGTTCATTTAGAAGAATGGAGCTTGCTTGAAATGGGATAATCACTTCTGTCACCTGCTAATTTGCAAGTAGCTTCTTTTGCTGAATATCAATTCCCTGTCCCCAAATATTGTTTATTTGTCATGCTTGTAGCTCATATGTCAGGTGTTTATTATGTGGTAGAGATTTTCTTTTTGTACTTCTATGGAATTATATTGGTAAGTTGTGCTAAACTAATACAAGCAATAGTGCTGGGTAGGGTACAGTGAATCTCACTGTGGACCAACGTCTTTGTCACTGTCCTTATGTGGGGTTGTGATATATATACTAAGTGATATGGTTGTGGTGAGTTGAAGGCTTCTCAGGTGCAGTTTCCCCCCATGAGCAAACATGACGGACTGTTGATGAAAAAGATTTTGTACTTGCTTGTAAGGCAGCCCTAGCAAGCAAATCTCATTGTTTGAATCTCGTTACTAGATTCACATAGCTGTTTCCTAAATCCCTGTAAAATCTCACCAATGAGGACTCAGTTGCTTGGATTTCTGTTTCATCATGCAGTCCCTAAGCTGTTCCAATGGAAATAAATTAGCAGGGTGGAAGTGAAGTTGCTTTTGCTGGTGAAAGGTGTACTCTCCAATTGTATTAGTACTGTCTGCACTCCCTAGGATTCAGTTATCTTTACTGTTTTCCTTCTGAGTGTCTGTCAGGGAGTACAACTCTTGTTTTCACAAAGCCCTTGCTGCAGAAGCTACAGGGGGAGTGAATGGAATCAGTTCATTCCCTGCTCTGTGCTGCCTTCTCTTGAGTTGGCGAACACCTCAATTTTCTACCAAATCCATTGGCTCAATGGCTAGCTAGAAAGCCTGACCATTGTCCCTCTCAGAGTTCATGTAGGCCACTCAAATTCAAACCTACCATTATCACACAACTGTGTGTACCTGTTATTCAAAAGGGCCAGAAAGCTCCCGTAGTGGGCACTTCCACACACGTGACAAGCATTTGATACTTTACATTTGTCACTGTATTGCTTACAGCTGTGCATGCAAACAGCCCATAGAACCTGAGCAGCTCTGGGACTTTGGCCCAGACCAGATCCATATCTGACCTTTTCAAGATCTGATGTTGACTGTGAGTTTTCTGACTAATATCTTCAGCTGTATGTTCATATAATAACTTATGTCTGTAAGAGTCAAAATTTCTCAATTTACATGTATTTACTGTAAACAGTCCCTTCTGATTGAAGTATTAAATCATACTTGACATTTAAAGGTCATAATAAAAGCTTATAAAATTAGCACACATGATCAATGAAAATATGACCTTATTAGCATGGGCTTTCTTTTATTTTGAAGATGTGGCTTTCTAGTTAGACAAATTCCTGATTGTCAAAATGACTAAGGACAAGTCTGATCATCATCTTTTTAGTCTATAGCACCTCCCAGTGTTTATTAATACATTTAAAAAAAAGCAAACCAACTTACCAAAAATAGAAGTTAGGCGTGGCATATGTGCTATTAAAGGTTGAAGTACTAATGCCACAAGACTCAGAAAAAAAACCTACAAGTAACAGAGGTCTTCACAAGATATTTTGGTTGAAGTGGTGGACTTGAGTGATATTTGTTGCTCCCCCTGTTTTAGAAGTTATTTTGGTGCTATGAAATGGACATGTTATCTGTATTTTCATTTATGGTTTTTCATTGATCTGTCAATGTTCTGACTGTGGTTAAATTTGAAAGATGATATCTTGCAGGAAGCTGTCAGTGTTTTTAATGGAATATCTGTATTCTTCTATCATTTCAGCCTGTTGTTTTTAGTTTGAATTGTCAGATTCCTGCTATAAGAGCAAGTATTCACTTGGAATTAATTGAAATAGTTCTTCTGATGCTAACCTGGATTTACTTGTCTCTTTGTCTGATTCAGCCTGTTTTAGAACATTTCAGTGATCTGTTGATAAAATGTTCAGGTCATAGACAGTGTGTGTATACTGTAAACAAATCCCACTATGATTTAATCCTCATCTTGTTGTTTGTTTCCAAAGCTAAATAACAGTCAAGAGAATATATTGATTGCATTGGTATTTTTATTACTTTTTTGTGTGTGTTTTCATGAAGTTGTGGGCCACATCTGTGAATATCCATTTCCAACTTTTCAACACCAATTGTTACAAAGAATTTTTTCCATTTGTATAAATGATGTCATGTGTTATGAAAGTTTTAAAGTGTGACAATTCAGTGCTATGATTGTTAGCCTCTGTTATTGTCATAGGAATCTTCACTGTTAACTTTTCCTTAGTACTGTTTCTAAATTGCATACACCAGGAGGCTAACTTGACCTTTCCATCAGCTCATATCCAGAAGTAAAAATAAAGTCAAAGGTCAAAAAAGACAATTGAAATACAGTTGCCAAATATAGTCATAGACAGCCAATTATGTAATGAAAGCAGTGTGCCACCCAAGGAGAGTAACAGCCTTCATTTGCCTAAACTTCTTCTGTTTTAATGAAGAAAACATTCCAAAATATACTGCTAGCTGGTATATCTTGCAGTGTGGAATGGTATAATTACATGAATTAGGATGTCTTGATCTTCCTGAGCTTTAAGAAAGATGTAGGGGGATAAATCAGCTTTGCATAGTACTCCAGAATCCTAGAAATGTAAAAAATATAAAATAAAAAAAAAAATAAAAAAAAATCGCTTTCAGATACTCAAACAATACAGAAAGCTTGAAGCTGTGAAGGGATGTGTCTGGAGTTTGGTTTTGTGTTGTAAGAAAGGCTGTATAAGGAATTGTCTACCAAAATCTTTTTATCTACATGGAAAATAGCTTCATTAAGATTTGAGTTCTGTGTTTTTCTGTCTAGCTGTTGCCTTTGTTTATTTTAGTTAATTAATATTATATTAGTCAATATTCTATATTAAAAGTATTTAATGTCTAGAACATTAGCACACAATTCTTTTGTAGGCTTGGAATTTTTTCACTAATCATTTTTGAAGCTCTTAACATAGGGGTGTGTAATTTGTCTTTTGTAGAGACCCAGAGAGGTTGAAGAATTTTCCCAGAGTCTGTAAGCAAGTTGCTTAAAAACTTGGATTAGCCTCAAGTCTCTTGAGTCTCAGGTCAGGGCTACTTCAGCAAATTTTCTTCAGGATGGAGCAATAACATGCTTAGTGATACAATACTGTTTGTGTGTGTGTGT
The DNA here is from genome assembly GCF_047663525.1 of Anas platyrhynchos. Lineage (NCBI taxonomy): Eukaryota > Metazoa > Chordata > Aves > Anseriformes > Anatidae > Anas > Anas platyrhynchos. The sequence continues at coordinate 5,044,531 of NC_092597.1, read as the reverse complement.
TTTGTTTTTGGTTTTTTTTTTTTTTTTTTCATTGATAAATTTTAAATAGTGGAGGAAAATGTGGGGGAGAAAAACTACATTTTTATCTTTTTAAATATATTCATTACCACCTTATGCAGCCAGCTGCTAGACTTAATTGATGGTTCCATAAAAATGTAACATTTCTCACTTCTGATAAATCTCAATATTGAGAGATTCAGAAAAACTCAATACACGTCTGAATTATAAAGGTGTATCAAAGACACATGAATCATTTTAAGCACAATGTATGTAAACTCAACCTTTTTTTTTTTCTGCTAATCACATCTCTCAGCTCATCCTTCTGAAGCACAAACAGACATGGCCCTGTCAGTATATTCTAGCTTCTGAAGCTGCTGACTGTGCCCGAGCCCAGAGGCTTGATTCTCCCCTCACAAAGCTTATGCGATCACCTCCTGTTCAGAGTGAGAAGAATGTTGAGTATGAACTGCTACTGTTCTGATTTCACATCTATTTTTCCTCTGGTAAATACCACACCAAAGACAAGGTGATGGAGATTCAGGAGGTAAATTCAGAAGTAATTAACACTTTTTAATGTGTTTCATGGCACAATGTCAGTTGAACTCTGGTCTGGGCATTGATAAGTGAGCTCTCAAGAATCTTGCTGCAGTAGTTCGACTTAATTCCCTCCTTTCTTCTCCTCACTTCCCCCAGAGGGTACTGTTATCAAACAAGTCAGTAAAAGCAGGAAGACAGCCATGCCCCAGCTGCTTCAGTAAACATCTTTGCTTAAACTTAACCATCTTCAGCAGCAATTGGTAGTGAAAAGCTGGGTTTTGTGGTAAGATATGGGCAAGGAATAGACAGTGTCTCTTCTGCAGGTTCAAACTTGAGGGGCTAGTAATTCCCACCAGTGCTAGACAAAGAGCTAGAGATAGGGAAAGAGTAGGGAAATCTGTTATATTTAGATCTAATTAATCCCCTGTATGAGAGAATGTCATCCTTGGCAATGTTGGCTGTTATTGGAAGGTATGTATATGTTGTCATTTGAACAAAATCTCTTTCTATTCTAATGATTGAAAAGATTAGCAGTGAAGCAAAAGCACTTTCACTTTAGTGTGGGTTTGTCTTCTACTTAGGCCAATTCATTGGCTGAACCAACAAACTCTTGAAAAATCAAGAATGCAGCTGCAAAGTCAGGCTTTACAGCTGGAGCATGCTAACCCTTAATTGAATCTAGTGCATCAATACCTGCCTTGAGTTACCTAATTTTCAAATATTTAATCTTCTTACTCCTTTATTTAATGTGTATATAAACAACAGAAATAAAATTTGGTGCATATAAACAACAGAAATAAAATTTGGTGCAACAGCATAGCATACATAGCCTGACATCTGTTTTTCCCTAAGAAGTATATATAAAATGCTATTGAAAGTACTTTTGATTTCTAAGAAGGTTTGAATATTTAACCACTAAGATGCATATAAACTGCATTTTGTTAGCAGTTTACGGTTTGTTTGAACAAAACTGAATTAGAGTTCATTTAATGATGCTGAACACTTATTTGTTGGATTTTGATCAAAAGAGAAGTAGTTTTCAAAAGAACTTTATTCCAAGATTTCAGCCATTTTGTGCCAAGATGTCACTAGGCTATCTTTTATTTTCTTATATTTTTGGTAGTCTGTCTCCACTGAGAAGAGGAAGAAATAGGCACTTTCTGGGTTTAGAGCACACATGGAATATGATAGGATCAGACATGTTAGGATTCAGGTTCCAGGAAGGCTTTTCTTGTAACTAAGAGGCCCTTTGAAGTCTTTAAAATGAGATTCCAAAGGCAACAGAGCATGGAAAGTCCTAAATGCATCATCCAGTTGTAGTTTTAAATCCTCTCAGATAGAAGCAAAATAAACTCTGATTTTTGCTTTCCTTTTTCCGGAACAAAACCAAATAATTCATGCGAAATTCAGTTCACACACAAAATGGAATTAAAAGCTAAGCAGCAATATGGAGAGATTTATTTTTTGTCAGAGACAGAGAATTAACAAAATGCCATAGTATCTTCATGATCTGCTCAGGCACTCTTCTTACGATCATGAATTTTGGAAGTCTATTTTGTGTGTTAACTTAGATTATGTTATGTGAACAAGATACAAAATTTACTTTTGAATAAAAAGCCAATAGTTTATGTGTGGACAAGGTATAAGAAGTGATTGTCAAAGAAAAAAAGTGTTATGAGTAATGTCAGATTTTTCTGGATGGCCTTGAATCTTGGCTGCTTCCTAATTCTTGTTTTAGTTTTTCAGTGTGTGGCAATTCTCACTCTGCATTTTAGTTTTCAGACTGAAAGCAGAGCTGTTTCTATCAGGTGCAAGGAGATTTCCTCTGCTTATTGGAAATTTGCTTTGTTTACTCTTGAGTTATTTGTTTATTTTACTATTGTATTATATCAGTTTTGTGTTCACCAGAAGGCTCTATTGCTTTTTGAAATGTGCACAGAATAATTTTCTTTGGGTAACTAATGAGGTCATCACTGTTGTAAACAGGACTCATCAATTTGCTTTTATTGACACAGTACACACTTTTTTTGGACAAAACAGTTAACTTCTAATGTATTTTTAAACAAGTGTATGATGAATACAGGTGAATTACAATCAGTAAAGATTTCTTCCAGTATTAAGTTTGAGAATTTCAGTCCATATACACTTAATACAGTGGCTCTTAAATTAGCATCTTAAGATTTTTTTCAGGTGTTACTTTTATAAGATATCTATAAAATATGTATACATATATATTTATCCCATAACTTAATGGAGAAGTTTAAAACACAAAGACTTTAATTTCTCACTATCTTTGCATTCTTATATTCGTGGTTCTGACTGATGAGACAAGCTCTGCAAATTTTTGGCACTTGCCAAGGTTATGATGTAGAATGATGAATCTATCGTTTTACAGACGTTTCTAATTGTGAAAATTGTTCTTGTTTCACAATTCATGGGCTGAAAACAAGTAATGTACTCTGCAAGACTGTCAGTGCAGCTTCTTTTATGAAGTCGTTATGGTTAAAAATGTGATTTTTTTCATGTTTTTATTTTAGTAACACATGTAAATGATACACAATGGAACTTATTAGTGGAAAAGTAGGATAAAATATGAAGATACTCCTAATAAGAGCAGTGTTTTTCATACTGTGTTGATCAATTTGGCTGCAACTGTTCTGGGATTCAATCCTGTGAAACAGGTTTAATTTACATTTTACTAATGTAAAACTTCCAGAACTGAAGTTCACAGAACGAGAATGCTTGAACACACAAATTGATCCATCTTAGAAATGGATATAATTTTTAAATGTTGATTTTCAGAAGCCCTGGATAAAAATATCCAGTTTGGTCTTCTAATGTTTAAAAAAAAAAAAAAATAGGGAAAGCAGGTTAGTGTCTTTTTTTCCCCCCTCATACCACTTTTGTTAAGTGTATTTTAGTATAGAACCATAAACACATCTTCAAAAAGGCCTTTTACATATTTTGTTGATTAGAGGATATGACAAAAAATGTTGTGTTTTTTTATGATAGTTTTGAGTTTCTCTGATTTGCTTATATTTCCCTATTCTGCTTATCCAACAGAAGCATTATTTCCTAATGTAGAATTGCTAAATTCAAGCAAGAGACCTAAATTTAAGATGGTGGGAGTTTTCCCATATACTTTAGTTAAATTTAATGGAGACATTTCATTCTAGTGTATCTCAGTTACCAGATAAACCCTTCAAGTATTGATTGTTATTTTTCTCCTGATTTGCTTTACATTTACCAGAAAGTGTTCAAAGTTTTTTTTTTTCTCTGCAATATATATGTAAGGGTTTAATGACTCAAGGTTGTGTTTCTATAATTCATGATGGGGGGGGGGGGGGGGGGGGGGGAGAAAAAGTAAATTTTAATAAAGTGCACAGAAAACTCTACAAGAAAATGGTTTGCCTTTAGTACAAGATGATCTGATATTCTGTAGTGGTTTTACTACAGAACATTTCAGGGTATCATTAGTGTGTTTCAGCAACATGGAATCCTGCAGAGAATTGAGAAACTTTACTTGAATTTGAAATAATGCTAAATTACTAACCAAGTTCTTAGTTTAGTAGCATGGAACCACAAAAGAGCAAATGTATGAAATTGTTCAGCTCTATATACTGCCACAATGTTTTCAAAGTATTTGTTTGTAAATAATAACAGGAAAAAAAATGGGTACAGGGGATATTCACTTATATGCGAAAACTCAGAATTTACTTCAATAGTTTTTTCCAGTTATTTTTGTGGGAGCAACATTCACTTCCAAACTACCCCTATGGATCTCTATTGTAACAATGTTTTCCTGAAACTCAATGGGAGTCTTCTTGAATATGGACCAAATAATTCGTTTGGCTGCTCGCCATGTGTTGTCTTTCAGAGCAATAGGGTTTGCACTATGTAATAGAGTAGAAAGAAAGGAGACATATGGAAACAAATTTCAAAAGAAATGGTAACATTAATCAATGAAGTTTTAGCCACATAAGTTGTCAAATACTTAATGTAGTCATGAAGTAAAGAAATAAACTTTGAAGCTCACTATCTAGGTGCTTAACATGGAGGAGTGCTGTTTTTACAGAAAATATGCAGTCAACTTCAGCTGAAAGCTGAATCACACTAAGAACAGTTCTTGAAGTTTACTTTTTATTTATATTTCGCTGCTCTTATTAAAAAATACAATGACATGCAACCTGTATTACAACTGTATTTAATAGCATCTTTGGAAAAGGTTTGATCTTTCAGATGGCTATAAACACTAGACCAAGCAAGTCTCTGGCACTTTTTCCTTCTAATTTTGTTTTGAAACATGCAATATAATCTTAAGTATTTTTGTTATATTTAAATATATATATATATAATAATGTCTTTTAAAGTTTATGTCATATTTCTCTAAATATGGAGTATATGTGTAATAACATGAAAGCCAAAGTGTCAGGAATAGTGATTGTAAAACTGATGCCTTCAAGTAGTTGTAAATTGAAGTTATATAGTGTATGTGTGAAAAACACAGATTAGTACAACCATTCTTTAGCCAGTTCAAAAGTTGTATTTGGTACAGCTTTGCAAAATATTATATGTCCATTCTCTGTAGATGAGTCATCTTTTTGGAAGAAAGAGGAGAGAATATTTTTTCATCATCATGATCATTGTAATAATGAACTGCAGAAACTATAATAGATTTTGTTCCTGGCTTGGCAAGCTATCTAAAAGATTTTGCAAGACAGTTTACATAATTCTTTCCATTGAACTTTCTAGTATTGCATATATTTTAATTGTGAACTCAAATATACAGAACTTTTAGGTAGTTTGTGGACTATATAAGCGTGGCTTAATGTTTCGTAAGTATTTTATGAGCAGAGTTTGTGGTTATACATTTTAATTCTTACAACCTTAATTCACTTGTTAAAATAGGCTCTGTTTGCTAATAGTTACCAGCTGTAACTAATACATTAGCAGATCTACAATGTAGTGTTTAAAATGACGCATTTCAAAATCAATAACAAATGTCCTGCTGTAGGATTAATTGGAAAACTTGTCTTATACAATGGTCAGTACATTATACAAAATTCTTTTGAAATTACTGTAAATTAAGGAATGGGGAAACAATGGTGTATAAATGCCTAAAAACTTAGAAGTCAAATAGGAAAAGCAAAAATATTACTTACTGTAGTTGTTGTTTGCTTCTCTTGTCCCTTTTACTTTGCCTCGCTTATCAATCCTCATATACCACTGAGTTCGACAGAAAAGTCTTCTTACTCTTACATCCCCCCCTTCCATATAATCATAGCTTCTGGTATGTCGCTCAGGGCTGGAACAGTTCACATTTGTAGCCATTTGCTCTGGAGTCATGTCATTGCAAGCTAAAGATATAGTGCCCATTAGAAAGATAATGTAAAAGTATGATCTGTAGAGCAAAATTGGCAGGATCCATGTCAGTATCCATTTGTGCATTATAGTGCAGTGTTCTGGGTGTTCATGAACAACATAATGAAAATTAAATCTCAAGTAGACTGTTGCTCTTAGGTCACCGACCTGCCTTCTGTCTTTACGAGTTACAGATTCATTTAAACGAGATAGTTCCCTCTTCTAGTATTCTGATCGTTTATTCCTTAATAGTTAATGGCGAAATAGAAGAGCTTCTTAAAAATCTCTTCAGTCAGAATATCCTTTAAAGACACAAGTTATAAAAACCTTTGTTGTTGTGACCTTCTGTACTACTTGAATTTGCTGCTTGCACTGAAAGTAAAAGATCTGTGAGAAAAGGTTCAAGTGTAAGTCTTTATGCTCAATTGTTACAAACGTGCAAGGACACATTATGCTACTGAAAAGTACTATACATAAATGTGTGACATGCTAAGCTGACTTTTACAAATATGCAAATATATATAGATATACAATAGATATCTTTCACATATCAATTTACATAAACAGACATTTAAACTGATTGTAAACATAGTTCTGTCTCACTCTTAAATCAGTCCAAAAATCTCATATTTATTCAGTTGAACGACTTTATCATGCATGGTAAAATTCTGCTTCATACATATATCTTTGCTATTAGCACAATCTATCAGATAACTTTTCTCTAGTTCAAATTTCAAGACAGACTTCAGTCTTAGCCTGTATTTTTATTCCTACATTTTACAGTTTATTAAAAGAAATAGTTTTCTTAATGCTTTTTAGCATCTAGCATATACAAATGAAGATAAAGGTTATTAGCTGTTAGAAACTGTTGAATGTTCCTGAAAAGGACAGATAACTTACTTGTTCCTGTTGATAAGAGCTGGATACTCAAGTATTCCATTTCTGTTGTCTGCTTTTTGCAACATGAGATACTCTATTGTAGCTACAAACTTTCTCAGCTCAGAAAGACTCCACCAAAATTGTAATTGTTTCCATAAATCAACACGCTAGAGAGATGTGTGTGCTTATGCGTGCGCGTGCATGTGTGTGTTGAGTCTGTTGTTCAGTCCTTTTCGATAAATACCTTTGCTGACCTCACTTGGAAGCAATTAGAATTTAACCAGTCAGCTGTCAGTTGAATGCACGAACAAAAATAAAAGGAGACTTGCATTGTATCGTGTCCAATGGTCATCAGAGGGAGCTATGTACATAGTTTATACTTTAAATCTCCAAGAATCTACTTTCTAAAAGTACACATCCCATGGTGTGTGGATAGAATTGCTTTGCGTGCTACTTAATGTTTCTGTGCTTTGGTTTAGTTCAGTATTTTTCTGTCTTTAAAAAAATGTCTCCTCCTCTCTTTCATACACACACATTTATCTCACTTTTCTTTGAAATCTTTTGTACAGCTTGGTGGATTCATAGTCTGCTTATTGCATTTCTGATGGGTATATGAAACATGTGGATCCATTATGTATTGTGGAGAGTGTGCTGTGACCATTATAGATTGTGCTGCATATTTTTATATCAGGGACTTGAAAAGAGGAACAAATGCAAGGAAAATCACTGAGATTTTCACTTGATTAGCCACTAGGGGAAAATGAGAATGCATATTTGGATATTTGAAAGCCTGACGTTTAAGCACAACTTTTATTAACATGAAGGAAAAAGTGCTACTAGGAAATAGCCTTCCTTATCGTACGTAGAATCATAGAATATCTGAGTTGGTGGGGACCCACAAGGATCATTGAGGTAGTTATTAGTTTCTGAAACTCACAACATGAGAATGAAAAGGTGTAGTGATGGAAATAAAGCCTCATACTTCAACCAATGGATAACCAGGAGGCTTAAACTTCACAGAGTCAAAGACATGGATAGATGTGCCTGGCTTTCTGCTTCTCTGTGTTTATAACCTTCTTTGGCATCAGTCTGCTATCCAAAGCCTATGTTCTGTTTCACCCTTAAATTCTGTTGAGATTCTGATGAATGTATCTGTAAAATATACGGAAGCTAGGTTTTCAATAGCTCTTTATCTTGTCTAATTTCCATGCTTAATGTGAATACACTTCAGACCCTTCTGCAGGATACTAGTAAGAAGGAAAGTTTGGAATTAGTTCATGAATCAAGAATAGTTTACTTACCTTTAGTTGTCTGTACTTGATATAACAATGCTGTTTATCATTACCTGCTTTTCTTCTATTGCCACTCCTCCCACTCTGTAGAAATGGGTAACAGTTACTTCTTAGAATTTGAAGCAAACTGTAGAGGAAGATAAATAACAAACAGAGTACATACGTGCCACCTTGTGGTGAGGGGGACATAAGTGAAATGTTTTTTTTCACTGGAATGGCCCAAAATAAGCATCAAATATGTACAAGACCAGGCAACCTTTTATTACTCAGGCTTTTCTGTACACAAACACAGAATGAGTCATTTCTTCCCTTCAAGTCCTCAGCTTCCTTCTTAGTGTTCAGCTGGGCTAATCCAATTTGTCACTTGCTTTAAATTATCATTTTAACCATTTTTACTCACAATCCAAAGCTGATCAACTTTTCATGTCTTTATCTCCATTTCAGCATATTGGACTGTTCCCTATATTCTGTGACTCAACATAAGTTTCCTAGTTTAGCAAGGGCTCAATATATGTTTTTTGTAATATGGAAGATATGATACCATGGCTTTCAAAGGCCTTATGCCTACAGTAGATATACAAAGAAGCAGCTTTTATTGAGCTTGCCCTGGTAAACCATGATTACAGCTATATCAACCTTGACTTTGTGTTTTGTAAGCCCCTGACTACCATTCTAACAAGAAGTGGGACTGTAGTGTTTTATGCCAGTTACGTTTCTGCCAGAGCATTTGCTGGATTTATGTCAGTGCCTTCTCAGATCTATTCCACAGTCTGAATTCAGAATGATAGCAATGAAAAAAATTTGTGGCATTCAAAAGGCTTATCTGTTGTGTATTATAAAGAAAGCAATTGAGGATAAAATGTAAACTCAGCAAAATAGGACGCAAGCAGAAATGTTTTTTTTTGTTGTTGTTGTTTTTTTAAATACTCCTTTCTTTCCTTTTTTTTTTTTTTTTTTAAATGAGCAGTAACAACTTTCACTTTCAGATCCATACTGGTTTTAATTTTCCCTTTTTCCTTGCTAACTTATTTGTTCTGACAGTTACAGGAGAGAAGAAAAAAAAAAAAAACAAACAACCATACCTGAAGCTTTGCTTCCAGAAACCTGGAGCTACTTATGATCCAGGCATATGCATGTTATTTCTCTTGGCTCTGAAAAATAAGTAATTTTCTGTAAGTGTGTTTTTACGCAGTGCTTCAGATCTTTATGAAGTTTTGTGTTTAGAATAGACAAAAAATGCTTTAAATAAAACTAACTGTAAGTTCAGTTAGTGAACAATGTAATTAACCTTTAATTACTGCTGCTAGCTTCCACATCGTCACATTTTCTAATTATAGAATAACTTTTACTTTTTTAAATACTTTAACTGTAGTTTTATTTAATCACACAGTTTGTTTTGCTACACAAGTACAACTGCTTAATTTTTAATGAAAGCGTGCCATCTTGATCTGCATATAGTAATCAGGATTTTTTGCATAAGTCCAACCTGCTTCTGTTTAAACCAAGTGTAGCTAATATTTCTCTCAGATTGTTTTATGGAAGATTTAGCTTGACTGGCACTTCTTCCTCTAGTTTCCTACAAACTTGTATGTTTGGGGCTTTGCAAATCTTTAATGATACCGGGAAATTGTTGACCTGAAATGCTAGCAGTTTGCCATTTCTTGAGCAAGTTTGGATTTGAGGTATCATGAGCACATGAAACATAAGAATATGCAAAATACACATTCTTTAACACATCCTTTAATACATAAACCTTTCCCCCTTTACGTTAGCCCATGAATTGGTTCCTGCTTCATAGTCAACAGTTGTCCAGAGTACTGCTACTATGCAGTGCTGAAAAGGAAAAATGAGGGGCAAGAACTTTGCTTCCAGTTATGAAGGTTGTGCATAGGCCTCCATTTCAAATAGAAACAGCTTAATAAAGTCTTCACTCCCATAAGCCATTACTTTTTGCAGTCATATTTTCACAGAACCACAGAATTTCTAGGTTGGAAGAGATCATCGAGTCCAACCTCTGACCTAACACTAATAGTCCTCCACTAAACCATATCCCTAAGCTCTACATCTAAACATCTTTTAAAGACCTCCAGGGATGGTGACTCCACCACTTCCCTGGGCAGCCTGTTCCAATGTCTAACAACCCTTTCGGTAAAGAAGTTCTTCCTAACATCCAACCTAAAACTCCCCTGACACAACTTTAGCTCATTCCCCCTCCTCCTGTCACCAGGCACGTGGGAGAACAGACCAACCCCCACCTCGCTACAGCCTCCTTTAAGGTATCTGTAGAGAGCAATAAGGTCACCCCTGAGCCTCCTTTTCTCCAGGCTAAACAATCCCAGCTCCCTCAGCTGCTCCTTGTTCTCCAAACCCCTCACCAGCTTCGTCGCCCTTCTCTGGACTCGCTCGAGCACCTCGATGTCCTTGGATGTCCTTCTTGTAGCGAAGGTTTTTTCATCTAAAACAACAGAGATCTATGCTTTTTTAATCTCCAGGCTGACCTACTGTAACACGTATCACTCAGGTTTGGTATTGTGTCATGAAGGCCATTTAAAAACAAAAACAAAAAAACCTTCCATGTTGCCCTGAAGGCAAGTTGGACAAAACATACCTACTAAGAAACTATCATTCTATTGCTAAGAAACTGTCATCCTTTATCCTGGAATTTGCTTTAGAATATGTCCCAAAATTCTCAGTACAGTAGGAAGATAGTCTTAGTATCAGACTTCAAACCCAAGGCAAGATGTTGGGTGTCAGTACCCTGCTGATATAGCTAAAATGGGATTCACTTGTAATTATTACATTTTACATTAGTAGCAATAAATATGAAATAAGGTCTTCAAGGTTTTCTTTTAACGCAATAAAAATATACAGATATTAATATTACATATAATCCCAAACTGAAATATGCTATGAAATACTGACTTCTGTAAGAAATTTCTGTATGAAATATTGATTTCTGTTTAATTGCTCAAGCTAGCCATTTTTAACACTTCATGTAGTACCATATGTAGCATAATCATTATTGTAATTTACTTGCTGGTTAAACATTTTATTGACCATAAGGAAAATATAATTTGTGAATAAAGCTTAAAACAAGAATAAAGCTTTGATGCCACGATAGTACATACCCATTATTAGCCTGTCCATCTGCTAGTCTTTTCATCTTAGAAAACAATTTTAGTTCCTTTTGCCCACCTGAAGGCAGATTTTTGGAGGACAGTTTTCAGCCTTTTTTTTTTTTTTTCTTTCTAGTTTTCAAACTGTGGCTTCATTGATCTTCTAATACTGCCTATATACTTAATTGAACAAAGGTTGATTGAGAATGGAATATTATCCTCTTATTCAAATATTTCTTTACATCTCTAATTAAACTCTTGTCATAGAAAAGAACTATATTGTGCAAATTATATGGTCCTCTCTTAGACTTGCACTACAATTTGCACTCTCTTATTAAACCACAATAAAGATGAAATTATTAGTAGTCTTCCCGTCTACTAACACCTGTTGGTATCTAGTTAGGTGGCAGCACAAAAAGCACTGGGGTTTCTTATGTAAAGATGTTACCAGTTAAAGTCAGAAAGAAAACACTGCTAAAAGGATTAGTAAAAATGTCCTGCAAGTATAATGGCACATGACTTACCATCTTATATAGATACATACCTGTACTTAATGAAAGAACTGGCAATATCACATAGCAGTGGATGATCTTATAAGATGGTCCTTAACTCATCTGAAAGTGAACTGGCTATGCAACAAGAAGAAATGGCAATTGGTCAGAATTTGGGATTAAATACTTTGAATGAGAAAGCTCAAGGATTTAATTAGATGAGTGGAATTGGATGCTTCCAGGAAAGTGAAGGGGTTGGCAATGAAGAGAGGAAGATGGTTCAGAAAGGCAACTGCAGAAATTTAAGCAAGGGAAAAGGAACTAAAGTATGGAGGTTGAGAGTCAATAGACAAGGAAAACACAACAGGAACTTTTCCAAAACCTAAAGTGGAACACAGGTTTACACAGAAACAATGGACCTACACTGCAAATCTTGTGGCATGGCCTAAAATATTAGGCACCTTTGTTTGCCTACAGACTTCTACAGCTGTGAGTTTCTCTAATTAAAGAGGCATGATAAATCCAAAGGGTACTGTCCCTATTGAGTTCCCTAGGTGTAACAATGGGGTGGAATTCCAAAAACCTAGTCATATACACATACACACTATACGTTGAAAAATCGTTAGCACTGTGTAGTAAAGTACTCAAAAGGCACAAAACACTAGTTATCTCATGCATTAAATTAGGGAGGAAACTTGTGAAGAAAAGAATAATGGCACAGATTACAGTCTGTATCATACTACATACTTACAGAGACAGCCAAACAAATGTTATCCTAGTAAGCTCTTGTCATCTCCAGACATATACTTACATTTTAAGTAACATTAAGGTTATAAAATTATGGTTAGTATATTCTTACATAAATCAGAATGGTGTATGAGACAGACTTCTATCATGCTGCAGTGACCTACATAGCTAAGCATCTAGCTTTCAATCATAGAAATGTATTCTGGGTAGGTAGGTTATTATTTTTTTTTTTTCCCAAGCAGAATTTTTCATTAATAAAAACTCATGAATAAATTCAGAATGAGTGTAATTCTCTGCAATGGATGCATTTTTTATTACTCACCTGTCAGAGACAGGGACACTGTTTAGTCACAGTTGTAGGGTTTGCCAGTTGTTTACCATTTGGATAATAGACAAGCATTTGCAGAACTGAGGGAACTTAATAAAAAGGTGCCTTTAATAAAGAAACTGTGTTAATAATTGGTTTACAAGTGTGCTACACCACGTTTCCTCACTGATAATTAAGTCCATGATATCCTTCAGTTCAGGACAGTCATTCAATAATCTAGTGGGTGTGTAAAAGGAGGATGTAAAGATAATGTGAAATGCACTCAGATGTCTAGCACAAGTGCAGGGTTAGATCAAGCATGTCAGCATCATTCCTGAGGCATCTAGCATGGCTATGGATCAATGGGCTAGTTTTTCTGTGGCCTGATTTTGAAGAGAGAGAAAGATTCAAGATACCTTTGCACCGAAAGTAGTAAGGCAAATTGTGAATGTCAAAATTGGAGAGCCTCTTTCAGAGCTCCAGCAAGAGAGTTTAGGCAACATATGACACTTATTTTCAAACTGACTGGAATTTAAAGATGCCTAGAATTAAGATTACCAGGGTAGTTTATATTCCAAGGTAATAGCAGCATTGCACTTCACTTTATATGTGGTTCTTTTGTAGATTCAAGGAGTGAACCCTTCTATCTGTGAACAGCTGTGCTTCCACAAGTTCAAATGTCTGCTACTGCAGCTGTTGTTGTTAGACTATTTGATTGGCTTGTGGCATGAACAAGGATTGAATTTTGGCAGCAAACTGATGAAGGTCAGGCTTTGAAACAGATCTGAGTCTGAATTGAGATAGGTCTGATCTGCCTCTTCACTCTCAGCTTCCTTTGCTTATCATAATCATCACATTACTAAAACCGCTTCTACCCTTTTTCCAGTCACGAGTTTTTCACACTTACTTTTGACAGAGATTGTCCATTGTAACTAAATTTTCTTCAACCAAACCTAAATAGTGCTGTTAAGAGAAACTGGAATGCAGAACTTTTGGGAAGTGATAGAGAAAAAGGAGATGGAGAAGAGGGGGAACCCAAGGACTAAGTCATCTGTATTCCCTTCTCCCCCATAGCAGATAACATTTTAAACCTATGAAAGAGGAGAGAAAACTTGATTCCCTGATAAGAATTTGTCTAGTGTAATGGCAGCTTGTCATTATCAGCTTTTTATGAGATGGGATTGAATGAATCTGCATCAAGTCTACTTCTGACCTATTGTATCTCTGTTGGCTCTGATGTAGTTAACTGCATTACTGCAACAGAAACCTTTTCTGCAGTAAAACAAACAAACATTTTTTGACCTGATTTTGTCAGCAGAGTATAAGTACAGGTCTTTTGCTTCAAGGACTTTAATGGTACATATTTCCTTGCCTTGTACATGTACATCATGGATGAAAAACTGTGGCATATATTTGAAAAGCATACGTAGCATGTTTGAGGAATAGCTGTTCTTAAGAATGTTTGCTATTCACTTGGGACGTAGGAATTATGTGATTTTGGAGGCTGCTGACCACAAAAAATAAGAGCATATATAATGATTAGTAAATACCCAATACCCTGAAAATTATTTTTAAAACTATTCCACATACATATACATGCCAGATTTTGATTTTTCCAAGTACTTTCTAAATGAGAGAGAAAAACAAACAAACAAACAAACAAAACAATAAAACAACTTTTTTCGGGAGAAAAATGTTTTGTGAACAATTATTTTTCAGTGAATAGGTATAATAGCTCTAGTGACAAAATTATGTCACTAAAATATATCATGCTGAGGTATAGAATGTGTCAATCCCTTCCCATGGCAGCCTACTGAATGAGTATTATTTTCTTAATCCAGTTGTTAGAAAACCACAGAATAAGAAGATATCGATGTTAGAGAAAAGTTTGTTTGTTTTTTAAAGAATTTTGACAAGCAGTTTTTTGCTAGTTAACTGCATTTCAATAAAATTCCTCTCTGAAGATCATGCCTTTGTTTATTTGCTTGTTTTATAGCCTTGTTAGGCATGAACAATACATTGGCAGTGTCTGGTATAAATTCTTGGTCTCTAAGATGTCTCTGGTGAATAGTTTATCAAATTTAACATGTATTCTATAACCTTCAGTTACAGATTAATTTTTCTGCTCAAGTAAGTGGTCTTTGCCCTTCCTAATTGTTCCTATTGGTGGCTACAATGCTTTATCTCTTCTTTATTGAGAAGCATATGGGAGAAAGGACAGCTCTCTTAAAACATCCTAAAATCTTGTTACAGTTCTAGTATGAAGACTGTGAGATTTTATCAGTGATTCCCTTTGCTTCTGCCTTCGTTTTTCCATGGCTTGCAACCAACATGACTTTGATAACTGTTACTTCAACAACAAGAATAAAATAGGATAGGAGTTGATATTTGTGCAACTGTGGAAAAAAAAAATGGTTATAAAATATCACTTCAGTGCAAAAAAAAGTTGAAGTTAGAAAATTTATAGTTGATTTTCTCAATTTGTAGTGTGAGGCAGTAGGAAGAGTAGGATCACAACATTTATAAACAAGAAAAAGCTACCATTTATTCCATTAAAAATATTTTACTCAGTGGAACTATTGTTTCTTAGGCCTACAAAGGGGTGTCTGCACACCCCTTTCTTCAATGTGAGATGCAACGAATTTTACTTTAGACTCTTCT
The DNA here is from genome assembly GCF_047663525.1 of Anas platyrhynchos. Taxonomy (NCBI): domain Eukaryota; kingdom Metazoa; phylum Chordata; class Aves; order Anseriformes; family Anatidae; genus Anas; species Anas platyrhynchos. The sequence goes on along the minus strand of NC_092597.1, from coordinate 5,029,140 downwards.
AACCAAACCATTTCTGTAATAGGCACCAGTATCTCAAACATAGCTGATGTCTCAAAGAATGAAACTTTGATCCAATACCAGTCTTTCAACATGCACAAATACTTCTTCTCATGCAGCTTATTGTCTGAGTTGGCAAGCTTGGTTAAGCTTTTGCATAAGGAGAGTGATGAGCATCTTCAAGTATCCAAAGGTACCTGATAATGTACCAGCTAGTGTTGGCATGTGGAAGAGAACAGAAAACCAGCTATAAGAAGAAAGAAATTAAAGGGCATTAAAAACAGTGGAACAGAAGAAATAGTGGAAAAACTTTGGCAAATCTGAGGAAAAGAGGGAAAGATGTGAGGCATAGAAGAGGAACAGAGGAAAGTAATGAGCTCCTAATGTATGCAGTGAATTAGAAAAAATAGGAGCTATAAAATAGGGGATCCCCTGAAAATAAACTCTAATAACTAGGAGTCATTTTAAGAAAGTGCAGGGTAGGATCAAGGAATTTCTCATATAAAACCTATCTGGTGCTTTTTTGTTTTTGTTTTTGTTGGTTGCTTGTGGGTTTTTTCCCTAAAACTCAGCTAAGAGAAGTAACATCACTTGGCAAATCAAATATGTACTAAGCTCTACTGCATGGCATCTTTCATTTCTAAGTTTAGTGTGAATAGATTGAATATTCAATGTTTTTTGACTTTAGTAATCTGCAGTGAAAGACTTCTAGGAATGGATTAACTATTGTATCATATAGTAACAAAGCTTTGCTCACACAAAAAGGGAGATACTGATACCCAAAATCGTTTGCTTGTAAAAGCTAGACACAAGTTGTCTGTTTTGCCATTATGTACTGTGCTATTTCAAGACAAGTTTAGCAGGCCTGATTGTGTGGCCTGTACTTTTCCCAGCGGAACTGACTCTCAGCTGAAGCAAAGCGGGCTGGTGCAACCTTAACACTAGCTATGCGAATCGGTGCTGAGCAGGATCAAACTAGGTCTTTCTAGCTTTTCTGAAATTAAGGTAGATAAAGGACAAAGACTGTTTGTTTCCTGCCCAAATGAAGAATCCTGTTCAACTCCTTGTTTTTCAGAGGAAACAGAGACATTCCCTCTTCAGTGGACTTTGCCTAGATGCAAAGGTGCAGGCAAAAACATCTAGCTTCAGTAGGGCCACACTGAAATCTGAAGTAGAAGCTGAAGCATTGAGAATTGGTCCTGAAATTTCCTTTCTGATTTGTGATCACTGCTCTGTCGTGGAGAAACAGCTGGTCTACTCTGCTGGTCCACCATGCCATTGTATTGTAGTCATAGCTTTCAGGTTTTTAGATACAGGCCTGCATTTAGTATAAAAAGTGCTACCATCAGGATTAGCAAAAGATAAGGCTTCCATTTAGTAGGCTCTCTGGAGTTGGAGATAGATAATTTCTTTTGGAACTATCATATTTACAGGCCAGTAAACCAAAGTGGTATACCTGTAAAATAGAGATCTAGATGTAAAAAGGTCTTTTTTTAATACAAGCTTTATTTCTTGTTGATTTATGAGCAAAACTGAAAATACAATTTTTTTTCTTTGTTTCAGTGTTGCCAGTGCACGCAATTTTAAGATAATGGTGCACTGGAGTATAATCCAAATAGGTATCTGAAGGACCAGATTGTTCCATGTTTCCTAGGGCTTTTTGTGAAAGAGGAGAGGTCTGTTTTTGAGTGTTTTTCAGTTCCTGCCCCACCCTTCTGAAAGATACATATGCTCTCCCTCTTCAGTTTTGAGAAACACCCCCGGGGCATCCTTTTTATTTGAGTTGATTTTCTGGTTGTTTATCTTTTTCAATCTGGTCATGAAAAGCACATCTGGTTCCTATTTTAATCAGTATTCCAGGGGGAGCAACATCATATTATAGAAGGCTAACAATGCTAAAATAATAATCCATAATGATGCAACTTCGAGTAATTTAAAACTGTTTTATCCACTGTTTGTAAAAGTGTGTTAATGATGTAGGCCAACTGATCTCTTTGTAGATTAAATTCACCCTGGGTCCTAATAGCAGAGAAATGTCTGACATCCACAGAGGCGAACCCTTCGAACTCTCAGGAATTCCTGGTGTGGTGTTTTGTTTTTTAAGTGTCTGAGCATTTTAGTATTTATAGAAAGTGCCAAACCAACAGTTGTGAAAACTAAATCAATCTGTTGACAAAGAAATTTGGTAAAGCAGCCCCAGTGCTGGTTTACATGTAAACTTGTTCTGTCTTTTATTTGATGCAGTTCTGCTTTTAGAGATGATAGGGTTGGAGGTCTTTGTCATGTTTTTCTTTACTTCATTAGTTGATTCAATACTTGGCCTATACACTAAGACTGCCAGAAAGTGACAGTGATCGTTTTATTACAACACTGTGTACTAGCAGCTGAACAGAAACCTGTTATTTCAGGTAGGATGCCAAACACCCTTCAGGTGGTAGTATTTGTTTTGTACATTTCTTGGTTTGAGCCAGCAACAAAGTGGAGAGACTGCTATAATTTCTCTGACTTGTGCATATGTGTGTACTTTTAGCAATTATTTAGCAACTAATAATTTAGCAACTAAAACATGGTATCTATGAAATTTTCACGAGATCACAGTAGTCAGTAAAACAGCAGACTCCCAATCCTTTATCTGGCATGGTAAGGCTTGTTAACAAGTGGGTCTACCTCACCTACATTTGTATTTGCCTCATTGCAGTGTCACTTTAAAATATGTCCGCTCTGATGCCATTTCTAGGCTAGACTTTCACAGGAAACTAGAGTTTCTTTGGGCACTTTAGAAGGCTCTTTGGAAGAGCCTGTGAGCTCTTCCCAACTCTTTGATCAAATTCCTTTCACAAAGCCTAATAAAATTGGGATAATACAGCTGCTATTAAGATGGTGAAGGGCCTGGAGGGGAAGATGTATCTGGAGATACATCAGCCTGGAACGGCTGAGGTCACTTGGCGTGTTCCTTCTGGAAAAGTGGAGGCTGAGGGGAGACCTTATCATGGTCTACAGCTTCCTCATGAGGAAGGAGTGGAGGGGCAGGCGCTGATCTGTTGTTCTCTTGACACCATTTCCTTGACACCAAGGGAATGGTGTCAAGCTGTGACAGGGGAGGTTCAGGCCGGGTATCAGGAAGAGGCTCTTCACTGAGAGGGGTGTCGCACACTGGAATGGCCTCCCCAGAGATGTAGTCACAGCACCAAGCCTGTCGGAGTTTAAGAAGTGTTTGGACTGTGCTCAGTCAAATGGTCTGAATCTTTGGGTAGACCTGTGTGGTGCCAGGAGTTGGACTTGATGATCCTTATGGGTCCCTTCCAACTCAGGATATTCTATGATTCTATGAGTAATGAAGAATAATCTAAAGAAGCTAATTAGAAATAACTTTGGCAGGTGGGGAGAATGTACACTTATTTATTGAGAAGGCTCTATCGAAACCTTTTACTCTGCCTTCAAAATATTTCTTGGAACTGACACTCTAATATATTCCTCGTTGTCCCTTGACTCAGGCTTAGCAAAGTTTCTCACTGAAGCAGGATGTGGCATATTTAAAAATGTAAGGTCAATTTAATGCCAGTATGGTCAAACTAGAAGTGACGTACTTGGCAGGATAAGTGTCATACATTAATTATTGCAGAGACTGAATTTCCAAGTGAAAGTTGGTATTCACAACCTCTAGTCCTTCCTGCTATAATCTGGTTTGAAGAAAAAGTTCAGCCTGGGGGTAAGGAGAAAGAAAAAAAAAAAACAAAAACTTGCAAATTCAGTTTTTAAACAGGAATATATTTAGACAGTTATATTTTAGAGCACTATAACTGCAGTTAGTGGAATTCACCCAAAAATCTGTGTTCTTGGTAAGAGAACATGAAGGAGGTACAGAAATGAAATTCAGCAGTTAGCGTCTCAATTTTTTAAAGAAGCACTACTCTTAAGAAAACTTGTATTAATAGAATAAAGATAGGAAAGTGAGCAACAAATGATTAATATTTTTAGCACTTCCATGATTTCATTTTTGGAGCAAAATAAGCTATTTTTCTCAAAGTTCTAAAAGAGTGAATCATATAAAATATCAAAGCAATTTGATGAAAATTCCAGAACTTTTAGAACAGAAAATTTTAGAATTTTATCTGAATTTCTGTAAATAATCTGTAATTAAGCTCAAAATATCAAGCAGGGATATCTGGTGACTACATACTAAAGTGGAGGAAGCAATGGTATTTATCATCACTGGGTTTGTGTTTTGCATTTTTAAATAAATCAGAAACAAGTGCAGGGTGTATATGTGATTACAGCCCTGTGTTGACAGAGGAAATGTCTTGAACAGCTTTGTTCCATCATCTTGAAGTGTAGTTAGTTAAGCTAATGAAATGTTATATTTTTAACTACCCACTTGCATGACAGAATTTCCATAAGATTGTGAAGTGCTATTCCTTGGCATTATGCACTGTGGTACAGTTCCTTCTGCTGGTGAAGTTCTATTTGTAGAATTTCTGTCAGGTAAAATTTTCTTCAATTATTGAACTGCTTATTTCTGCTGCACACATTTGAAGTGATGCTACATTCCTGATAGACATAGGTGCATTTCAGTGGTAGATATATGGAAATATTACTACCTACTATATATAAAGGTACTTTGGAACCCTCATATTGCAGAGCTATTCTATTTCTGTGCCAGGTATTATTAAAAAAAAAAAAAAAAAAAAAAAAACTTTTTTTTGAAGGGGGGGAGGGGAATTAGAGAATGGAAAAGAACGGAAAGGTGGAAGATTATCTGAAATGTTACTTCCATGAACTGGATTCTATTTCTTTGACTTTTTCTTCCTATTTTGCCGCTCTATAATTTCAGATATTTCAGCTGTATTTCGTAAACTGTTCTCATCTTTAGAATGTTCTATTTTGGAAGTATTTTCATGAGTCAAACATATTTTTGCTTCAATTGAAAGAAGAGGTTGGAGAAATACTTTACTGGCTCTTTGGCATTCTGAGATTTCCCTTGTAGCCAATTTCTAGCTATGGGTACTGAAATAGGATTCCAACCTGGAATGCTTTTCAGCTCATAGAGTGTTTGCACCAGCTAATGTTTCTGGTGTTGAAGTTATACCATGAATACAAATCAAATTTTTATTTTGAGCTCCTTAGTTTAATTTCTATATTCTTTTGTCTGATTTAAAATTCTTTCCTGTAGTGTGGTAGTGTGTTGTATGTATTTAAATTTAACTTCTATGTGATCTGCGTAATTGCTTTCGGGATACAGTATAACTGTTTAGGTAAAAAAAAAAAAAAATCTCACTGATATGCTAATGCACAGTTTCTGAAACTTGGCAGTATTCTTCAGGAAAAAAAAAAGTTTATAAACTCCATACAAAGAGGCATAATCACATGGCAGGCATTGTGAATAAATAGTAGAGATAATCCTTGATCTTGGGATCACAGCTGGAGAAACTGATGTGTGAAGAGATGTGTATTTTCCAAGGTTATGAAATAAGGCAGCCATAGATCTAAGAATGCAATTTAAGTGACTACACTGCAGGAGCTTGCAGAATGAGAACAAGCACTTTGTTTGTATCTTGGAATATGATTTGCTTTCTAGTTTCTACTTCTTGTCATCATGTTTTTGCTTTATTTTGTACCATATACAAAACAGTGCATGCAAGTTTACACAGTTGTCTGTGTACATGTGTTTAGAAAGTGTATGAATTGTCAAACAAAAAACGTTCCCAGAGTAGGGTAAAGGTTTAGTAAATGATGAGGGGTCATAGAATTAATTTGACTTTTTAGAGTTATATATATATTTTTTTTTTTTATTATTATTATTATTTTTTCATTTTATTTCTCCCACCAATCTATTGCTCAGCTAGACAGAACCCCAACATGTAGCTCCTCACAACTCTATACCAGAACCTCAGTACCAGAACAGGTGGTAGTGGGTCTTGTTTTATATTTTTATTTTTGCCAAAATTAGTCAGAATACTTGCCCTACCACCTTCTCCCCTGTAAAAATCATGAGATTCACCTTCCATTTTGGAAGATGCTACTGTCTTGTTTACACAAGGCATTTCAATTTCGCCTTTGGCTGGAGAAACAGCTGGCTCACAAAAACTGTTTTCTTGTGTGTGTAGTGCCTGTTTGGAATTTTCCAGAATAAATGGGTAAATAAGATGCACGGTGGGTGGGAGAGAGGCTGGAAGAGATCTTTGGCATGAATCTGCCATCTCCAAGTATTTAGTCAAGCAAGGTTAGTTTCTCTAAGTCCATGAGAGTATGAAATATAAATGTCAGCAATAGTTTATAAAGTAGAATTTAACATTTTTATCAATAAGCAAACTATTAATCAGTGGCATAATAATAGTGGAATAAGCAGCCCTTGCTGCTTCATCATGTATCATTCTAAACCA